>NC_080671.1:154211951-154541951 GCF_030247195.1 Topomyia yanbarensis
ATTTCGTATGATGTGCGTCTTGAATCAAAATCAATAATAATTTTCAATAACTATTATTTGAGAATCTCTCAAAATTAAGAGAAAATTTAGTTACGTTATTCATTTTTCTGTTGAAATCAACTAATTAGGAAAACAAAAATTTGTTTTGTTATTTTCTTCATCGAATGGCTTTCAGTGTATATAAGCTATATTCGATTGTATACTATTCCCCCGAAAATCATTCCCCAGAAAGCGATTCCCCAGAATTCCACTCCCCAGAATATCATCCCCCAAAATATACTATTCCCCAGAAAGTCATTTCCTAGAATGTTCCCCAGAATTTCATACCCCAGAATGCACCATTTCCCAGAAAGTCATTCCCTAGAAATTTTTTTTATTTCCTTCCCACTTCTATCGAACGACATTCGTCGCTTTCGATTCGGTCTCATTTGAAATGATTTGCATTGTGTTGAAACCGAAAATTAGGACATTATTTATTCCGAATTAAAATAAAGAATTTGTTGACTTTCCCCAAAAACCATTCCATAGAAACTAAAATTCCGAAGTGTTTGCCCAGAATGAACTATTCTCCAGAAAACCACATCCAGAATGAACCAATGCTCAGAAGTTACACCGATTTAACAATTTTCCAGACGATATTTTTGAAGTAGGAATTTTTTTTGATGAAAATCATAAATCTTTCAGAATGTTGGTCATATTACTCCCTCGAAGAGTGCACTGCTACCAGCATTAGACAAAAGCAATATTTTTACATTACTTTTAATAATATAGACATGCATATAGGACAAATCTCAATATTCAGTACAGGTGTGTTTTTGAGAGCCATTTGGTAACAACCATAGAAAGTGGTAGCCCTCTTCCTAGAATCCCAAAGAATGTAAGCAAGGTTATGTGGCGAAACCAAAACTTTGTACATTACCTAAGTCAAGGAACTGATACAGTGTTAAGCTGCTGAGGATAAGCCGTCGAAAGCGGCTGCTCCTCGCAAACAAGGCAGTTATCCATTCGCATACCCGATTTACTCGAACATAGGAATTGTTTCCTTCTTTCAAACATGAACAGTTCTTTATATCTTTATGCCAAATAACTCTTGCACGCAAACTTTTGATCTTTTTATCGACCCCGTTTATTCAAACATAGGTGTTGGTTACTTCTTTCCAGCTTTCCCTAAATCTACACACCAATAAAATATGAATTTTATCGTTGACGTAATTGCAAACATGACACAAGTTAACAAACCGTAATTCACGAAATGACGGAACATAACCGCGTTCCGTTTAATTTTACTTGGAACATATACTTTACATGCGCAATGACATAATATTACACTTACTGCCATTCAGAACAAACGCTATATGTGGAGTAAAATTAGATGATTTACGAAATTCAACGTCATGTAAAATAAAAATCAAACACAAAACTAAGTCATTTTTGAAGCTCGTATATGTCAGGGTCAGGAGACGTGAATTTACACGATTATTTCTATATGTGTCTATATGTGTATATAAAAATCGAAATGATTGCACATTTTGACAAACGGTTTGGTGTGTTTTTAGAGTATTTATCTTTCTTTGGAATGTTTCGTACGTAAAAGTACGATCCACCCGATTGCTCGGTTTACTCAAACATGGATGTGACACTAAATACACTCGAAAGTAAATGGTACTTTTACCATATAACGTCTCATGTCAAACGATATTATGCCAAATGGCTTTGTGTCAAGCAGGGTAATCTTTTTCAGAAGCTAGGACAATGTTGAAAGTGTTATATTGCACTGTTACTGCTGATTATTTTTCTTTCGAATACATTTTCTAAAAGAGCTTCCCTTCTCTTTCTTTGAGTTTCATTTTTTGGAATATTTGTTTTGATACACTTTTGAAGTTACGCAATGTTTATTTAGAGTCTTTTGAGATAGTGACTACGATCGAAGATTCTTATTTGATGCTATTCATTGGTCATATTCATATGACGACTATATCAAGGAGACGTTCCTGGTTGACGGTCTGGGTTACAAGGGAAATTCTGCCAGATAATTCATACAGAACTCCGCAACATTCCCAGTAGGAGCGGTTGCTGTTCCGCTTGAAACCATTGGCCACCCTTTTTGTCATCGTTTCGGCTTCTCCCCAATCCAGACCTTTTGCCTATAACCAACATTTCTGAAACACTCAGACCCAAGAACAGTTTTTTACTAGTCTGTCCCCCGTATACTTGCGCATATATCAATGGCGCCATAACCGCAAATGCGATAACAGTACTAATTAAAAAAAATTTCAAGTCAATATGACCGCTAACGTTGGCGAGGAATTGTTGTCGAGTATTATATCTGTTACTGTATGGTATAAGTACCAGTTGGCATAAACTATAGAAATACTTTCGAATGTATTAGTGCCACATGTTTGAATAAACCGAGCCAATCGCAAATTTGCATTTCCAACGAAAGATAAATGCTCTAAAAACACACCCAACCATTTGGTGGGATGTGCATTCATTTCGCTTTTGATATAGATTTAAGGAAAGCTCTAAAGAAGGAATTAACACCTATGTTTGAATAAACTGGGCAGACGAAAATATCACTAGTTTGCGTGCAAGAGTTATTTGGTCGGTGTTAAGTCAGACCGGACCAAGTCGCAAAACATCAAAAAATGAGATAATGATAGCACTGGATAAAGAAAATCGTCAGCTACAATCGACTGTTGCCAGATTTGAAATATGTAACAATAAACAAGAATTATGGCAAAAATCAATTTCCAATCATAATGTAAAGGATGCTGCGATTCAAACTTTAAACTCGTTTTTCTCGAAATCAATATTTTGTCACTTAGTCCGATCTGACTTCACACCGACCATTTAGCATACAATTTCAAAGAACTGCTCATGTTTGAAAGAAGGAATCAATTCCTATGTTCGAGTAAACTGGTTTTACAAGTGAATAACAGGTTTGCTTGTGAGAGGCCGCCGTGTTCTAAGGATCATCCTCCGCAGCTTTACACCGCATCAGTTCTTTGACTTAGGTAATGCGCAAACCTTTGGCATCATCACAAAAAATGAACAAAACATTAACTTTTCTGGGGAATGAGGTATTCTGGGGAATGGGGTATTCTGGATAATGGCTTTCTAGGGAATGGTACAGTCTGGGAAATGTTTTTTCTGGGGTATGGTACATTCTGGGATATGGAATACTGGGGAATGGCTTTCTGGGAAATGGCTTTCGGAGGAATGGTATACAACCGCTATATTCTTGGTTTATGCAATATTTTCTCGGATGGGACTATTATCTTTCATACGAACAGTAAAATCTAACGATACACATTTAGATATATCTTGGATTTCTTGATTTTTGATAAAACATTTCAATAAAGGCTATTCGACTTAATTTGCTAGAACAATTTGTAATGAACATCGCAGCTGCTTTAAAAGCATGGAGTGCTGTACACAGAGGTGGGCCACCCGTAGTTTTTTGAGTACTAGTGTCATCTATGCAAAACCATGCAAATCGTTACTATATTTTGACACGAGCTTGCTTGTATTAATGCAATTTGTCCTCATATTCTCAAAGCATACGATATAATCTTTCGAAATGCAATATTTACATTGTATTGACACGGGGTGTATATTAGACTGCCCAGAAAAATAACAAATTTTTGAAAATTCAAGCGGCCCACTTCTGAGTCAATTTCTAGTTGCACCAGGAGTACTTGCTTCAAATTTGAAGCAAATCGGACAAGTCTAGCTATTGGACCAACGTGCCTGAAGTTTGCATGGGATTTTTCGACAATTTACATCGAGAAAACCCACTAGCTAACGCCGCGAGGTGACACTGTATGCATCGTTTTATCACTGAAGAAAGATAAGAAAGATTATTTAATTTTCTACAACTTTGTCGAAGACTGCTAGGCAATCCGGCTTTGTTAAAGGAAGTTATTCAACTTTTAACGAACTGATATCTGTACATAACACGAGTTATGCTTTACTTAAAAAATTATTGCAAAATGCTTGTGCTACAACTTTGTAAAAGACACCTAATTTCTATCTCTCTCCGTTGGTCCAATAGCTAGACTTGTCCGATTTGCTTCAAATTTGGAACAAGTACTCCTCGTGCGACTAGGAATTGAGTCAGGGGCAGGCCGGTAGAGCAGTGGTTTTCAACCGGGGGTCAATTCACCCCCCAGGGGTAAATTAAACTATTGTATTATGCAGGGTAAATTTCAACTTGTTATCCTAACATTCCCTTCTGATATTTATGTGTGTGTCTTGACTTGAGATGCTTACTGAGAGTGTTCAGGAACACGTTTCTACTTGGAAAATGATGTTTCTCATCCAATTGAAAATCATTTTCTATGATAGGGTAATGATGGTGAGCAATCTTCAAAAAGGGGTACATCATGGGGATGAATATTCAGAAAGGGGTACATGGAACGAAAAAGGTTGAAAAACACGGCGATAGGGGTCATTTTTTGCTTGTCACTCTAATGTATATGCAAAAACCGGTGCTTGTGGACAGAAGTGAGTCACTAGTTAGGGTATTGAGCCTATTTTGACACTATTAGCGAAAGTGCGACACTATTTCATGCGTATAAATAGGCAACAACGAACTTAAGAAATAATATAATAGAATATAATAAACCTATAACGAGGCAATGCTCGTATTTGAACGCAATTCAAGTATTCCAATTATTGCACTGCCATTTGAGCCATTGTGTTGAACGAAGGTGGCGGATGATGCTCAAACCAACGGATTCCAATGCTCAGGGTGCTAATAGAAACAAAGCGAAAAATCTGTAATAGTAGAAAGTTACGTTATTTCATGTCCTTTTGATTTAAAAAATACATCGCGGGTTTTTAAACAGTTTTACAACCATAAATCAAAACATGGCTAACTTCTTTGTACATTGCTCTATATTTCGGTTGAAACAAAGATATTTTTTTTTTTTGAACAAAATAATTTTGAGGAAAAGGAATTTTGGAATTCTATGCGATGAAAAATTAAATATTATCGCCAGTCAAGATCCAACCAGGGGTACATGTACCCACGGTTGAGAAACGCTGTAATCAAAATCATAGGATATAAAACTTTTTATCGCATCAAGGTAAGCAACCGACAGTCATCACAAAAGATCCAAGCTAATCTACTACTACAAGTAATACTCACCCCAGCTTTCCGCGTAAACCGCGTAAGAAATACCGACTAACACGTTACTTTGCTTGTAGTTTTGTAGTGCGGAGTAAGTGAGAGTAAAACAACCTTTCGAAAATCCGCATCCCGAGGTGCTGGTAAAGACTGCTACTACCATCGTTTCTACTATTACTACTGCTATGTACTACTATCACTATCGCATTGTGGCTACTGGACCCATCAGCGTCGAACCAAGCGACTGTGACCTCGTTCGCGACTACCACCATACCATAGTAGTAGACTGATGCCAAAGCGTTTTCTCATTAAAAAAAATAAGACAGCCAAACTCCGACGCCAAATGCAGCTAATCAGAGCGTAGTGTAACAACAGTTAGTGCGTAGTTACTATTTAGTGTAGTTATCCATAATTTTTCAAATCAAGAAAAATGTCGTCCTGGGACACGGCAGCGGTGATAGCAGATTGTAACTGATTTTATTGTATGCTTGTTTCGAACATTTTTACAGCGAGACCACCCTCCTATACTCAGTATGTTCCGCAGCCGTTTCACAATCATATGTCTAGACCACGAGGACCAAGATTCTAGTGGAGTGATTGTGTGTGAGTGTTATCCTGCGTGTGTTTCTGTGCATAACTTTTATCTATTTTCTATTTGTGAGCCGAGTTTAGACAATCTAGGATACTGTTTAGTCGTTTTAGTAACGTTAAGTGTAAAAAGTGTTCTGAATGTACACAGAAAGAAAGCTATTTTCCTTTTTCGGAAACTAAGCAGAGTTTTTACACCTTACGGGATAAAGGTGGATTGTTGCAAGCCAATAGTCGTATTTGTAATGTGTAAAATATACTCATTACACAGTGATATAAGCATATCGTTCTGATCTGTACATGCTGGACAATCGAAGATTCTGTAGTCAGGTTTTGTTTTTTTGTTGAGAACGAATAATCAAATAAAATATGCCGGTATTTAATTTAGTACTGCGGAAGTTTGCATGTATATATTAAAATGGTTTATTGTTACATAATACAGAGGAGCGTTTGTGTGAAATTTTACGAAAAAAAATGTTGCTTGCGTATCACCTTAATTATTTTAGGAACGGTTCATCATCTATTGAATTGGAATATGTCATGCATAAGCTTCTGTTTTCTTGTAAACTTAATAAAAAGCGAGACGAGTTTACACGATCCCTTATCAGATAGAGAAAAAGTATACTAAATGCCCGAGTCACCCAAACTCTTATCCAACTCGACTCTCCGCGGTCCAGTTCGAATTACCCTTTCTTTTAAATTAGTTGATTATGTAATTAGTTTTCTGCAGTGAAAAGTTCGCTTCGAGGTGTAGTAAAATATAGCATGAAATAAACACAGTAGGAGCTGGACACATTCAGAACTAAATAGAGGGTTATGAGTTATGGAATTTAATTCTGTCAATTCATTTAGAAAAATTTTCTTGGAACGTAACACCAATTGCGTACTCTTTACCATCAAACTATTTTTTACGACCTCGTACCAGATTATGCCTGTACAAAAGGTTCGAATTGGTCCGATGCATATTTTACAATTCCCCCATCGATTAAATATAAACAGGTCATAGTCTCGTCGGAAGCAAAATTACAGATATTATTCAGCCAATCCACAATCAAAGAGTACACAGACTATAACTCACGGAAATTTTCAAATAATCGATTAAAACAACTTTCATCTGTGTCTTAGAACAAAGATCGCTAAGGCGCTTAGAAAAAATCGCTTGGTCCAGAATTTTACTTCTGCGCTTTCAACATCAAGCACAGGGAATTGAATATTCTCCTTATCGAAGTTCTCTCAGGCGACTTCGCTAAGTACATTCTCGGATGTAGAAAAGAGAAAAAAGATGGTAACTACATCAAGGGATAACATGCGATATTATTAGTCAACTAGGACTACAAATTGTTCTGTTTCCCGACTGTTTTTAGTATCCTGGAAACACAGAATACAGATTGGATGTTTTCCTGAAAACTAAATAAATACTTCATGTAATGCGAAGACTTTTAAAATGTGATTGCTTTTGATTTGTATTTTTCTTAGCAAAGAATAGTTTTGCGCAGATGTTTATTTACTGGACTAAAAATCATTGTTGTGCGAAGAAAAAATGTAACTTAGGTCGTGCAGTCATCTTCACGTCTGGCTGTATCGAGTTGCCGCTCGACAGCCATTCCTTGCGAGATAAAATTCTCACATTGATAGTTTTAAAGGAAAACTACATGTGAATGTAAGGTCGCTAGGACCAAGTATATACTCTTATGTACATTGTACTCACATACTATTCCTAAGCCTTAAGGCGGTATGCACAAGAAAGTTCTTGTTTCCGAAACAGTGGTTTAATGTTCAAGAGTGTATATAGAGCAACAGAAGGTGTTGTCGCCACCAGAACAATCCACTGAAGATGGTTTAATTTTGACTGGATTGTTGTGACTTCTCTCTTCTGCCACCACACAAAGCACCCGCATACCAGTATTGGTCTAAGAATTGTTGTGTAGATCCACTGAATGTGCTTGGCTTTGAATCCCCGTGCTTTGTCGAAAGTTCTGTAAAATCGATGTGAGCAATGGATGAATTGAGTTTTGAGTCAAGAATTACCCCAACATGCTAATTGAAGCGGGTGCTCGTCCAAGCTGTATGCAGTGGTCGATAAACGTTCTACTGATTTGAGAAGGAATGAGGTCATATTGGTCGATCTAAAGCTCTTTATCTCTTCATAGGTAATACGGCCACCTTTGGGAATGAATCTTGCAATATTCCCCGACACGCTTATGGAATGGATTATGTTGAAAGACTACTAAAACGAACTTTTATCAAAATATGCTCGAATAGTTCATATCTTCTTCTAAGTAGAGCTGGAATGATTCTATCTGTTCCCGGAGAAGTGTAGGGAGCAAAACTTTCAAACGCCCAGTTGTTCGGTCCGATAGTCACAATTCTACGAGCAATTGTCCAAGAATCAGAACTACCTTGTTGAGTCGTGAGACATTCGCGCAAGAGCTTTTCCAACCACTTCGCATAGATGATCTAAAGGAATTTCTGTAAGTTTTGCAGGTCGACACAAATGCGTTCTACTCGTATCGTGTATGCGTCTGCAAGTCCAAGCTCTTCTATATAACTTTTTGAGTGTAGCAAGTTCGACATTCCACATCTAGAAGCACGCATAACTCGAAGCGGTCGAAACGGTTGGTATGCTGCTAGTATAACTGAAATCGGTTTTATTCCATGACCTGATTCAATCGTTGGAAAATACTTATGAAACCTAGTCGCCAAGCCTTCTTAGTAGAAGTTCCAATTCGATGATTTGGTATTACGATATGTGACGATATCTAGCGAGACGTTCGGATGATCAGACGATGTATTTATGTTCGGATAACGACGGTTTAATCTCGTTTGGAATGAGCCAGTTGACCACCTCATGTGTAATACCGTCAGAGCAAAGGGTTATATTTAAAATCTCTACCCTGCCAGATCGTGCAAATGCTGGGCGATTTCCTACATTCAGTATATGTAGATTTGTACTGTTTAAATATTCCATCAATTCAGTGTCTCTCAAATTAATATCTGAGTAGATTATATGGTGAGTATTTTCATCACCGCTGATTATGAGTGGAAACCCATTTCTGTCACTGTATGATACAACTCTTTTGAAATCATCAGAAGGTGATGATTCATTATGCCGCATTATGCCTGTTTGTGTTGACAATAGTCATATTGACTGTGATAGCACACATATCGGCAGTGGTGATAAGGTTGTAAATAACACATGCGTCAATGGTTTTATTCGCACGATGCATTTTACATGGCTTTTGGATGCCATTTTCTTAAAAGCTACAAAGACGAAGTTAAGTTTCGGTTTTTAGGCGGATTTTGTCCGTAGAAAGATAATATACTGTTATCAACTTCCTAATGGATCACAGTCGGCTTTACAAATTTTAATGATTGATCTGTTTAAATTCTATTTATGAATATAAATTTGAGTTGGAGCATGTTTGTGCTAATAGCTAGTGCTATAAACTTTATTGAGGTTTTAAATTTCGTGAAATAGGGTAAAGGCCGTATTAGGGAGGGTACCGCACTATTTCACTAATCTTTCTGCAATCGATAGAATTTGTATAAATTGACATCAACATCTTTGAGTAAAGCACATTATATTTTACTCGGGGTGCCTGTTCAACCTATTTTCATTCAAATTTCTATCATTCGTAGATTCCTCAGATAATGTAGCCCAATTTGATGTATATTAGTCCAATATATTATCGAAAAATCCGCGGTTCATCCACTTTTTAGTGTAATCTAATCTGAAGCTGCCCTTATTTAACAAAACGTTTTTACTTTCTCAACACCCCGGCGTTTTTAACCCTCAAAAAGGCAAGATAAAAGTGTGACTTCAAGAAGTATCGCTGATAAGACCCAATAAAATCAAATGTTTGTTTGTTGTCGTTTTATCAGTGAGAGAATCGAAAGCCCGAAAGCGCTCGATCAGTTGTATTTCAAATTACAAGTTCATTGAAATTAGAGAACTGTAACGAGTCGGGCCTCTGAGACCCCTTGCCTTTTTTAGGGTTAAAGGGAATTTTTTCGATCGTTCGAAACATCGGATTTTTCGACAAAATTTCGGACATCATATTGCGTTAGTATTGTCTGAGGAATTCGAAAATGATAGAATTTTGAATAGAAAAATGAGTTGCAAAAATTTATAAAATTTCTTGAAAAAACTTAATACATTGAAGACCTGTTTTTAACTCTTGTGAAGGCAAGCTAAAATCCCAACGCTAAAAGGCAAGCCGATACCCCTTTACAGTAAAAGCATGAAAAATCCAAAGCATATTGATCAATTTTATTCAGAAATACAAACTTTTCGAGTGCATGAATTATTTCTCTATTCGAATTTATTGGGCAATGTGGAATAGATTGTGAAAAAACAACATATAAGCGAAAACTGAAGGACTAGCAGATTGTTTCAGAATCTTTTAAAGGATTCAAAATTAAGCTTATATACGCAACTAATTACAATAGTTGCTAATAATAAAGTCCAATTCTCATAAAAATACGAATCTCCGATGAATACCATTGAGCTAGAGTAAGCTAGAGTAAGCAAGCGCTAAAATATGTAAATAAATAATTATCACTTTTCGAATATGGCGAGCCATATCTTGATTTACTACAGGCTGAAAATGGAGAACTTTGTATTCCGAAAATGTTCGTTCACTCCTTTACCTGGCAAGAAAAAATCAATATTATGGCAATTACAAACTAGTTCGGATGCTTCTGATTTACTCACAAGAATTTTTAAGCTTGTAAGCAAAAATATATGAAATATCGGCAATAGAAACAATAGATTCAGTAAAACATGTCAGTATCATCTTATGTAGCTTAAAAAACTCACATGTATAGCTGAAGGTGAAAGGATTAACATTGCAGAAGACTGCAAATTGATCGACTTTGAGGTAAAAAGACACCAATATCAATTCTTCAAAAGGGCTAATGAGATTTTTGTAAACAAACCTATTTCACTCATTATTCCGCTATCGAGTTGAATTTCATGAAAGATACACATGAATTAACATCTTTACCCTTGGTAGAATCAATTTCCAATGTCTTCTATGTTGAAATCATAACAAATTAAGAGAAATCAGCAAAACAAAAGTTTGTTCACAAATCTTATTAGCCCTATTCAAATGTTGATATGGATATTGTAATATAATGTTAAATGCTGCCTCTTTCTCGCACATGCTTAGAATAGGACATTTTCAAAAATTCTTCTTATATTCGAAGTTAAATAACTTTGTCCGGCAAGTTTTGAGGTATGCAGAGTAGCTGGGATTTTTTTTCTGAATTTTGATTTCTTGTTTCCAATTTCCCATAAGTTTCTATGGTCAAATATAGAAACTTCAAAACTCTTGTGAGTGAACTAGAGCTATAGGAAAAAGCTCATTAGTGGCATATGGTTTGTAGTGCTAACTAACACACACAATATTTGAAGCATATTATAATATGTCGTGAATATTAAAACGGCCAAGCCTACTGTGCAGAGTTGGGTTTGAAGATGTTTCAATATTATACGGTAATTGAATTATTCATTTAATGAATAATTCAACCAACGAATCGTTTTGAAACTTGGATGAGGAAGAAACGAGGACAACCGTACCGACCGTTTTAGTTTATAGGAGGTTAGAATGAAACGTTGGGAGTGACTTTGCTAAGAAGATTAATGTCACTCCTTTGGTCCTTTGGGATGGGACAGAGGTATTTACACCTTGCCCGGGCTCATTAAGCCTAGGTTAAAGCGCCTTTACTCGCTCTCCGCCAAACTAATGCTGACTTCGGTTCTAGAAACGAGTCGCTCTAGGCTCGCTCTTATATGTATTAACAAGATAGGCTCCCTTGCCTTTTGTGCATGTAAAAACTTTATACGAATCTTTGAAGCACACCATATGTGATATTTTCGTAATATCTTACTTTTTCAATGAATTTTAGCGTCAGTTATTGGAATTTCATGCCTAAGCTCTTACTGCATACATAACGTTTTGTAACTAAGAAATCGATATCCGCCGGGTCTGGAAGACCCGCGTGCTTTTTTGAGGGTTAATCAGCTCCTTGGTGTATTTTCGGCTGGCAAAATGTGAACATCGCAAATTTGGGATATATATTTATCTTTTTTATTACTAAATCGAAGCTGTTAATATATTCTTATTTAGTCCCTAGACACAATCTCATAGCCTTTTCTGGTTATTTAGTACAAATTTCCACCAACCTTTGAAAACGCAAAGCATTTTTTTTAAATTTTGTGAAAATTGTGACTTTTGCCATGTTGTTTTCAAACAAGATTGCGCATTTAAGAGGAATTTTAAAAAATGTATTTTTTTTTGTTTTTGCTTGTTTTGCATCTTTATGTTAAGAAATGCAACCTCAAGAAAGGATTTACACGAATATACTTTGTTTCGTCTGCTAGAGCCCATTGAACATATTTTCATATGAGGCAGACAATATCGGGCCTTCTTCTTCTAGTTCTAGCTATTTTCCGTAAGTCTGTTTCCGCTGCGGGGCTAAACACCGACGCCAGCGAGGTGGCCTCCCATTATCTGGACTATGTATCAACCCACCAATTCATGAACCGGGGATTAACGGCTTTTCTTCCTTTCCGAAGGAAGTCGTGACGACAGATTTTTTTCACCTCAGAAAAATCTCAACGACCTCGGTTCGGATTGAACCAAGGCCAACTGGGGTGAGTGGTGGTCACGCTTACCACTCAACCACCGGCGCCGTCTAGAATCGGATCAAAAAGCTGACAAAATCTGGGGTTGACAAAATCGGGGGGTCGATAAAATTGGGGGCTGACAAATTCGGAGGTTGATCAAATCGGATCTTCACCGTATAGCCCTAGGCATACCGTAAAGCGCGTCTCCTACTCTTAATTAGTTTTGTTGCAGATATAACTTTTTTATTTCATTTTCAAGGTAAAATTTAAATATTTTTCAAGGTGTTACAAACTAAAAATATATACACGATTTTAAACCTCTCCTAAAACCCTTTTAGAAAAATTTAACGGAAGTTGATATCAAGTTAGACCCGAATTAGAGTGATTTCCCTGTTTTTCCGGATATATTCTCAATACCCGTTTTACCCAAATAAGAAGCTGATATTAAGTCAAAGTCCATTCCACGTATGCAGAAACGAACGTTGAAACTTTCATTGAATTAGGAGCACATCAATGCGAGTAGCGACACACTAGCTGATAGCAAATTCGTATTTGCTGGAACTGGACTAAATTTTTAGTATAACTATTAGATGGCCAAAATGATTTTTTTGTAAAAATCAATTCATTAAAAAAGGGTAATAGGATGATCTTTTCTACGCAGTTTTGAACATTTCAAAGCTAACATATTTTGGAATTTTCACATTATTGTAGATGGCTGTTCGACTGAAGTGGACAAACATCGCTTAAAGAAAACATTGTTTATATTTAAAATGACTACTATGCACGAAAGCACTGTGAGAATATAAGCTTTTTCAGAACGCTTATAGCATTCTATAGTTCCCTACAACAAGGTACGACGTTGTATTCCGTGCACCACGTTTGACATTATTATCGATGAACCGCAGGGGCGACAAGTTTAATTCAATTAGAGACCGTGCCGAGCGCAGTGAAACGCAGGAAAAGACGCGTTCGACGTGCACGTAATTGCTTCTCGATTCACTTAAGAACAAACGACACCATCCACGGCCCCGGTGCGCTGGTTTGCTCGGTCAGGCACACCTCTCTGATGCCTGATCTCGCCAGTTCAGTGGTGACCGCAGTGATGCAATGATCGCAGAGTGGCAATTTTTTCATTAATTTGTTAGTAAAATTTCACACAACACACTTACCTCACAGCAAAAGCAGAAGTAAAGAAGGATAGTTTTCTATTAGTGTAAAGTGGAATCTAGTTTTTGCGGCGTAAGTTCACGAAAACATAAAATGCGAAACGCATTGAAGAGCAAGTGATCGGTAAATCAAAAAGCATAAAGAACGTTGAACGAAAGTTAATATTTAAGTGTAGTTAGTGCAGAGGTCGAAGAAAAATCTTACTATGCGAAAGATTCTCCTTAAAAGCCACATTTATGTGATATTCTTTGTCACGATGCCACTCATAATACCAAATCGTTATTGGCGTGACTGGAACTCGGTCATGGCTGAGGAACAGCAAAACGCTGTCGAAGAATATGCTGACGACGATGACCGTTTCTGCAGGAATGTTGATATTCGGAATAATCTGCTGCGGTTGAATAACATAAAAAACTGTACGGTCATTACCGGCTTTTTGCAGCTAGTGTTGATTGAACGCATCCCGCCGCAAGAGTTTGCCAAGTTTCAGTTCCCAAATCTAAGGTAACCCCAAACAATCCACTAGAGTATAACATTTTACACTAGCGATTTTTGAAGGAAAAACTACATATGATTTCGTTAGAGTATTAATCAACGACACATACTTTCCATTCAGCAAGACAACTGGAATAAGAACGTGAAGAGACTTTCAATGTGCAGGAATTCCATATTTTTGTAATATATTTAGATAAGGACACATGTTGAGATCTGACCTGACACCCGAAAAAAACTAAAATAATCAAGAAATATTCCTCTTCTTTTGTATCAAACGTTACATTCTTCATCCCTCTAAATTACCTGTAAGTATAAATGTGATACTTGATACTACGGACATGCACTAATTGCTATTTTTAAAAAGACTACTTAGTGACTGTTTTTACTTTTCAAAAGAGTACACTGAAACTGTTGTTTAGATCAGTCTGCCTGAATAAATCGCG
The DNA here is from genome assembly GCF_030247195.1 of Topomyia yanbarensis. NCBI lineage: Eukaryota > Metazoa > Arthropoda > Insecta > Diptera > Culicidae > Topomyia > Topomyia yanbarensis. The sequence continues at coordinate 154,226,407 of NC_080671.1, forward strand.
AATATCAATATAAATTATTAAACAATTGTAGTTTACCATATCTACTGAACTCTATTTGTGTTTATATGTAATATTGAAAGAATAGGAATAGTTTATATATTTTGTGTATACAGAGACTCATGACATGAACCGAGTGCGTTCCAATTACACCTTAGAAAGCAATCAGTGGAAGAGAGGAAAATATATCAATTAACAATATTAATGAAACGCCTCCGTCGAAATTATTACCGTGAGAAAATTTCCCTTTGTTTCTTTTTCGCCAGAGAAGTGACTGGATTTGTTCTATTCTTCCGAGTGTTCAATCTCATCTCGTTGCGGGATCTGTTTCCAAATTTGATGGTAATTCGCGGCCAGGAGCTGATCGGAAATTACGCATTGATATTCTACGATTTACCACAACTGCAAGAGGTAAGTACACTAGCCTTCTCCGATTATGCTATATATAGCGGTGGATTTCAATATTTTTAAAAGAACGATTTTATCACAGATTGGTTTGAAAAGTTTGATTGCCATACAGCGAGGTTTCGTTTACACACAGTACTGTCCATTGCTCTGTCATACAGATACGGTAATTTGGTATTTTGTTAAATTATGTGCTATAAATCTAGCATGGTTATTGTATCATTTTCAGATAGATTGGATGAGCATAACACACATGTCGAACAAGACGCGCGACCAGAACCGTTTCGACAAACCGGCTGCTGTATGCAATAAGGCCGAAGTGTGCCGAGGATGCCCTCGAAAGTTTTGTTGGGGTAGTCAGAGTTGTCAAAAGTATCACACGGGTTACGATTTCACAGGTACCGGTGAAGGAATGAGTTATTTGACTGATGCACTCGACCGATACAGCACATGGTGCATGAAATATAGCACTGCACTAAGGTTGCATGAATTTGTCCTTTCGATCCATATAGTTTTTAATAAAAAATATTTAATTGTTTAGGTACCATCAAATGTGACGCCCAATGCATTGGAGGTTGTACCAGTAGAAAGGACACTGGCTGTCGAGTATGTCGCGGTCCAAAGGATGGGAAACGATGCGTGGAAAAGTGCACTCGAGGGAAGTAAGTCGTGTGCATAATATTTATAATTACAATGAAGACCCGTTTTTATCAGCCCCTTGGTGAATTTTAGGCTGATAAAACGGGGACATTGACAAAATCAGGACATATATTTTTCTTTCTTTTTAAGAAACCGAAGCTCTTAAAACATTCTTCTTTAGTCCCTAAATATAGTCTCACAACCCTTTCTGATTATTTAGTTGAAATTTCCCTTGAGGGGGTCTGACAGAGCAAAATTTAAAAAAATATTTTTGCATATTTTGGAGCTCTATTATGAGTAAAATATGCTCAAGAAAGGATATACACGAATTCAACTTGATTCGTCTGCTAGAGCCCATCAAACTACCAACTATCAATTTTCACATAAGGCAGACAAAATCGGGTCTAAAAACTGATAAAATTGGGGGTGGACGAAATCGGGGGCTGATAAAATCGGATGCTGATAAAATCGGGTCTTTACTGTATATCATTCTAAAGTGGCCAGCATCTAGGGATATTCGAAGCACTATCGAACTTCTGACTGAAATGGTGAGAAATTTTGGGTGTTGTTGGTGTCCCTGGAAGTGCATGTTTCAAACTTATTTAGACCTTTGCTTCGGCTTGTTGTAACGCTTTCTCGAACTGTTTTTTGTGACCCATCAAAGTACTTTTTTGTGGAAACGATTTTCCTGTTCCTATAATTTCTAGGCACAGATGAGAACGTTCCTATTTTTAGACTATCTTAAAGAAAAAGACAGTTTCTAGACTATCTTAACTGGGAGTAAAGTTCAATGTACATGGAAAATAATTCACTAAGACTAGAAGGGGGCGGTGGGTAACTAAACATACTACTATAAATACACCTTATTTCTAATTTTTAGAGGAATGAGAATGAAATTTAGAAATACAGGTGGGCAATAAGGGGAAAACAGAATCAAATTCACTTTATCTGACAACGGCCTATTTACTTGAGTGAGACAATTTCCTAGGGATTTAATTTCAACATCGTAGTAACAGCAGTATACAGGGAATAGAGGGTGGACAACGAGACAGAGAAGAGACGAAATAAGTTTGCAGTTTATGGCAGTACCGTCGACGGACGGTACGACCTGTACGCCTGTACTGCCAAGACAGCACGCAGTGGGACGTCCGGTGGTCCTCGTCGGACCCGTGGGGAATCCTCCAAATTGGTCGGATCTTCCGGTTGTTTTGGCTCCGATTTTGATTTAGGACTGCAGAAAGGTCTGCGGGTAATGTGTCAATGACTCCAAGGGTATGCTGAATTGCAGATAGCTCTGCGGCGTAAACTGAAGCAGGGCCACTGTGGTTGTAGGAAGTGGTGAACTTTTTAATGAAAATACCGATGCCAATGAACCCTTCGAGGTTTGATCCGTCAGTATAAAACATCTTAGAGCAGTCGGCTTCTCGGAATTTATTATAAAAAATGTTTGGAACCGGGATTTATTATAAAATATGTTTGCGGGCGTTTGTGGTCCGGATTTCTACAAATCTCGTCTTTCATGGATATGTCGAAGAACATAGAAGTATTCAGGAGTATTTGAGAAATCGGCACGGGTGGGATTGTAAGAAGGATTAATATTCTACGCCATGTAGTCAAAATATAAGAACATGAAACGGATCTGTGAATTGAGCTCGATAAGCCTTTCGAAATTTTTAATCACAACCGTGTTCAAAATATCGCATCGAAAGAACAATCGATGTGAGAGTTCCCAAAATTGATTTTTCAGCGGGAGAACGTCCGACAGGACTTCGAGACTCATCGTATGGGTAAACTACATGCACCCTAAGGCGATACGCAAACAATCATACTGAATTCTATCGAGTTTGATGAAATGTATGTTTGCAGCGTATCGAAAGCAGAAGCAATCCGTATTCCATTACTAACAGTATCGTTGATACAACCTAATTTGGTCTCCTGGATGGGCACCCCACAATTTTCCAGTGATTGTACGAAGAAACCCCCAAGTACCATTCGAGTCGAACCATACCCCGAGATATTTTACTGTGAAGATCTGACTAGTTTGACCCATTGATAGATGCTGTAGTTGTGTCAGTTCCTCCGGGGAGAACTCGATACCCAGCTTACTAGTCCAAGTAGACAAATTTGTCCTAAAAACAATCGGTGAGATGCATTTTGTCCCACCACGGATTAGGGGAGCGTCTTTGGATGTTCGCGCCCGATACTCGTTTCGTTTGAGATTGGATCGCGGTGTCGAGTATCATGTCGGACAAAAAGATATACTCTTACTCAGGAGGAAGTACCTGTATCGAGTTGATCGTTTTAGATATCGCCGCAGCATAGCTCTTCCAATCAATGTTTCGTGTGAGGTCATACGAAACATTTATTGATTCCGATGGCCTTGAGCTATTGACACATTCCGCGGGCTTGTACACCAGAAAGAGGTTTTTGTTTTGTCTTATTTTGGTATCACAATATTTTTTCTTCGATTCGGTAGTGTTTAAACCATTGAAAAGTTATGTAATCCAACTATTGACATTTCGACAAATAGTTGTAAAATATATAGAAAAATAAGTTAAATTTCACGGAAAATGGCTCCTGAATTATTGACTTCTAAGAAAAGTTCTATTTCATGAAATTATTATTGAAACTTTTATCTGTTCAAAGGAATTTGTTCATCCAGTCCAGTCTTTTATCAAAATCTGGCCATCCGTAAATAAAACCTCCAAACCCATTTTTTCTCTACATGCTTGTAACTAATTCGATAAAATTAGGCTTTTAATGCAGTTTTATATGTTTCTCTTTAGTTTAGTTTATTTACAAAATTTATCAAATTACGAATGTGGTTCTATTTTTGTGTTCCGCGTTGTTGATGGTATCCATAGGTTGATAGAAGATATAGACTTTTCTACGGCTCATGTACGTACACGTCACATGACACAAATACTACATCACGAGCTGGTGAAAAATAATAAACAAAGGCGGCAAAAGCTGATGGGATCAGGCATTGTAATTCTCTCTCACTCACGCGAGAAGAAGCTTATCCGATATCCAACTTTTCCGAGATAAGATGAGTCGCAAAATTCTCCGTCTCCACAAATAGCGTGAGAATGATTTTCCGGATAAAATTTATTTGACTCTTTCCTTCTCACCGGAGAAGGTGATAAAATTTTAATTTCGTAGAAATCAATAAAAACTTCAAAAAATACATTTGATTACAAAGAAAAGCGGCAAAGAAATATGATAGACTTGTTTTTTCGTGTTTTGGAATAACGGCAGGAAAGCAACGAGCGGAAAGAGGATACCGTGATAAACTCATTCACTCATTCTCCGGCTGTTTTATTTATCCGGAGAAATAACACGTTGAATTTATCCGGAGAAGTTGTGTGAGTGCCAATAACTTTTCGTGTGAAAATGTGTATTTATAATGCTTTAATTGTCGCAGTAGCAAACTATCCGGGCGCATTTACTCATATGAGCGATAAATACAATGCCTTGATGGGATTGTTTTCAACCAAGGAACTGCATTAGTGTTCGTGAGACCGGCCGCCAAGAACTCCAAGAGGCGCAAAATAAAATGTTAACACCGCAATGGTCTTTTGTTTAGTCCGTAACTTTAGACATACATCCTTATTCTGCACTACGGCGGATCACTTTTTCGAACGAATCTGATTAACATTCACAGTAACGATAGCAAAATTGACACCGCCCCCACACCGCTAGTGAAGTACGTCCGACACCACCCTCCGTTACTTCTTACGCTCGGAGGATGGTCCAAGTCTGAATTTTTTAGAAGGTTCGGCTGATATCTCTTACAACTTCAAGCACCGGCGTGCGTCGGTATTTAGTTTGGGCACTGGGATTCTGTTCTGGATTGCCAAGATGTAAACATAGCCACACAGACTTTCTGCAATATCCTGAGTTAAACAGGCCATACACGATACGATTGGTCGTACGACCGGTCGTACGATTTGGGTTTCCAATTTCCAATTTCAACATTGAACAACTCGTTATTTTCCAGCTGATTTTGACAGATAAACACAATTCCGAAACGTCATTTGGTGCCATTTTATCTATGAGCAGATTTACACCAAAAGAACGCGTTGAAATCGTAGCACTTTACATTGAAAACGATCGTTCAATAGTGAAAACTGTGTGTGTGTTTTGGGACAAAATTTTAATGACGAAAGAAGCTCACTTCACCCTTTCCGGCGGAACAAAAAATAAACAAAATTGTAGAATTTGGAATACAGAACCCACACGTTATACATCAAACACCACTGCATGACCAGAAAGTAACTGTTTGGGCCGGAGTGTGCTCTAAAACAATCATCGGTGCTTATTTTTTTTTTTCAAAGAAAGAGAGACCATCGACGGCGCACGCTACGGTTGGATTTTGGCGCACTTTGTCTGTCCACAAATGCAGTCTGAAAAAAAAGTCTGAAAAACTTCTATTTTCAACAAGACGGGGCACTTTGCCACACCGTAGCCGCTACAATCAAGTTCTTGCAGAGCAAATTCCTAGGACGCGGTGACTCAAAAAAAGGTGATTTGGAATGGACTCCTCGTTCTCCGGATTTAACGGTACCAGACTTTTTTGTGTGGGGTTATTTGAAAAGCAAAGTTTATTCTAGCAAACCTAAGAACCTTGACCAACTCAGAGCTAATACACGGGCTAAAATTGCTGCGATCAAGCCCGAAATGCTGTCCAATATCATGCAAAATTCCCGCAAAAGAGCTGCTTTTTGTGTATCAAATAGGGATGGTCATTTAATCGACGTTGTATTCTAAACCTGGTTTATAATAGATGGCATAAAATATCCTAAAAAAACTTGTTTACTCGTGAAAATTGACTGAAAAATGACGAAGTTATTCAATGTTGAAAAAGGATACATCCAGCTGGCGCACCCTGTACTTTATGTGTTGTCACCAATTCCAAGACAAAGAAAGCAAAATTAGAAAATGGCTCAACAAATGGAACTATTGCCACCAATCGTAATAGTTTCAATTAGGTTGGGTTTTTAAAGAAACATCAGAAGAAAAAAATTTCACACTGTTAGGTGGATTTTTATGCAAAAGTGCTCAAGATCAATTATTTATGCTTTCCATGAATTATAAATACAAAATAATACTAATTTTATTCAGCTTTTGGCCTAGTCACCTCATAGTACAATGTTAGATTGTCGGTCATACATGCACACATACACTCTCAAATACAGGCACACACAGACATTAGCCGAACTCGGCGAACTGAGTCGAGCGGTATGCGAGACTCGGCCCGCCGGGCCTTGATTAAGAAGTCGATTTTCATAGTGATTGCATTACTTTTCTTCAGGAGAAAGAAACAAAGGTCAAACTGGTTGGACGACTTATCGTACTGCAACTACAACCGTGTGTGGCGAATCGGTCGTACGACAAATCGTTTCAACAGTCTATACGACTGGTCGTATAACACGTCGTACGACCAATCGTATCGTGTATTGGCCGCATTACCTGATAGATCGCCATGTCCCGAAAATAAATAATCATCAAGTTGGCCGTCATCCATGGCACACCACCGAGCCTCGTCGACTAAAAACAGCTAAACGAGCAGCGCTAAGAAAATTTAGCAAACACCGCACTCTGTCACTCAGACATCATTACATCCAGCCAGTCTTCCCATGAACATCGACAAGACATGGGGTTCATCATCCGTGCTGCCCAATCATTCACGGATATATACTGCCTAAAGAGCCTGTACTGTTCCCTACTCCGGTCATCTCTCGAGTATTGTTCGACAATTGGGAGCCCGCACTATATGAACGGTTGTGACCGAATTGAATGTATCCAACGCAAGTTTATACGCTTCGCCCTGAGTTAGTTACCCTGGTGGGATCGTTTTAGACTACCTAGCTACGAGAGCCGCTGCCTACTAATTCAACTCGACACCCTCCAGCATCGCAGAGACACAGCAAGAGCTCTAGTTGTCGCCGATCTGTTGTCAGCGCACATCGATTCTCCAGCCTTGTTCGAACGAGTAAACGTCCAAGCTAGAACTAGGGCGTTGCGCAGCAATAATCTTTTGAGAGTACCTCTTCGGCGGTTCAACAACGCAGCGAATGCGGCCAACACTGGATTACAGCGAACTTTTAATCGTGTGTCACACCTGTTCGACTTTAATTTAACTCGTAATGTGATTAGGATAAGGTTTTTGATTTTTTTTTAAGTTTTAAGATTAGGACATCATTATTTGGGCCGATTGCGGCCTGTTAGTGATAAACATTTATAAATAAATAAAATAAATAAATAAAATTAAACGGGAGTCGGAAAAATACTTCCCTCGTAATACATAATTTGGCTAATAACTCGACTTCGGCGCGTACTCTATATTCAAAAGCAAAATTTCGAAATTCTTTAGGCGAAATCCCGAAGTAAACGGCCCCTTCATTGACAAGATACACTAGAAAAGGTGCTTTTGGTTTGGAGTAAATTCCAGGAATGCGATTTTGTTGGCTACTTTCGAAATTGTAAGACTAAGAGAAACGAAAGCAATGAAATTGAAAAATAAACAAGTATTCTAGACTCAGGGTTGTTAATCGATAATTCATCGTCATCGTCGATAACGTTAACCACCCGTCAACGTCATCGGAAACTCCGTTAACGATAATGTATCGTTGGATTCATCGTCGATAATTCATCGGCGGTTATCGCGATACATTTTGCGTTACTTTCCCGTTTACTGGGGTTGAAGTTGAGCTGTTAACTTTCAATTGTTTAGAAATAACTACCAATTGAAGGACATATTGTTGGCAGTTGACAATCAATAGTTTTGGACAGATTTTATTCCCAGGGAGTCCGACGATGCGTTAAAATTTTCATTTTTTCGGGAAAGTGTTTTATATTGAAGAGAAAATTGTTGGCAGTTGAAAATCAACAGTTGTCAAAATGCAATTTTTTTAACCTTTTCGGGAAAAGGTTTGATATTGAAGGGAAAGTTGTTGGTAGTTGAAAATCAAGTTTTTGTCATGTTCAATGCACAGGAGACCGAGATGCGTCAAAATGGATTTTTTTCAACTTTAGGTTATTGGCAGTTGAAAATGAAAATAAGCACACTTTAAAGTGCATATAAAGTTCTCAGCGAACTTTCTAGCTGCCTAAGCTTTAATGGAACTTGAAAGCTGCTTAAGCCGCTATTAAAACACAAATCGTATTGGACAATTACCTTAAGCGAGAAACTTATGTAGTTTCCTTATACGAACCTTTGGTTGCTTGGGTATAGCTCAAAATTATTTTTTTTTTGGCAAAAACTATTTTAATCACATTTTAGCCACTTTGGAAACACTGTGCACCTGCGGACTCCACTGTGAATTGAAAATGTCCAAATCTATTAATTTTCAACTGCCAACAATTTTCTCTTCAATATAAAACGCTTTCCCGAAAAGTTGATAAAATCCATTTTGACGCATCGTCGGACCCCTCTGTTCATAGAAAATGTCCAAAACTATTGATTTTCAACTGCCAATAATATGTCCATCAATAAGTATTTATTTTTAAACAATTGAAAGTTAACCGCATCAACTTCAACTCCAATAAACGGGAAAGTAACGCGAAATGTATCGCGATAAGGGGACGTTCATAAACCACGTAGACTCATATGGGGGACGGGGGGGTCTGGCAAAAGTCTACGTTTGTCTACGAGGGGGGAGGGGGGGTCTTTGAAAAAGTCTACGTAGACTTTTATTTTTTGTTATTCGCGTATTACTAATTATGAATGGGATTTAAAGAGAGTTGTATTCAAAATATCGGTCTATTCAGTATTTATGCAGAAACTTCAGTGCTAGTGCACTATTGAGGTAACTACTCGTTAAGCGACCACTCAACCCAGAACCCACGATTTTTTTTGACTACCTCATACGTTTTCGTTTCTTGCGTATATTTTGATATAGTTTTGATCTGGGAATAATACAAAATTACAGTTCCAAATACGATCGCCAAAAATTCCTCTCGTCGGAAGATTTTGACTGTGAAATCATCTGAAGCACCACTAGTTAGCAGACATGCATGGACCATTAAATGCATGAACTATAAAAAGTTAAAAAATGTTCAAAGTTAAGCATTGTAACAACAAAACACCCGATTTTTAACAATAAGCAGATTATTTTTTTTTTTTTTTATTTAATAATTTCTGTGGTTAAAGCAGTAGTGTAGTTAAACTTCTACAACAAAGTGTACGTGGTACTCGAGTTAATCAGTTTCTCTTGCATTCATTTACACTGATTTCAAAATCTTTAAACACCCGTTAAATTTTACGTATTGACCCTATGCAGATCCGTGCCAACCGGCTCTACTATATTTATCTTCGAAAATATTCGGATTTAAACTTTGATACTTTGCGATAATACTCTAAGGTGATACAGCTATTAATTACATAAGAAATATAAATATTTTTGGGAAAATTGAAATAGCTTCGTTCCCTTAATCAAATAAGGCAATTTAGATTATCTTATTATCTTAGAAATATTGAAATTTGTTCACGAAAAGTGAAATTTGTGTGCATGTTTGGTTTATTATTTTAGTCTAGATGATAGTACACATCGACAGTATTAATTTGTAATTGTTTCTTATAATTTAACAATTTTGAATGCACCAGTAAGGCTCAAAAAGTTTTTAGCAATTCTGCATTGTTGGTGTAGGTCGCACTTCGGCCAAAATTTAAGCTAGTTATAGCAATGTATCTTTTTACATATATTTGAGTGACTAACCTTGAAAAGAAGTATTCCGCTACACAAACGTTGGAAAGCACCTTGAGTCGCTATTAATTGATTTGATCAATCATAGACAAAAAACCAATGTGAAAAATCTTTCTTTAATATTTAAAAAGCTTGAAATAAATCTGTACGCTTATTTTAAATTGAACATTATAATGTGCTTCTTGCTAAATTAACATTTCCCCGCGAATTAAAAAAAATATTAAAAGTCTACGTAGACTTTTGGCGAGGGCGAGGGGGGTTGGTAAAAGTCTACTAAGGTCTACTAGGGGGAGGGGGGGTTAAAAATTCTCAAATTTCGGGCTACGTGGTTTATGAATGGTCCCTAACCGATGAATTATCGACGACGACGATGAATACGACGATGCAATTATCGACGATGACGATGAATGTGACGATACATTACCGTAAACGGAGTTTCCGATGACGATACATTATCGTTAACGAGTAACGCCGATAAATTATCGTGAATAATGTATCGTATCGTATCGTCCATATTGGCCTAACCGAGCCAGAGTCTGATAACAAATTGAGAACTAAACTTGATGTTGTGATGTAGTATGTAATGATTGCTCAGGTTGTTATCATTTTGGTCGTTTTAACGGTATAAGATCAAAATCGAAAGCAGAAAAATTGTCCTATGATAACAAACAGAAAACTATTTATGCTATCAGTAAAAGCAATTGAGATGTTGAAATATTTCATTGATAACAACATGACTTTGCTCGGATACCTAGTCCTAATTTCCCGTTCTAAGTTTATAACTGATTCGCTCTAGAATACTTCTATCAATTTCATTGCGTTTGTTTCTCTTAGTCTTAAATTTGCCGAACATAGAGAACAAAATCGATACAGTAGAAACTTGCGGCAATTAAAACATAGTAACAAATTCCAGGAATAGAAATAACCTCCAAGTTGCCCCGCATGCGTTACCGCCAAATTACGCTAGCCACATATATTACGAAAAATGGGTATTTTAAACCTTTTTTGTGATGTTTTATTTATATGGATACTGGAGGCTCTTTTCACGCACTATAGAAAAATGTAATCAGAAGGTTAATGTAATTCCTTTGGAAAGAGATAGAGGTATTTACACCTAGGTTAAGCCTAGGTTAAAGCGCCTTTACTCGCATTCCTCAAAACTAATGCACTAGGTCACTCAAAATTGTTTAAAAAAGTTTGAATTCTTTCAATTTCATCAATTGACCTCATAATTGCTGGTGCTTATCTGCAGCTGCTGCTTGATGGGAGGGCGGTTAGCTTGTAGGAGGACAATGCTCGTTCGGTTAATCCTCCACAGCGAGAGTGACTGTCTTTGTTGTGTTCTTTGCGGTTATCCACAAATCGACACAACCGCTAAACCACGAAAAGTTTACAGTTTTATGTAAACGACACTGAGTAGGGGTGCGCATTAAGCTTTGCAAATGTACACTGCTGGTCAATAAAATAGGTGTGAGATAAAAATACATGAAATTTTGAGTTTTCTCTAAAAATATTGTTATATTCAAATCTTTTATAGTTAGGCACAGTCGTACATATGAAAAAGAACACTTTTATTTGTAAATTAAATGTTATGCTTTATCGTAACTCTCTCTCTTCTCCATGAAATCCAAAATAGTACCTGGTCAATCAAATAGGTGTATTGTAATATATTGCATTAAAAATTTTCAAATCTAATGGCTTTAAGACCTTATTATTTTTAACAACTAGTAGCCTGTGTAACCTCCTTTATTCGACCAAATTTTATCCATTCGTCTCGGCATTGAGTCATTCAAACGCTGGTAAGTTTCCGTGGGTATAGCGTACCATTCCTTTAAGGCTGCTTCCCACAAATGATCCTTATTTGTGAAATTTTGATCGGATAGCTTCTTTTTAAGTACATTCCGTAGATTTTCTATGGGATTGATGACAGGAGATTGGCAGGGTCCGAAATTATAGTCACTTTATTATCCCGAAATCATTCCTTTACTTACTTCGATGTGTGTTTTCGATCAATATCTTGATGAAACTGCCATATAAAGGCACGTTGTCTTTGGCATAGGACTGCATGACATTCTTTAGGATGTCCATCCTTTAGCCTTGCATTCGAATCTTGCCATTATAGTGGTGTTGCGAAAAATGGGATCTGCGCCATTCCACGAAAAACCTCATTGTTCTCGCCTCCGTGCCAAATTGATAACCTAGCACGCTGGCAGAAGGAATGAAACAGTGCATGTTTTGCTCACTTTAGGTAATAAAAAGAAATTAATGTGATTTCCAATGTAGATTCCAGCGTATATTCATATTTTCTATGAAGTCAGAGGTAATAACCCTAGATGTGAAGGTTGGTATTTCAGTTTCTTTATATTTGTCGCAAGGAGGCGTTCTGAGATGTAAAAACATTATCTCTGTTTGTAGATATATCACAATCAAGCATAGCACTAACACTTGCTTAAATCGTAGGAAGAGTTGGTTAGGAGACCCCACCCTAATAAAAAATATTATAAACGAACTTTAATTCGTATAGTGCATTGATTCCACATATTGTTTGGATGATACCCTAAACTGGTCGTTAGGCTCTTGAATCACACAATGTGCAAGAATTTGGACCCACAAACCTGACAGCGTCTTACATGGGCTACACCTTTTTACTACTCCTGCCATCTTAGAAAAAACAATCGGAACCAAAACGGATTTTAGAGATGAAAAAGTTCAAATACAAATATCCGAAGAATGAAGGAAGATATGGTTCCGATAGAATAATGTGCATAAAGAATGGAACATTTTCACCGAAATCTGTTGACCCAAGCATACATCTATTAAAAATTCTGCATCAATTCGGTCCAAATAAGCGACTGTAGAATTCATCCTCACAAGCATAGTTCTCCGTCCAGAGATAGTGTTCTTGTCAGAACCGTCTTTCTGAAATCTGCGAACAATTGCAATTGATTTGGGATCATTTTATTCGGTTTCTTTGCGCTTCACTCCCGTACGCTGCCGTTATAAGCATATTTGTCCCATGTTCTATATACATGGGACAATGAGTATAACGGCAGTACGGCTGTTTACTAAACAAGAGTTAAACGCTATACCAAAAAATAATTTCTATTTGTTGAACACTTTGGCAAAAGTCGACAAACTTTCTTATATTGCAAACACTTTGTTCGTGAAAAAACGCGACATACGAAAAATTACATCCATCTTTCACCAAAGACTACTTTTTCGAAATACAAAAGTATCCAATACAAGTATAATCTTAGAAGTAGGTACATAGTAGTTTGAATAACCGAAAACGTCTTTAAAAACTACGGGGTAGGACTCCGGAATCGATACCGACTAGTAAAACCATGAGAATTTTCTATTGCCATACTAGTTTAGATATTTTATGAAGTCATCTTTCACCCTTCCGTATTACTATTAAATCGAATTAAGCAAATTCAAAACTACCCAGAATCTATCATTTCAGAGTGCTGTTCCACGAAACACAACGTTGCATCACTAAGCAGAAATGTGTCGAGCGCGGCGGGCTGGAGTACAATGGGGAGTGTGTGGCTGAGTGTCCGGCCGGATACAGTGCGACTAATGTGAACCAGGCGGATGTAGACTTCTCGAACCACACATGCTACCCATGTCGGGATCGTTGTCCCAAAATTTGCGAAGGTATGCAAGTAATGTATCTCTCAGATGCCGAGCGGTTGGAGGGGTGTACGATAATCAACGGGACACTGCAGATACGAATGGTCGAAGATCATCCGAATCTGATGGGTGAGCTGAGGATGAAACTGGGTAGTATAGAGGAAATTATCGGTTATTTGAAGGTTTACCGTTCTAATGCTTTGCCGTCTTTGGAATTTTTGGAAAATCTCGAAACTATTCACGGCCAATTGGAGCTAGGACATGGAAATTATTCATTGATGGTTTATGAAAATTCAAATCTACAGAGATTGTGGAATTATGAGTACAAAACGTCGTTGAAATTGTTGAGCGGTAGTATGTATTTTGTATACAATCCGTTGCTTTGTGTTGCTCAAATAGAACTGTTGCAAAAGATTACATCCTATAACAATACAAATGACTTGGTTAACATCGATTCAAATGGCTTCATGCAATCTTGTAATGTTGTTAGTATTACGGTTAAGTCAGAAGTGCTGTCTAGCAGAAATGCAACAATTTACTGGACCAAATATAACACCGCTCCTCAGCAGCAACTAGTGGGATACGTTATTTACTTCACTCCGTCGGAAAAGGAAAGATCTCCGTATGACGGCAGGGATGTCTGTTCTGAGTATAGTTGGCAGTCTAAGTTGGTTCGACTGAGAGAAACGAAGTTTGAAGCTAATATGCTTTCATATAATTTAACTGGGCTGAAACCACTTACCAGATATGCTTACTATATAAAAACATACGTTGCAGACAACAGTCATAATATTACAGAAAGACGTATAGGAAAATCTGATGTTCACTACTTCATGACAAAAATCGCCAAACCAACTCCTCCGTTGAAGGTGTACACTATTAGAAAAACAGATCATTCGATAACATTTGCCTGGAAGATTTTGAAAGCGGAGATCAACCTTGTGCTACGACTTCACGTGGACGTTTTTATCCAGCCGGATGATCATCATATATTGGATCAACGCGATTATTGCATCTATCCTCGGACCGTAGAGGATAGGTTTCAATATGGTGAAACGTGTAGTGCCGAAATATGTTGTTCAGAAGATGAAGTTCTTTCAGACGTTCCCGATATCTCTGATACAGAAAGTGATATATTTGAACGACGCAAACGTTCTCTGACTGAGACTCCGATAGGAGCCGATACCGAAGATCATATTTCAGATAATTTTCAAGCGAAAATGTTCTTTCTTACCGATACTACTTCTTCCAATCCAACTATTTCTAAACGTCGTCGAAAACGTGAAACCGAGGATCTAAGAAATCGCGTTTATTTCCACAATTTTCACGCCGATAACAAAGAATTCACCGTTTCAAATTTACTACCGTACACTTACTATACATTCCAACTATTCGCTTGCAGTGCCAAGGAGTTCGCTTACTGCAGCCCATACAGTATATATTCCGATCGAACAGAACCTTCAGTAACTGCCGGTCAATTAAGCGTAGTCGTTAGTAAACAGTTGAATAGTGCCTCCTCAAGAGATCCAAATTCAATCACTATCAGTTTTCGAGAGCCGGAAACAGTGAACGGAGCTACCGTAGCCTTTAACGTTGAAATTAAATCTTTCAACATACCAATCCCATTTTTTCGCCATGATTGCGTCACTAGGTTGCAACACGAACGGGCAGGTTATAGGTACGTTTTTCACAACTTATCGGTAGGAGAATATGCCGTAAGAGCCCAAGTGGTTTCACTGGCCGGTCCCGGGCCGTTCAGCGATTGGTATTTTGCACAGGTTGCACCAAGAGAAGAACGGACAGAGGATAATTCGCTGCGTAATGGTTTCATAATATTTGCGGTGCTGCTCAGTTTCACTGCGACTGCGATCATGTCCTATGTTCTGTATCACAAATTTAAAATCCACCAAGACGATACGATACCGCTGGTCGAAAACGATGAAAATGCATTAGAAGTTGAGGAGGGTTTCGTCGATTGTGCACTTCGGTAACTAGATGGGAAGAGAGCCGCTATTTTTTCTGTATCGAAACCGTCCAGTAGCCCAGTCGTAGTTTTAGTATTAGGGGCCATGCATAAATGACGGAGCATTTTGGGGGGTAGGGAGGGTATACCAAATTTGTGACGAAGTGTGACGAGGGGGAGGGTAGGGTCAAAAGTTGTGCGACGTAGCATTAAGTTTAAGACCCATTGTTTACAGACAACAATTTAATGATACTCCATTCCCAAGAGAAATAAATTTGAATTCATGCGGTTTTTCATGAGGTAAATTCGGTTGATGCGGTTTTTCATGAGGTAAATTCGCGGAATTACAAGTTCGTAAAAAAACGAAATGATTTTGTATGCGGATTTAACTTGCTACATTAGTTAGCTAATGTTGCTAACTAGTAGACTTAGTTTGGAAGCTGAATTAAATTTTGACTTCGGATTCAACTAAACAAAATTTTGGTAATTTAGATGAACGTATGCTTCTCAGAATCATTGGCAGCTGCAGGATTGTGAACTGAGAGAACTTCTCTGCATACTCCCCTTGACATATAAAATTCAAAACAAAACTATGAACACTATATTTGTCATGAAATGGCCTTATTTTGCACGCAATTTGCTGTTATAATGAAAATATTGATAAAAGTCGTCAAACATTTTAAAAGGACATGTATTTAAAATAATGGAAAAACATATATATTTTCATCCCCGGCCGCTTTGCATGGGACTAGGGGGAGGGGGTAGGTAAATGCTACGTTATTTACGAGGGAGAGGTTAGAATTTTGTGACCAAATGCTACGAGGGGGGAGGGAGGGGTCAAAAATCGCCGAAAAAAGCTATGTCATTTGTGTACGGCACCTTATAGATATTTTTACTCGTTGTATGAGGGACTGAGAGTTAGAACGACCCAAGTCGTAAAACTCGAAAAAATGAGATTACTTGTTTTGATTATAGGGTTTAATGTGCTGAAGTTTTTTTATTGTAGTTTGTATTTGAAAATTACAAATTTGAGAGCTTTGTTTAAAAAAAAAGTTTTTTTTTCAATATTTAAAAAAAACTATAAAACTAGCGACTATAAAACACGAATTCTTCAACAACGATACCTTAATTCCGTACAAAGAAAAAATATTCCAGTTGCAACGCTACGTAATAAGACTGTTCGGTAGTTTTCGTTTTTCTCTTATATCTCCAAACAGGTTTTTAGGAGTTGGGCCGTTCTTCACTGAGCCTCTCGTACATGATTTGATCGGTTTTAGTTCCTATATGTATTTTCACAGATAATTGAATATTTCTATTTTTTCAAATATTGGGTTTCATTCATCTATATCACTGCCTCTCTAGAAAGAAATAATCAAAATCTAAGAACATAAAAAGCTGCTTGAATTGGCCCGATATTTGAACAAATTTTGTATCCGCTATATAATAATTCTTTCGAGTTAAAGTAAGTAGGACGGTGCATCACAACGCCCGGTGCATTATGATGCACAAAACTGCGTTTTAACATCCAAAAGCGATATTGCCTTTAAGGAGGCCGTCTGGTGTAAAGTGCTCAAACCGAATGTTTTTTTGGTTTTACGATTTCGAAGGCAAGACAACAATGGATCTTTTATACATTAATTGTGCATGAAAAGAAATATTTTCAGTCACGAAGAGCCACATACGAGCGTTCCAAGAATTGATGTCAAACCATTTCTACGCCGAGGAGCACCGCGGCCCACACGATAATACTAGACAAAATTGTCTGACACAGAAAATTCAATAGGATTTGCAAAGCTCAAACTTTTAAATCGGATGAAAATCGTAAAAATTATTTAAATTTTTGTGGAATGGAAATTTTTGAGTTTCTTATTATAGTAAATTTATTGAACCGTCTCAATCTCATTTTTGTCTAGGGTTTGTTTCATAATATCTGAGCGATTATCTGTTAGAACTTTGTGAAATAAATAAGATGAATTTTGAGAGTATTTAATCTGGGGAAATATTAGACCTTATTTCAGGCTCAGTAAAGTGATTAGTCAACAAAAATTGGTATTAAAAATACGCATAATGTTTACATGTATCATACAGAATCGTACGTGCTCAAATTCGGTGTAAACTACGCTCTCCACAACACCCTGATATACATATCATAAACTTATGACGGCGCAAAACGTTAAATGCTCTCACTGGTTTCACAAATAGTGATTTATCTCCCGTTTGCCTCACGTGTTCTACTAATAATTCATTTAACGTTATTAAAACATCTAGAAATTTGAACTTTAAAAATATATTAGTTGCACATAGGCCTCCACGACGTACCGATTTTACTCAAATACATGTTCTAGTAAGGAAAATAAATTATTAGTCTTACAATCCTTGACGTATGTATTGGTATGCAGTATCACATATACGTAAGAATTAGTAAAGTTTATATTAACATTCTACAAAACATAGTTGCGCACTTATATAGTTTCAAAATATGAACTTTATGAGGATTTAGTTTACAAAGAATTTTTTATCAGAAGAAAGTTATTTTCTGTATGACACATGTAAATATTACACGCAGTATTGCATTCTAATCATTTGATGATTTATCCCTTCACTGAGCCTGGAATTATTATTATCAGAAGATTGGAATCATTTGGATAAACGAAGTTGAATTTTGCCCCTGATCAAATTTTCTCAAATTCTTCATTTTATTCGTTCAACAGAGTTTAACAGAGAATCCCTAACGATTTAGACAATAAGCCCTTGCAAAAATGGGTTTGAGATGGTTCAAAAAGTAAAGCTAGAGAAATTCAAAAATTCTCATTCTACAAAATTTTTTATAACTCACAATTTTCATCCGAATTAAACTAACAGATTGGTGATGCAATTCAGAAAATCCACATTTTATTGTATCATTAATTTCTCCAACATGCACAACTTATCACTATAAACCGGCATTTCCGATTCCACTGGCCCGGGAATATCACTTCTAAACAAAGGTCGTCGGCGTGTTTGCCTCGATCCATTGCGCGTAGTGTGCAATCGAGGTGTACACGCTAGGCATATTAAGTGCACCACACGTTTCCGCTCCAAATGACATGATTCCAATCTGTCCGTAGCGGGACCGCTCTCTGATGATCAGTGGAGCACCGCCGAACCCGAGACAAGCATCGCGACCTTCGCCGCCTGCGCACATCCACTCGCCATCGATCGATTTAGTTGACTGGAGGGCTCCGGTCGAACTGTAGGCTCGTACACACTGGTCCCATGACGTCAGTGGGACTTCGAGCGATTGCAACTCGGGCGATTTGGTCCCACTGATAGATAGTTTACCCCAGCCGATGATCTGTACCCTCCGACCAACGGTCAGGTCTTGGCGACGTCGGTGCAGGCAGATGGGTTGCGCAGCAACTGCGTGGGAAACGCGACACGGAACAAAAAAAAAAAACAAAATAAAAAAAAAAAAAACAAAAGCATTATTTATGTGGCGTATGTGAGCATTAATCTCTGTTATAACGCATAATTAGCATTGCATGCGATTGTCATTGAAGGCATGTTGAAAAATACGTTTTCACGGTCAGTGACATTGGGTAGAGCGAATTTACCTTCCGCTATTTCAAATGTTGTTAGCATGCTACTCTATAAAATACGATTCACACGATACATTAGCTTCGGTCAATGGAATAGAATGTCAACGTTACCAATCCTTCAGGATAAGTTTCACACATTTCTCGTGCACGCAATCACACTTTCCCTACGATAAAACTTTTCTTGCGGTTGCTGTTATGTGGACGTCTCCAAAGAAATTACATGCAACCAATTTCGCAATGGAAGTAATAACTGGCGGATCGTGTTAATGGTACTTTAAGCAGAATATTTTTGTTTTACACAAATTACACTAGAAATTAGTTAGATTATGAGTATCGTGTATCAGGAAAATCATATGGTGAGTGTCATCCTTTTTGTCGATGCGCTACATCGGTATAGTACCGAGTACACACGAACAAAACTAAAGTGTAATAAATGTCTTTTTCCTACACTAGACCAGTGTAGCACCGATATCAAAACGAAAACATCAATAGTTGTTTTATATACATCCTATATGTCCGATGTGGAACTTCAGCCGTCAAGTACTCAGCACGTCAAATAAACGATTTAAATAAAAATCGACAGGTATTTTTC
The DNA here is from genome assembly GCF_030247195.1 of Topomyia yanbarensis. Classification (NCBI taxonomy): domain Eukaryota; kingdom Metazoa; phylum Arthropoda; class Insecta; order Diptera; family Culicidae; genus Topomyia; species Topomyia yanbarensis. The sequence goes on from NC_080671.1 coordinate 154,245,922, forward strand.
CTGCCTATTTCACACAGCATAAACAGTTACTGGAATTATTCTTGCTCTGGTCAATAATAGTTGTTATTACAACGATGCCACTGACATGTTATTACCATAGTTCTATTTACCAGTGTAATTAATCGGCGTTTTAAGCACTAACAGTGCAATGTCATGGTGATACTGACCATCCACATAGTCTGGATGGACAATAATTTGGCTCACAGCGTGATTGATGGCTGCTGGTGCGCAAAATCCGGTATTTCCACAGTCCGGGTCAGTGCGTGTATCGTAGTCGCCAATTCGAACAGACGATCTGGAAATAGTAAAGTCGATTACCTGATATTCGCTTTAATAGTCAGCTTAGCACAAATGTTGGGAGGCTGTCACGCTACCGTGATGGGGACATTTAAATCTGCATCAACCTTGAAGTTGTGGCAATAATTGCAAATTTTCCGTATGACTAAATCGGTACGATTATTATCTAGTACCTAGATAGTGAGTTGCGCAAGCTAGTAATATCACTATAATAGTAGGGCACTATTTACTTACAATCGATGGCTCTCGGCTTTGGCTAGTGCACAGTGAGCAGATGTCAGAACCACTTGGCGCGCAATAATTGAACCAGAACATGGATAAATGAATGATCCTGATTTGGTGTCTGAAAGCATTGGTACGAGAAAATGAGAGTGAGAGAAAGCATTGTTATCATTCAGTTCATATGTTATATATTTCTACTTGAGGTTTGCTATCGGATAGTGAAGGTATGAGCCAACTAGGCGTGTGATAATTAGCCAACTGATGCGCAATACTGTCGAAGATCGTGCAAAGCAAATTCAAGGCCATTTATATTGAATGCACTGAAGACATAGTAGCTTTTCAGTATAGAAGCTTCCGCTTTGAGAATCCGGGTTTTGAACCAAAGCTATGCAAGGTTTCTTCGCTATAGAAGCCGGGATGGATCTATAATCACTATTCGTATACACTGGATATTAATTGAAGCTATGCTTTGTACAATAACTAGAAGAAGCCAAACGCCTTGGCTTATAATCGCACTTAGTAAACACTGCGAAGAAATAAACATTCACTGTGTGAGAGTTTCGCAAAGCTTATTATGCCTTGTGCTTAACCCTCTGCAGACCAGGTCAGGTAGGATATGACCTAATGTTCATTGGTTGTAGGCTAGCGCATGCCACTAAAACATTCCTTACTCTTTTTTCGCCCTTCGTCCCCACTGAACTACATCCAGGTATAACGTCGTTGGGGGAACTCCTTGTGCTTTCGTCGCACCTCTTTCCTTCGCTCACGAGTTTTACGCGCTATCTCGGAGCTTCAATTGATCCGTGAAATGGCTCAACCTTTGAGCCATTTAACTCTCAACGCTTCTCTTGCTTTCCGTCTCCAGCCGTTTTGCTCCTGATTCCGTGAGTCATTCAGCTCCTAGCCTTATTCCGATCTAGTCGGATAGTCCCCGGCGATGAACTCATCCTACTCCAACTAAAAGATTCCTGGTGGCGGAATTTCTCTCGATACCAATGGCTATTTCGTGAGCCAATTAGCTCCCATTTTTGTCACGATATAGTCGTATAGTCCACGTCAATAAATCTACTCTACAATGAATTTCCCGGCGATAGATTTCTCCGATATCGATGTTCGTTCCGTGAACCATTTTGCTCCCCGTTTCGTTTCGATCTACTCGATCTTGTCCTCGGCGGTGGGCTAGCCTACTCAGCGGGCCAGCCAGTAGGTGCTGAGGTCCGTACAGCGGTTCCAAGTGGAAAGTAGATTTCGTTTCACTGGCACCCCAACGACCCACTGCTAGCTGCTCGATGCGATCTACTCGCGCCAATCCCTGGCTTTGGATCTAGCCTACTCACAAGCAACCCAGCAGGGTGTCGAGTTCGGTCCGACGATTCCGGTGGAGTCTAACGTCTGCTTCGCTGGCACCCTGGTGGTACATCTCTTCGACGATATTGTCAATTGTCTCTCCAGGCATACCCCTTCGAACTTCTACGAATCTAACGGGTGTTCAATAGAACATGAAAATTTTTTCAGTCATGTAGTTAAAAAAATCAACGAATTCAGTATTTTCATGAAAAACATAATGTTTATTGTTAAAAAAAACGTCAATGAATATTGGATAAAAGGCCCTGGTCAGCCGTACGATACAACTTAGTCGCGATGCTCTCAGAAGAGCGTTGGATAGCACTGATGTCCATGTTCCGGATACAATTCTGGATCCTGGTGGTCAACTGCTTCGTATCGTTGGTCCGCCACTAGGGCACTACGGGAGCCGAAAAAATCCTCAACGGGACGGCACTGGGGGAAGTTGGTCGTGTTCCTTTCTTTCGGCACGTACGGTATCTTTTTCTGCACAAGATACTCCAGCGTCTTCTTGGCGTAATGAGAAAACGCCTTTACCAGCCAGAAGACCTACTTCCCATCCGCATGATGCTCCTTTAAGAACGGCAGAAGAATTTTCAATTTTTCCTCCTGGTACATTTGTTTACCGCTCGGCTTGAACCACGGTTTTGAAGTCCCTCTGTCCGGTATGGCGATGTAGAGCATAATTTTTTTTCAAATTTATGCTTAAACTTAAACTTCGGGGGTGTTGGCAACCTGTCGCTTGAGTAGTAGCTGTCATTTCCTGGAATGTGGGTCTTCGTGAGCGGAAAATAACTTTTGTCGTCCAGCACGAACGACGTCCCGCAGTAGTTCTTCGTTATCCACCGACACTGCGATTTCACGATCGCTATCTGCTCGTCCGTGAACTCGGGGGACCTGATGTTCTCCATCTTGAGGGTTCTATGATTCAAGGTATGGAAGCAGTCATATTTTCGGCCGGCGTCACGCAAACTCGTTCTGTCCTTTTTGTCGAATTACTTTTTCAACGCTTTCTTCTTCTTCTTATTCGTCATTATCTTCACCGGACGGCAGCTACTGGCCTTCCGCTCCACGCTCAGGGATGCCAGGATCCGGTAAACTGTACTCACGGGCACGTTTTCGTCTCGAAAGTGGTCTACCGTAAACTTTTTACCACGTAAAGCACGACTCAGACGATACATCAGCTTCCGTCAACGTCAACGGAACGTCACCGTTCCGTCAGGATAAGTTACATGCAGTTAAACGGAGGCATTCACACACAACATCAACGGCACGGAACGTTTTGACGTACGGCACGTGTGGACGGGCGCCAGAGTTAAAAATATTCAACTTCATTGAATGAAAATTGATCATATTCAGCCGCATTCATTTTCAATATTCAGTGACGCAGCTGAAAACGTCAAACGAATAAACCGCCCATTCATCCAAGCAGATTTTCATTCGTCTCCGATTATTATACGAAGCGACCGTGCAGCAACGAATCAAACGGATCAAAGTAGGCCCTGGCACAATGTAAGCGATGATGATTGTTGTTTCATATGCTTTAGCTGCATTTGAAAACATTTTCCTAGATAATTAGTGTAATGAATATATTGTACAATATTCAACTGAATGACTTACATGGGTATTTGAATGAATATTGTTTCTATTCACCGCGAGTCGCATCAGGTTCATTTTCAACCGTCAGAAAAGAGCTTCGATTATTTTTAACTCTGACGGGCGCAAAAAAAAGTATTCAACTTATCCTGACGGAACGGTGACGTTCCGTTGACGTTGACGGAAACTGATGTATCGTCTGAATCGCGCTTAAAACCGCACAACACGCTCGTGGAGTGCTTGCTGTTTCGACGCCATCTTCGATTGAACTGGCAGCACCCGAGCGAAAAGGAACATGACACCCATTTTTAGGGTATCCAGAGAGCAATTCTCTTGGAGAGAAAAAAATATGCTCTTTACTTTAATTACAGAAATCATTCTCATGTTCATGTCGATCGTAACCATGGCGCATTTGCCATTACCACTTCTTCTTTGCTTCAATGCTTTCTCCGCGCTCGTGTCGACTGTTGAGGAAGACCCTTTCTAGAAGTTTACCAAGGGAATCCAGCAGGCACATAGACCGATACGATGCTAGAGCTCCTGGTGGCCTCCCTGATTTTGGCAGCAACACCAGCTTCTTGATCTTCTTTCTATCCGGAAAGTAGCCTTCGTCTAGGTATTTCTGCAGAACTATCCTGAACATATCCGGAAACGCTAGGGTCACGGTCTTCAATGCCACGTTAGGGGACCGGGAGCTTTTTTCGCTTTTAGCCCTTTCGCTACTAGAAGGACCTCCTCGTTGGAGCTTCGCTTATGGCCAGTATTTTCACCGTCTACATCAACGTACGGCGTAGTCGGGCATCCGATTGGGTCATGCTTCGCGAATAGACCCTCCGCGACAGTTTTTAGTTTGCTTGCGCATTTTTCTGCTGGCGTCGTTGGGCCCTTGATCTTGGCAACCACGATACGGTAAGTGTTGCCCCAAAGGTAAGCGTCTACCTCTCTGCACAGTTCCTTGTAGTAGGTGGACTTACTAAGAACTATCTCGCGTTTGAAAACAGCTCTAACCGCCCAGAATGTCACCTTACACTCTTCTCTGACTGCCTCAGATATTGCTCTCTGAACACGTCTTCTGGCTGTTTGGCAGGCAGCACGGAGAATGCTGATTGTGGAGCCATTCGTTCCACCAATACGCCGGATATCGACAGTTCTTCGGTCCCATTTTCCTCGGCATTGTTACGTCACATGCCCTCGCTAATGTTTCCGACAGCTCATCGGCATTCGGAATTGGAGCGCGCCTGTCAACACGAAGTCCTTTATTTGCCACTTCCACTCGCAAGTCCTCATTCTCCGTTACAATTCCGCCGATCAATGGAGTAGTGGAACGCCTGGTGGTTGCTATATGTGTACTGCTCATCAACGGCATTTCATGTTATCCATCAGCGACGCACTGTAGAATATTACGTCGATAATGGGCTCCCGGTCGTCTTTACACAATTTGCTAGCGGAACCTTCGTTGCAAAACTTTACATCCAGCTTGGCCAGAGCTACCATCAAGCTGTAACCTCTTGTGTTGGTCAGCCTGCTGCCTCACCTCACGGCCCAAGCACCAATCTCTCCTATCACAACCAACGTTCGTCCGACTAACGAGTCGGTTAGGGCGTCCAGCATTCGATTGTACTACTCTGGTGTCCACCGTGAGGGAGCATAACAGCTACATATGAATACGCCGTTGATCCTGGCGATTACGAAGCCTTCATATATGCTATCCACCACCTATAGAATAGGGAAACCGCCCAATACTTGGATTGCCGCCATTCCCGCACTATCCACCATCCAGTTACCGTTACTAGGAGGAATACGACAGGCCCTGCAATAATTGCAACGTCGCACTTCGTTTCTGTTGTTGACTGCCACAACAGTTGCTGTGCAATGTCGCAATGATTGATATTAGGCTGGCTCCATCATCATTGGCCTGCCTTCGCCTTTTTGTACTCTGGGCATGAGAAGCCTCCCGTCATGTGGTAATTTTCGCCCTCCTTTGTGCAGAGCATGCAGGAACGCAGGACCCTGAAACACTTCTCTGTTTGTTTAGTGGCGATAAGCGTATCGCTGCTGTGTGTGCCACTATACGCCTTCCTCAACCTGATAGACAACGGCTCTTTCTTCAGGTTACGTTGCTCTATTAGTGCGCTCCTAACTTCGTTTTCCGTTGTGATCTCGTCCAGATTCTTTCATTCGACCACTACTTCTTGAACCAAAGCTATCACGTTCGCTTCTCCTCACACTGTTTCTGTCACGAGCTCCCGATAGGTCAATCTTGATCAATGGATCGTTCTTCAACTCAAACAGCATCTCACCTTTCTGATTGCCCTTGGTTCTTAGTACGTTCTCCCTCAGCTTCTTCAGCTTGTGATCGCAACGTACATCACGCCGTTGTTTGCTTTGATGACTAGAGCGTCTCCTCTATACCTCTCCTGGCACGGCCAAAGATTTTCTTTTTTATTTTCTACCGTTTGCCATCCACTCTCCATTTGTCAGCTATTTCGCTGTCCTTCGCCGACCTTCTTGGGTTTCTTCGGTTCCTCCTCCTCTTTACTCTTTTCACAGAACGGGAATACCGATCACCCGTCGGCGACTCATAGGCTTCTTCTTATACTACCTCCCTGATCTTTAGTGTTTTTTCGATGTTCTCAACTCTATCCAGTATCGCCATCAGTTTGCAATGGGCGTTTGCTACGACGAATTTGATGCTAATCACTAGATCCCTGATCTTTCAGTGCACGTTATCCTTGCTGTTCACGAAATTCGTAGAACTCCTCATTTTTTCATGAGCTTCGTTGCTTTAGGTAACCCAGACTACCGGTCTTCTAGGGTAATGCTTGATTTCGTCGTGCGCACCCGCAATCCTAGCTTTCCTTGGCGCCCTATTGGTTTGTTGCCGCTCGTGCTCAATATGGCCTCCCTGGGCTGCTCTCGCTATTGCTGATGTTGCAGCTGTTGTAATTGATTGTTTTGCTGGGTCGGCGACTTCGCTAGCCCACCTTTGGTGAACGGATTCACCACATTTGCTCCATCACATTTTTTTGAAATTTTGTTGAGTATGCTAGCGCATGCGTGGGGATCTCATCTGGTCTGCGGAGGGTTCATGAAATCGTATACATCTGCAAAGTACTGTGCTTAAACTTTATAGGAAAACGTTGGACTAAACAAAAAAGAAGCAAACGTAGAAGTGAACCATATGACCGAAAACTACGGGTGAAAATAATTAGAGCAATCCATAAGAAGTCTAGGTTCTCTGGATGTGATTTGGCCAAAAGGTTCACTGTAGCGAACAGAACAGTTCAGCGAATCAGTATATTCCAGAGTTTTTTAGTTGTAGTTGAAAATCCATTTGCGAAATGACGTGAAAGAAAACTGTTCGAGCAAATTATGACCAAGTGTAACATGTATTTCAATGAACGATAAAGTTTGCGTATTTTGCACAAATCCCGGGTCGAACACGTTAACGTAAGTTGTGATGCTCCGAGTAACGAAAAAAATGTCTTAGTAGATAAATTCGCTCACAAGTGGAGTTGGTGATTTGGCAAGGTGTCTGCAGCCGTGGAAAGAAATTTAGGTTTTTATTACTTCAATAAATGTGATGAGCGAACATCACAATAAGGAATGCCTCGTGAAGTTCTGCCCCGACTTAGTCAGCTGTCATTGTCGCCAGAATGTCATGTCATGGTGTAAGCGGAATATTGTCGATTTTATTGGAAAAAGTAACAGTATGTACTCCAAATTTCCAAATAATTGTTTTTGGAAATTTAGCAACTATTTGCGATCATTCCTCCTGACTAGTTTTAGTTTTCAACATAACTGTGGTGTCGATTTGTTTCATGCGTTTCGTGTTCTATCTTCGGGAACCTTTGAAGATGTTGAATCCTGATGAAATTTTAATCACGAAGCGAACAATCCATCCTAAACAAGAGGATAGCATTAGTTTTCCTCCTGTCATTTAGTCCGCACTGAGTTATACTTTCACTAATGGCGTTTTCGTTTGAACCCGAAACTGAGTCAGGTTCTAACCCCAACCGCTGTCAGTTCATACGTTTTGACAGCAGTTGGGGTTAGAACCTGACTCAGTTTCGCCTCAAGCAAAAACAGCATAAGGAAGCCCCGTTTCTGTCCCCTTCTATGCCATGAGATCAGGAACAATATGACCATTTACTTTCCATTAATGAGATTCAGTTCCAAAGTCATAAAGTACGAATAAAAACCCATTTTGGAAATAATACCAAATTACCAAACAAAGCATATGCCATCAACGGTGAAATGTTCAATGATGTTCCTTGTTATGTTTAATAGAGTAAAACGCCAGTGAAACAATTAAACAACATAAAAATGAGCTATTTTGCATTCGCATTTGGACTTCCACGGTGGCTGCTATGAAATAACAATATCGACCTTCAACCTGTTCTGTGCCGACCAAACCTAGCGGTAGTTTGAATTTCAGTAATTTATTAATATAAACAAATCATATTCATTATTACTTACTTTTAAATCCGATTCGCGCCACGAAGGGGTACGCTCCCAAGCCGTTATAGAAGTCGCCTTGAACGATGCTTTTACCGCATCCCACATCGGTACGATCGTCATAATTATATTTCCTAAGACAGCACACATGGGGCTCCAGTTCATTGACCCCACAGGAAAGTGAAAAATCACCTCGATAGCATTGGCGTGCTGTTTCCAGCAACAGTTCTGGACACTCGGCCAAAGGGACGCACACACTCTGTCCCGGGCAACTTATTCGGTATAGTGATTTGGACTCCCGCCCGGGCACAGGGGTTCCACCACGGTACGCTGCGGCACTGCCACCAGATTCGCTTTCCACAATGGAATGTGCTGGATAAAATAAGAATACCGAGGAAATTAACATCGGTGAATTTAATCAACACTAGTTTTATTCAAATCAGATCTGTGCTAAATATTTGAAATTTTTAAATTGATGCTAAGAAATTGAATTAACTACACAGGAAAAATCCGTTCATAAATCCTTGTAAAAAACGATTTCGTGAACGGAACGATTTACGAAAATCGTGACCAAGTTTCTGAAATTGTGAATAATAAACCTCTTATTCATAAAACTATTTGTGTGTCCAAAAAATTAGATTCGCACCAAAAATAAACTTGGCGCTATTTTCGAATGTTTTGTTGCGTTGCTGTGGTTGTCCACTGGACATGTTTAGTTTTTGTTATGATTCTTGTTCATAATTTGGGGTCTGAACAAACTATATCATCGAAAAACCCGACAGTAAAACGATTTTCATGATTTCAGGACCTCGGTCGGAATTTTTTTTCGGAGTAACGTGACAATATGAAATAAATCATAAAGGAGTGACTTTTTCTCAGTTGTTTTATGAACTACATCACGAACACGATTTGTGGCTCTATAATGTATTTTTGGTACTCAGTTTCCATTTTCTGCCCGGACATCACACTGAACCTTTTCAAATGAATAACAATGTTCGACGTTTTCTTATATCTACTTCGCGTACCTATTACTTGTCACTAGCTACATAATGTTTCATGACAAAGTACATGGGACAACAATGATACCATGATCAATATTCTATATTTTGCAAAAAAGTTCTCGTGGAAACTTCATGACCATGTGGAAGGTAGCATGACATTTAAATTGATTAGGAATATCTTCTAAATATCACAAGCACACAAGACAGATCGTGAATAATGTAATAATCACGAATGGTGAGCCCTGATCAATATACCAGGAATCATGACGCAGGCAACGAATACAAGAATAATATTTTATGATTTTTCACTAGGACGAATATTAAATCTAGTTCACATTAGGGATTAATAATTAATCCACATGAATTTATCGGCCTAAATACCTGCCAAGTTTCGTCAAAATATCCAGACTATTGATTTTGGGAACTAACACACAACCACGAAAACCAGAACATGATCAAGATGTAATAAATCATGAATCAGTTCACGTCTTATAGTCGAATTGTTCCTATATCTATATCTATGAATTAAATCATGAGTCAACCTTTGGTTTGTGAATAATGTTCATATAGTTTTGAGCTAGTTAAATAATTAAAATTGATTTGGTAATGACATGGCGAAAACCATATTAAAATGCATTCGAAAAATACAACGATTCCACTGAAAAGCAATCTACAGAGTTTCTAGTAATCAAAGTCACTCCGGTTTACGGCATATTTGAAGTTGTTTGGTTGCATGTGGACACTTGTTGACTGGTTTCGGTGTTTTCAGGTGAAGTGGAAGCAAAAAGAATATTCCTGTTATATGGCACTTCAAAAAATATCTAGTCGGTGTATCTGTAACAATCAAGTCACGTTTAAAATTAGTAAAACAAAAATATTCACCCCAAAAATTTTGGGTCGAAAAAATCGGATTTGATTTACATGCTTTCATGGGTTCGAAATAAAAATATAAATAAAAATGTTGAGAATTCATGAACGATTTTTTACAGCCGGCCAAAGGCGAAAAATCATGCGAAAAAACGTTGCTTTATTTTCAAGTGGCCGCCATTTTGTTTCTGTAAACATTTTTTGCATGTGTTTTAGATTGGGGCGCCTCTAAGGAATTTAATCTTTAAGATCGTTTTGATTTTGTGCTTGTAGACGACGAATTGCGACGAATTCTTGCCCGCAGATGAGGTTGGTTTTCAAAACACCTTTTTCTGTTCCCATCAAACATTAGGTACCTTTTGCACAATCATTGAAGAGGATCCCCTTAAATAAAAAATCAATTTCTCTCTCGGAGCTATCTCCTACTTAGAATTTTTGAATATTGAGAGCCTGGCAATGTTTTTGGTATACTTTGAACGTCATTCTCGATTAATTAATGTTAAGGTGTTTTATTGTTAAATAATCAACTTTAAGTTATTTTATTTAGATCTGGAAAAATTGTCATACCTGAAGATTTAGAAGAGCTGTTTTGATTCATTCTGTTTATAACGACATTCAGCATTTATTCGCTATTCAATGTCATTATCAGGACCATTTTCGTTGAATGTTCCATATAATGCTTCTGATCTGGTAGTGTTGGTTCGAACTATTTTGCTCTAATCAGATGTGGACGATCAAGTTAAGCGCGTAATAAAAAGATGAGTGGGTAATGTCTAGGACATAACCGGAGTGTCGTGACTACTCGTTTGAGTTGTAATTCAAATCGAATGATACTCAATGAAATATGTGGGAATGTTTCAAGTTATTCTTCATAATAATTATGGTGGTTCTGAAAAGAACCTTTGTTGTCTGCGTTGATAGGGGATGCGCTGGATTTTAAGCTCGTTGAGACATTCATTCACGAAATGAACAAATTTCATATTTTCTTGCTTTGAAATATCAATGTAAAAATCTCTCGAAACGACCATCGGAATCTTTTTCCTAGCGTACAGAAATGAACACGCTTAGCGAAAAACTAGGGGCGGGTAATGTCCGGGACATAACCACGATGATCATATTCTTAAAATTCTGCTTGTATCTCTTTCAAATGGCCAAATGTTACGCATTAAGTTCGATTCACTGGGCTCAGCGAAATTTTCCTGGGGATCCCGTTCGTTAGTATATTCAGCAAAACAATTTTATTACCGAGTTCTCCGCATTGAATACAGGTCAATAATTTCATATAATGATTTCAACAAGCAGACAATGTACATGTATGACAGGTGGGAGTGTTCTGAAATGTTTTAGTGGAGGTAACAACATTTTACAATGATTCTCCTTAACCCTACTAAACCACGGGTTTGGCAGCAGAGGGTTAAGCTGTTTGGAAGAGATAACAGTTAATATATGATAACTAAAAATATTAAATTGTTCTATAAATTGCAAAGTTATTGTCGCGTTGACCTGGAAATTTGTCATTTCATTCATATAGGAACAATCATTGAAATTATGTCAATTTATGCTTTGCAAGATTTGAAATAACTTCGAAGTGTGGTCACGACACTTCTGTTATGTCATATACATCACCAACCCATCTTTTTCCATTTTTCATTCGTCCTAATAAGGACGGTTTGTAGATAACTATGTTGATACAAGACGAGAATCTTTTGAAACAATTCAAACCTTGCCGACGATTATTTTTACTGCGTACATACATACGATCTTTCCCCTTTCGCAGCTCACACCGTATGAGCACGCTTTGAATCAAGGCGTTCCTATTTATTGACTTTACAATGCAGATGGAAGGCCATCCTTTTGTTCGATAAATGAAAATATTTTCATCATTCGTTTTGGTGTAGCTTTCGCTTAGTGGCAGAGTTGCCACATTCAATGATTTTCTTGGAAGGATTTGCAAAATCCTTCGGGTTTGTAGATTAGAAAAACATTTTCTTATGATTCACTGGTAAAAGTGCAGAACTAGCAAGCGCAAACTTAATACTAGTTAATAAAAAAAACTTTCTAATTAAATTCTTTTTCCATTTTGCATTCGTCCTAATAAGGACGGTTTGTAGATAACTATGTTGATACAAGACGAGAATCTTTTGAAACAATTCAAACCTTGCCGACGAGTAAAAACACTGCGTACATACATACGATCTTGCCCCTTTCACAGCTCACACCGCATGAGTACGCTTTGCAGCCTTCGATGTTTTGGTGGCATTTTTAGTGGCAGTTACTACCGCCTTTTCAGTGACTGCGTTTCTTAGCCTTTGGCTTTTTGGCCTTCTCACCGCCACCACCTCCACCAACGTTTTTCTTCTCTCCGGTGGTAGCCGATTTGATTGGTCGTCCGATGCAGCTTCTCACGACCACGCACGTCTGTTATGCACTGCGTCTTACACACGTTTGGCTTTGAGAAAAGTTGCGACACCCCTATTTATAGGTTTTATCATTAATGTTGATTCTCATTTAAAGTAGTTTTTGAACTATTTAAACCAATTTTATATAGCAAACAACGTATCGGTAGCAAGCATTGAACGTTTTCCTTCCGATTTATGAAACAAGATTGGCAATCCGTTTAGTAGAAGAAAAGTTATTAAGGTTCAAAATGTACGTAATGCTTTCGCTAATATGCACTACTATCGCTTTCTCGCTCGTTCTCGTGGCGTGCATGAGCCTTTCCTTTCCGTCCGGCTTCTAATGGCATAACCAAAACTATTATGCCGGCTTTTCCCCACCAACTGCTCTCGTCAAGCCACCCAATACGAATAATCATAGGAACAAACATGTAGGGGACCTATATATAAACGTTTCATTATTTTATTGTTCGGTTCCTGCACCATATTGACGGCTCTGTGCGGGATGGGCTGAAAATTTTCACTTTTCCGAGTCATTTTCGAAAGATTTTTCAATACACTATTTTTCCGTTGATAATGAATGTCCTACATATTCCAAAATTTAATACAACATTGGTGCAAATATTTTCGACAAAATGCCGAAGAAATTGATTCAATCCATTCAGTACAACAAAAGATATAAGCGTTCAAAATCTTACATCGTTTTTCTTCCGAAATTTTGAAAAGGGGCCCCTATATTGAAAGGTAAGTCGTTAGTCACGACAAAAGCAAAGGGTCAGCAAAAAGTCTGATCAGAGTAAAACAATTCGAATCTATGTTCGCATACGCCACTAAAAGATTATATTATCCACAATACTTTTCAATATGTCGATACCTTGCAAATTAATAGTTATTTTTTTATGAACATGAATAAAGGGGGTAAGCTTTTCCTAGAACGCGTCTGGAAAAAACACGATTTACGGTGTTAAATGCCATTCAAAAACTACTTAATCGATTTATTTCAAACTTTGCATGCAGATTCTATGTATAAAAAATCTCACCCTCAGCGTTGATTTTACGTGATAGCTTTTTCAATTAGGGGTTTTTTACTCATAAAATGGCGGAATTTTTCGTGAAAAAAGTATTAGTAAAAAACCCCTAATTTTTAAATTATTTTCGAAACTCAACGTAGAAGTTAGGTATTTTGTACATGGAATGTGTATGCAAAGTTTGAAATCAATCGATTAAGTAGTTTTTGAATATAAGTTAATACTGCAAATCGCGTTTTTCCAAAGATATTCTACAAAAAACTTCGCCATCGAGTCGTTTGTCGATATTTTTGCATAGAAAAATTGCAGAATACTATTGAAATGATGCTTTATAATGTACAAAAGTTTTGATCATTTGCTTTTCTCGAGTTTCTAAAAAAAGTCGTAAAAAGTGTTTCTTTTGCGCTGAAACCCTTATTTTTATTTTTGATGCTAAATGTCTTTAAAATGAATGAATGGTAGAGATTTGACGTAATCTTGAAACAAAATTTTACAAAAATTACTTTTTTCGATCTCGGCACATTTTTGCCTTTCTCATATAGAAAGGTTATGCAATCAATCTGAAAATCGTCAACTTGGGGTGTATGGAGCAAGGTTACCCCACCACCTCACTGATCACCACCACCCTTTGAAACCCCCTTAGATCACCTCACATTACACCCCCGTTAGATCACTACCCCATCCATCCCACATAACCCCCTACCATTTTCAACCCCATCATTTTTATTCCGCCATTATATCACAAGGCATATCAGATTAAGTTGAGGAGTGATTCGTTTGTGGGTTTTTTACCTTTCTCACACACACACACCCCGCATGACAAAATTAGTTAGCAGGAAGACAACATTGAACTAATGCTGATTAGGCTAATTAAGTATGATATTTTTTGCTTCAAGTGTTTCACCATCGACGTGTAGTTCAGGTCCTCAAACGGTGAGATAACATAGTTCTCATAAGTATCCTATCTCATGCCTCCACGCGAGTCTAAGTCTATTGATGACATTTGGTCCTTAGACCGACAACGACTGGGTGCTATTCTGCCAATAGTAGCAGAATAAGAGGGTGTGAACGTATCTAGGAGCGAAAATGTATGCATCGTAAAATTGAATAGTTAATCGAAATCAACTCCATTAATATTAATCTGACTAGGATCGATAATCACGGATGAATACATACTGAGAATTTGCCGCGTCTGTATTTATGAATCTAATTTCAAGTTCCGTTATTGCTAACAAGCCCGTGCAACAGATTATCAACACTTTGCATTTTCCTTCAATGGTCGTTATTATCGCTCATATACGCGCATTTCACAAACAATCCAATATGAGAAAAGGAAATACTTTCCTTGATTTATAACATTTCGCGGTATAAGAACTATTTGACTGTATAATGTTATCACTTGGTAATTTTCAACCCAATAAATATATCGCAGAGAAGAAACAGTACAGTCTGTCTAAATACTGTTGCATTAAATAGTGACGGTTCATTACGCAGATAAGATTAGCTTTTGCAGGCAATATTCCCACGGTCGGCTGTGTGGAGTTCAAATTGTCTTTGTTTAAAAAACAAGATACTCTCGGTAGCCGGCTACCCAAAGTTGAAAAAATTAAAAAATCTTTTTCGTGTGATCGTGTACGCGAAGACTGACTAAACAACTGAACAGCTTCACAGGTCGCATCGCTTGCTTAGAGCGAATCCTAGATCTTATGTCCTTCTAAACATCAAACTCCACGCAACTATGGAAGAGTCTGATGAATGGTCACACTTCCGAAGCATCAACACTTCCGGTATTCAGGTTTTTGTTCGTGGCTGCGTTCTCAAATGCGCACCTTACTTTGACAAGTCGTCTGTCCAGTGTCAATTTTGACATATCAGTCTTGTTAATTTTGACAAGCCGCTCCTGCGGTCTCAATTTTTACATCGCGGTAGGCGTTCATTTCAATTCTCAACTCCAGCATTGAACGTCAAATCATATTTTTTTATTTTCTCCCTCGAAGAAAAAGCCTAGTTCGGTTCGAGTCGGCGCAATGGATTCAGCCGATTGTAGTCCCAGCGGCACAAGTACAGAACATAGAATATTCGAAATCACGTATACGAAAATGGCCTTCAATAATCGTTCCACTAACAGCGCACAATACGATGACCATTCGGTCTTATAATTTAATCGGGCGATCGCTATACTGAGGAAAGCTAATTATCAGAATTATTTTTATAATTTTTTTGCTACAAATTGTAATCGAAATTAGCGCAGATCTTTAACAAACATTGCTAAGGTGCTGTATTGTTAGAAGATTGCACGGTTTTCCTGATCATTTTAAACCGAGCTTCATTGATTTATTACTAGTCGTATTATATGTGATGAGATGAGATCTCGACTTTCTTAATTCTCTTAACACATAGCTTTCAAAAAGCTGAGAATATGCTTATAAATTTATTGATCAGATTATAAATAGATACGCGAAAAAATTGATAGCAACGAAAAAGGTGATTGAAAACAAACAAACGAATATAAATTTGACGTTTAACGTTTGAATTGTGAACATAAATGAGCAGGGAAGGTGAGGGTTGTGAAACTTGTGGCTTGTCAAAATTGACATTACTGACGAATTGTCAAATCTGACACTGGACGAACAACTTGTCAAAGTAGAGTGCACATTTTAAAACGCAGCCACCAGCAAAAAGCTGAATACCTTATACCGGGTTTTGTTATCACCGGATCGGGTCGGGTACATTAAATCCTATTTATTCCGGGTCGGGTCGGGTTTTTTCGAAAAATTTCACTCTTACACTATAAATATTTTTGAATGTTTGAATGACCTTTTTCCGCCAATATAAAAAAAATGATTTATCCTCGTAGAAAAATGTTAAAAGAAGCATTATTTTCCCATTTTTGGCATACATTCGTCATATAGGTGAGCTTATAGCGAATGAATGGAACTACCCATAGATTTTGAACTAGAAGTTTATCATTTAGAAAATTTCATAGTGAAAATTTTTGCTGTTCTATAAAGGAGGGAAGAATTTATCGCTTTTTGTGAAGTTTTTCTAGCATGTTGTAAATTTCCGTCAACTTCCGACATTCAAAAAGAAAAACAAGTGCATCGGAAAGATATATATTGCATGACTTCTATCGATCTGTTTAACCCATTCATGCCCATGTAGTTTGCGGACAACAACGTTTTTAAACAGCTATAACTTTTGATTGAGCCGAGATTTGCTCACAAAAACAAGTAAGGGTCATTAATGTGATTATTGTCTTTAATTTGAGTATTACAAATACCAAGGATCAACTCTAGAACTGAAGTTATTGCAATTTGTCGGATTGGATTCCGATAGAGCAGTGCTGCCAGGGACAGTTTACGTTGACGACGGAAAATGATTTTTTCATATATCTTCGTTATGGTGCAATATTATTGAAAACTGATAAAACTTATGAAATTAGACTGTCGTTGGTTTCGTTTTCCACATAATTGGACTATTGTAATTAGTCTAAATTAACCACCAAACATAAAAATGTAGATTTTTTTTGGTTTTATTAACAAAAATGTTTCACGTTCCTACAAAATTTATTGATAAGTTTAAAGAGGAATGTTTACATGTATATGTGCACACGAGATTATTCCAATTAATCAAAAATATGCAGATAAATAGTACCTATTTAAAATTTCAATCTCACTTAGTAAATTACAAAACAATCGTAACAGACAGAAATTGAGTGGGTTTAGAATAAAATTGATGTTTGTTTAGAGGATTTTTGAAAGAATTAATCTTATTAAAAATTTACTAAAAGAAGTCTCATATAAGCTCAAATATACTCCGATTTTACGGTAAAATAGTTTCGAAAAAAATGTCCTCGCATCTCAGTAACTACATACCTACATTGTGATTAGTTGCAGTTTCAATGGCAGGTGTTGTCGCCGAGAGGAATCTGTAACTGTGGTTTTTTTGGTTTCGTTCACATGTAACAATTTATGCCTAACTAATAATAGGAGAGCCCGGGTCTAGTTAGGAGAAGGCTTGGCTGAGTTCCTTTTTCTTCGTTTGTATTAGGCGTATGGTGCTGTCTCTCTCTTTTTTCTCAAATTATGTAAAATATGTATTCATTTGCTGCATTACATTTTGTGTTGTAGGATTAATTGTGTCACCCATTTCGATTGTAATAAGCGAATTTCCTTAATTTTGTGGAGTTTGTGTTATTTACGGTGAGTTTTAATCTATTACGTGAATGATTATATTTTTCAATAGTGCACAATCTACTTAAGGGGGAGTAAGGGTTCCAGCAAGAAAAAAATCACTTTTTTGCGATTTTTTTTAGAACTTTGGGTGAAGCGATTTGATCAAAACTTTTGTGTATTATGATGTAGGGTAATTTGGGGAGAGATGCCGCATATTTTTAAAAATCGTGAACTATTCAATAATTGATGAAATCATTTTTATCAATTGCGACAAGTTTCTAAAATACTGTGAAATGGTTTCTGTAATGAAAAAAAAATTCATCAAATTTCCATGAACATTTTACATGAACAAAAGTATTTTTTGGCTCTCATTGATGTTTTTGTGATTAAGCGTCTTCAACTGAGTTTCATGAAGTTTGATTACACCTATAAATCGGCTAGCACCTTCACTTTTCTTAAGGTGGTACTAGCATTTCCAGAAACATTTTTTTTATTCAATATTTTAAAAATATTTTTCTTTCTCAACCTTGTGTAACGGTTAAGTTGGAGTAACTTAGTTCAGGGCACTTTTTATCTATATGCTTGTATGAGCGATATACATATCTATGTGTTGGTAGCAATTCCTTAAAAGCACTGTTTGGCTGTTTCTCCCAATGAATTTATACAACTTAGGTTTGTTCTTGAAAGATTCATTTTGAAAAGCATCGATTTGTTCAAATTTTCGCTTTTATCTCAATATTGACATCACTACAAATCAAAGTGTTCACCAAAATTAGTGCCTGAAACTTTAACGAATAAACCTAAGTAACTTATACTTAGTTACATATCACCCGTTTAAATATATAGATAAATAGACTCATAATCCTATATGTCACTGTGTTAGGTCCGTTAGTTTGTGGATATACCTTATTAAGAACCTATACCTGACGCAAATGATCATTTAATGACATTCCGAGGTGAAAAAAATACATTTTTGCTATGCATCCTCTTCCATTGAGTGCGACATCTCACCCGCAATTTTGATGCGGCATCTCTCCCAATTGTAGGGGAGAGATGCCGCACGACGACATTTTCCTCTAAAATTATGGATGATCGTGCTCATGATCAGAATGCCTTCTAAAAGGTCCCAGCTATTCAACCGATACATGATTTACCAAAAAAAATCGAACAATTTAAAAAAACGAAATTTTAATGTAGTGCTGAAAAATTTTCGGCACTCCGTGATGCAACTGAACTCGCAAAATCATTAATAACATTTTCGTGAGTATTATTTTACATCTCTAGAGTTATAATTCTTCGAAAGACAAACTCACAATATCATATTACCGTATAAAAGTGACCGCATATACGAAATATAGAGAGTGCGGCATCTCTCCTGACGCGGCATCTCTCCCGAAATTACTCTATTATTTCAATAACATTCTGTAAATTTTTCGTGCAAAAATATCGACAAATGACTCGGTGACGAAGATTTTTGTAGAACATCTCTTGAACAAACACGATTTGCGATGTTCACTGCCATTTAAAAACTACTTAACCGATTTCTTTCAAATTTTGCATACACATTCTACGTAAAAATACCTAACCTCTACGTTGAGTTTTTGAGATAATTTTTCGATTAAGGGGTTTTTACTCATAAAATGACGGAATTTTTGTTGAAAAATAACAATTTTTGTTTCAAATGAGTTAAAATATCCTTAATTAAAAAAAATCTCGCAAAAAGTTAACGTAGGGGTTAGGTATTTTTAAAATAGAATGTGCATGCAAAATTTGAAAGAAATCCATCCAGTAGTTTTTGAATGGCAGGTAATACCGCAATTCGTGTTTGTCTGGAGACGTTCTACAAAATGCTTCATCACCGAGCCGCTTGTCGATATTTTTGCACGAAAAATTTACAGAATGTTATTGAAATAATGCATTATAATAATGCATTATAACACACAAAGTTCTAAAAAAATCGCAAAGAAGTGTAAATAGATTAAATTTATTTATTTAAAATCGGGTTCGGGTCGGGCACGGTTTGTATTTTTTTTAATGCGGGTGCTGGCTGGATTCGGGTCTGGTTCGGGTCAAGTACGGATCGGGATTGGATTCTTTTTCATGCCTGGGTCAGGGTTACCATATTCACAGATTTTTCTGTAATGTCACAGATTTTTTCCATAATTTTTGTTTTTGTTTCACAGATGACAGATTTTTGGCATTTTGATGAAAATTTCACAGATTTTTGGAAATATTGTGATTTTTCACAGATTTTTTCGAAATTTTTCACAGATTTCCAGATTTTTTTCCTTTTTTAGCCATCATAGATGGTAAAAAGATTTTTTGACCGAAACACAGATTTCAATGTGGCATCCCTGGTCCGGGCACGGGTCGAGTTCGGGTACGAAAATAATATTCGGGTTCGGGTCGGGTTCGGGTACGAAAAAACCCATACCCGCCCATCGCTAATTGGAATGAAAGGGTATCAGTGCCTGGCGGCAATCATGGGATGTATTACCACCGAAAAATACGATCTGACATGAAACGCTGCAATGACGCTATTGGCTCTCAAATGTGAAACGCTCGACGCGCCAACTAGATTTTATTATTGGTACCACTCTAATGGTAACGAAAGAATTTTCTTCCGTTGATGATATAGGATAGTTGTTCTATTTTTATTATTTTACTCTGAAAAAAATAGACACGTTAACATCATGTGGAAAACACTTGAATTGATTCAATTGTAAAACACATGAAAAGGTCACGTTTGCCTTTTCAATATCTAATAGAGTGTGGACAATGTGATTTTCAACTGAAATTCTTGCGAACTTTATATGAAAACCACATAAGCACCATAAGAAATACCATTGATTAGGATTTCCAAATGACCCAACAAACATTAGGAGCTGAACTATAAGACTACGTGTTGATTTAAAGCAGATTAAAGGTTATGTAAGCTGAATAAAACTTTCGCTGAACTATTTAAACATTAACAGTTTATTCAGCCTATTTAAAATCCAGTATTCGCCAGTTCCAACTAGGCTGAACTATACTGCTAATAAATGTAATAGCGACAATATTAAAGCTTTTATTCAACCACCTTAATTAGACTGAATTGCGAGTTGAATAAACGATGCTGTTACCAATAGTATTACCTTTAATCATTAAGCTGCACTACATGTCTTCAAAAGGTTGTTTCTACCTTTACATTTGCCGTTATACCACCTTTGACTTTTAGCTGAATTATGTGTTTAACAAAGGTAATTGTAACTACTACAAAAATTGGCGCGATTAGCAAATCATGAGGAATGGCAACCGACCTGGGTTCGAGTCCCAATACACACACAATATTTTTTTTTACTATTAAGTGAAGGATTTTTTTTATTATTTCGGTATATTCCAATTGAGATGTTTTGCATACATTACAGTTAAGGAGCAATAGATCAATACATGAATAAAGAAAGTTTATTTAGTTTTTTTATATCTACTGGGTTTTCACCACGGGAAATACAAGATTTACAGTTTTTCAATGTACAAGCTTACCAAATCACACGCGCCCTCGTTTATGTAAATTTACCTTTTAATTCGAAACGGTCTGTTTACTTGTGAAACATGAATATTCTCATGTTGAACGTATTGAACACAAGATAAACTTTTTGTTCCAACGTTGCTATAAATTTTTGACACCAGCATTGTTACCATGATTTTTTTCTATCCATCGACTTGCAAACAAAGGTACAATGAAATGGTATATAAATAAATAAACTATTGAATTCGAACAGCGACTTCCGCTTACCAAAAAAAATCACAATGGAAAGAAAATCATTTGGCAGGGAGTGGAAAATAAATTGAGGAGATTGCCACCTTAGAATTATAAATGACTTCAATCCATCATTCAGTTACCACCACTTACATATAACACCCATTTTTACTTATCTAAATGTTTTGTGACAACCATAAATCCTCACCATGGAAACAAAAACGACTATAATCATCATTTTTGAAATAAATAAATTATCTAATTTAAAATTCCCGAATGTTCTAAAAAAATTTATTTAAAAAAAAAAAATGAAATAAAAAAATTATCGTAGGTTGGGATTCGAACCCAAGCCAACTAGGTTCACTCAAATCTATAGAAGGCTACTGTAGACTTTGTACAAACTCTATTCAGCAGCCTAAACTTGTCGGTACATCGGTGAAATCCTAAGCATTCGATGTATGCAAGATTGGTGCAGACAGTAAGGTAAGTATTCAACAGGTTGCTGGTTCGGATCCAGGTACGTGATATGATATCCAACAAGGGAATACAATTTTTCTCTAACTGTAACGTAACACTAATAAAAGAATATGGCTTCCAAAGAGATTGATGGCGTGTGTAACTTGAAATAAATAACTTTTTTAACAATTTTCCTATGATAATTCTCTCAGCTGAATAGCGGTAACGAAAAGGTTTATTGATAAAGCTGAACTGTGGTTTTCTTCAGGCTGTATACGTGCTGAAGAATTGTTCTTTCATGTGTCTTAATCAGACAAGCTGAATAAATTCTCCAAATCCCGGATGTTTAAGGGTGGAATAAACGATATATGATTACACGTATACTTCCAATGTTCAGCTTGAGCTGAATAAAGCAACTGTTAAAACGTTTATAAAACCTCGAAATGTTTGTTGGGGAATTACACGTGAACATCGATTAGTTTTACCTATAGATGTAATGGGTAGATGAATCGGCGAAATCAATTGTTTTACATATACATATTTACTATATGTTTTTCGCATGAATGTTATGTGGAAAGTTCATACAATGCGACTCAACAGCATGGCAACCAAAATTCAATGGTAAAACATAACGTATTCATGTGAAAATAGTGTGAATATAATTTTAAATAGCACATGACCTGCGTTTTAATAGATTTTCATGTGAAATTCGAAAGGAAATCATTTAATTAGCTTTTCAACATTCCTTTGGTTTTATAGTGTGATTTTTTTTTATCATATCCTATGGGATAAACATTACACAGACCCGGAATTATTTTTGAATTTTTGAGATTAGTTTGGTTGTTTTAGGTACGGAAAATGTTCACCTAGAATTTGGATTCATTAGTAGCTAACCTCGACTATCAACAATCGCACTCTTTAATCCAGCGATTTTCGCTCACCATCATGTTTTCTATCTAGACTTCAATTTCCGATTTTCATTTTAGTATTAACTGAAAACGGAAGACCGAATTCTTAGTGATGTAACAAGAAATTCACCTTCTATATATTTTTTAGGGGTATGAAACATTTTCTTCATCAAAATTATTTTACGCTAGAAGCAATGACATATACTTAGAATATTGATTGGGTTTATGAAATTAAAAAAAAATCAATACCTTTCGACAGATGAACATAAAAACATTATCATTGCACTCTCGTGCCATTTGAAGGTCGACATCCAGCGTTCGATCGCGAATACCTACAATTCATTGGATGACAAAGGGGCAGACCTAGCAACGCTCGCTACTTAGTCGAATTGTACGGACCAATCAAGGATCCGATAAGGACTGCTTTCATAAAATCTATTATTCCCGTTATTTTTAGTAATTGTGCATTCTATGGAAATAGTTACAAAACTGTTGTGATCATTTCGAGCCTGATAGCGCAAAAATCAATTCTTTTTATTCTGTATAACAGCAGATATTCGCGTTCAAAAACTCGTGTAAAATTCCGGCCGAATCTTTTGAAACGGGACCCCTATATTGAACCGTTAGAAGTATTCAATTTCAAAAAAGTTGCATTGCATTGCTATATGGAAATTCACTGAATAGACTAACATTCTCTGTATTGCCAAAAAAATAGTCATGATATATTTTTTCATAGAAATTCTTTTACCTCCTATTAAAGATGGAATTTCGTATATCCTTTATTTGTTTAACTAATCCCGACCTTTTTTTAGAAAAGTATGTATGTGGAAATCGTTTAACTACTTGGTCCCATGCGCAACTAAGACATTTCATCGACACAATTTTAGTTACCTTTCCCGAATGATTTTTGATCGATTTGTAGTTTGTGATTGTAGTAGACGATGAAATTGTCAAGTTTAGTATTGTTCGAATGTCCAATGTACCACCTGATGTTCTAGATGACAGTTTTTTTTATTCGAGTTCTACCAAACGCACCATATCCTGGTTTCGATGAACTTGTCAAAGAACATTTCTCGAATACGGCTGAACGAAAACCTGTTTCAAAGATGAAACGAATTACGAGCACTTCACTGTGAGATTTTTGCAATCAATTTCTAATGGTCAAAACCAGAACACGTTGCACTATTTTAAATGAGTCAAGAATCACCGCCACTAACACAGTCTCAGGACCATTTCGCAATAGAAAGTAATCCATGGTTAACCATATTATCTATCACGGGTTTTGATCCTTTTCAAACGGAATTCGCAGTAAAATTCTTAAACAATAACCAAACCGTAACAAAATGTAACAGAATTCCTTTTACCATAAATTTTCACGTTTGTTGCTATAATCCACAATAGAGCACAACAACGACCGTTGAGCTTGGTACTCATCCTCAGAACGGTAACAGTAGTCAAGAACACGTTTATATTCCCTAAATAAAAAAACGAACCAATCGATTGTTCCAAAACTCCACGCGCTCCTGACCAAATCTAGAATACGACTAACTCAAAAACGAAAGGCGGACTAAATTTTCACTCTCGTTTTCCATGTCAACGAAAACGATGAGCAATAGTGATGATGATACCTTCCATCAACTAAACTAATGGCTCTGATGGCGATGACACTAATGGCAGGGCAGGCTGAGCTTTTCCCGCGAGCCACCCACGCATGAAACTTTCTGGCGCAAGCGGCATGTTGAACGGTGGACGGCAGTGTTATGATGATAACTGCGATGTCAGGTGCAACACACAATAGATGTCTCTTGTCTTTGCCGGTGGAAGTGCGCTGCTTGTCGGTAATTGCGAGTCAATGGTACGCGACCACACATCACAGTGTGATTACGATGCTTGTGTTGTAAATTTTGCAGCGACGTTTTTTTCTCTCATCTAAACTGTATTCAGATGTGGGGAATGATTGATATTTGATGATTTCGTCTAGTTGTGATGAGACGGTTGTCTATTGTCTTCTAACTGGTTGATAATGATGCTAAGCCTACGATTGATTGTTTTAGATTATCTTTATTATGCTGCGGTATATCATACACGATAAGGTATCGTTGCGCTTGTTATCTGATCTTTTAGGAAAATTGAGTTATTACAGATTAAATGTCTTCCATAAACGGCGCTCCTAATTCTTAATAATGTGTCCCATTAAATAGGCTAAAACATTGGAGTAAATTATAAAATACTTACAATATCGGGTGAAACAAGATGTTAGATCCTTGTATGTATATTTTTGGATACTATTCTATTAAGCTCCAACAGCACACTTCACGATAGTTGGTTGGAGATAATGATATGGAGCGTGGGCGATTTCTTTCACCGTGGAAAACATAATCGATCAGTTTTTATTATCACTCACCTTGGCTGTGTCGATTTTTTGGATTTACCCTTGAGCTGCCGTCGTTCTATTGCGGATTGTAAAATTCCAACTGTTCACTGCAAGCGTCTCCCAGAGTGTGGCCCTTTTCTCTTGTGCAATGGAATGTGATGACAATTTAATTGTTTGTGTCGTCTTAAAGCACCTGTGTATGCTTAGTGTTCAGTTCAGGATCGGTCCTTTGCTTTTGGTGTATACATTCTGCTATTTTTAAAGAGCGGGTCATAAAAATTTATTACACGTGGGTTTGTTCTCCTCACGTTTATTTTGTTGTATCTTAGCGTTGGCTAAATATGATGTCGCGACGGTGAAACACTTGAAACTAAAATATACTTAATTAGCCTAATCAGCATTAGTTCAATATTGAGAGAATTTCCAGAGGTGGTGACCAGTGAGGGGAAGGGGGGGGGGCGTAACCCTTCTCTGTACACCCCTCGCTACGCCCCTGTTAAAACCCAGAAACCTTACGTCAGTCGAAAAAAAGGTTGACGATTTTCACTGTTATTGCATATCCTTTCTATATGACAAAGGCAAAATTTTCTGTGTGGTCGTACTCTTAAACCCGTTACACCGGAAGTCGGATCAAATAAAAATTCAATAGCAGCTTATGGAAGCGTTATACCGATCATTTGAAACTAAGTTTGAGCAATCTGGTTCACCCATCTCTGAGAAAAGTGAGAGAGATTAGAAAATTTATACACACATACTGACATTTGCTGATCTCGACGAACTGAGTCGATTGGGACATGACACTCGGCCCACCGGGCTGGGATTTGGTTGACAATTTTCAGAGTGATTGCATATTCTTTCTATATGAGAAAGGCAAAAAATTTTGAGTGGTCGCACTCTTAAACCCGGAATTGTGGAACCGGAAGTCGGATCAATTAAAAATTCAATAGCACCTTTTTTTCTATATTCTATATTGACGTAATTTGTGATGGGAAAATGAAAGGGCTGACGGAGACTTATTTCTCGAAAACACGTTTTTCATGCTTACGGAAGTCCACGCTACACTTCAACGATCGTTATGAAAGTTTTCTAAGATGCGTGTGGTACCAAAATGAAAAAAAAAAGAAAGCTTTAAAAAATGAACAAGGAAAAATATGAAAAGGTTTCGACCAACTTTGAGGATCACAAAGAATCGTTCTTCATATGCTACAGAATAAAACCTGAATGAAGTCAATATTTTGAATTGTATTCACCCTTATTTTTGTTTACGACGAATGCGAAATTCGTTCGAGAATGATTCGTAAGAAAAGTAGGCCTATTTGATTTTGCTGACGTAAACAAGAATACAAACCACTTTCGAGCGAATCTCGCATTTGTCGTAAGCAAGAATAAGGATTCAAATAAAAAAAAAACGGTTTGGAGAGAACTCGCTAGTTTTGTTGCGCTTTTATCACCTTGTGCACAATACGAGCCTCCGTGTTGTTGCTCCTGTGCCGATTCGTTAGCGTGTTTCGTATTTTGTTAATTCAGGTTTAACGCACCGATAAATCTAATTTAAAAGTTAAGAGTAAGAGAAGAAATCGGCGCGTAGAAATAGAGTCGGTTTAATCAAATAAAAAAAGAAATCAAATTTTTTGTTTCGCTAGATAGCCATTCTCTTGAATGTTTTTCATATGTGGAATTCTTTCAAATCTAAGACAGCTCAAGGTTAAGTTTATTGCATAGCCGTGTTTTTATTTGTTGTCAAACGCTACCATTTTTGGAATAATGAAAGCAAATTCAATTAATAGCGGTAGTAGTAGTATCAAGAGTAATAGAGTAAAATGACATTTTAAAATTATTTATTGTTTTCTTTTATCTGAAAGTGTGACTTTCAATTTTAAATTGCCGAGCTTGCTTCGCTGCACGCCTAGACTAATACGTGTTAGAAGTTTTTCTACTAGAATCACACGTTTCGTCTTTCTCCTAAATGAGAATAAACCTAGAGTAAACAGCCAAGTGCAATCATGCTTCCGTAAACCTATCTGCTTCTGTTATATATTCTTATATAACCTGTACACTACATTTACAACTCAACGACATCTAGACTTAAATGTAATTCATTTTCTCGTCCGTCTTTTGTTGTACATAAACGCAATCTTTTAAAAAATCAAAGTACCCATACTCATTTTCACTGAAACGAAAACAAGTTAATTCTATAATATATAACGCATCAACTAGAGAAAATCAACTGCCTTTATCTAAGTAGTATTTGCATGTAGGATTTATGATCTAACTCAATTATTTCGCGACCTGTACTATTTAAAACAAATTAATCAAACATAAACATTTACCTTTTGTGATACGGTAATTACTGGCCTAATAATGAACAATAAATGAATAATCATTTGATGGTTCGAGATTCTGGTATCAGGATGTTGGAGTTTTGGTACAGATAATAACACGGCAAGACTACCCAGTTAAAACATGTTTTGATTATAAAAATGACGTTAAAACAAGTTTTAACCCGTAGTGTGAACGTAGTATAAGACTAAGTAAACAGTTTTTCTGTTGATACCGTGTTTCAAAATATATTCCAATAATTAAATCATAAAAAAGAAACTGAACGACTAAACTGAAAACTAATATACAATTGACTAACGATAACGAAACCTCTGTTCCTTGGCGTGATGCGGTTTGTAAATTTTACCTCAGAATTTTACTGTCGAAACACTTGTTTTCTTCCAATTTACCAAATTTGCAGAAGCGTGGTGCAAACTGCTAGCAGCAGAAAACATTCATTAGTCAGAAAGCTGGTTGGGAAAACGATGGCATACTAGTCTGGTCAACCGCATTTTTCCGCAATTTTCACTCGTTGCATAGCTTCGAATACTTCAATTTCTTTTTTTTCTTTTTTAGTGTTACGCGCCTCGTATTCCAACCGATGCCTTATGATTCTTTCAACGATATCTTCCGTTGTTATGGAGTTTCCTATAATTGAAAGGGAAATGTATGTTTTAATCTAGATTATCAGGGATGTAAAAATAAATAGTAGTACATAGTAGTCATAGCCACTGTATTCAATGTCTAATGATCATTGAAAGTCAATACATCATTTCGATTTTAAATACTAAAAACTAACAAGTTCACAATAGCGAGTGTGTTGAGAAAACCTATATCACCTCATTCCCAGCATTGTTGACACCGAGAACAGACATCCGTGTTTAAGAAAATAAATTCACCGACGAATTTCAAGTCCATTCCGTAAATACCCATATTGTTGAGATGTGAGCCATAAGGAGTCGTCCAGACCCGTCTCCGCTCCGCTAGCGAATGACGGATCTCATTAGTGGCATATCCGTAATAACCCACGAACTTGGAACTATTGAGAACCAGAGCTACAGGTCCAAAGCCCTGGTAAAGGAGGATGGTTGTGATGATCTGAGCCGCGGTCATCACGTAAAGCAACAAAGGTCATAACCCCAAGTCCAAGGCGTGAAGCGACCCGTGCCGAGGGATGAGTGCTCGATCGTTAACGGAGCCTGTGGGGTACCACCTTACTGCTGAGCTCTGACGTGGCGGACCTTTCTTTCTCGCGATACTCGTGGGAACAATGAGCGAAGTGAACAAAAACAAACGGAGGTGCTGAACCCCTTTGCCAAAGGTGGTTTGATGAGATCTCCCCCCAGTGGGGAGGGTATTGGAGCGACGGAGGCTGCATCCGAAAGCACCAGTGACCCCCCAGCAATGGTAGGAAATAGCCCTACTAACACGTTGGAGTGGCCACTAACCGCGATGCGTAAAGTTGAGCAACTCGATAGCATCATCGAGTTCGCAAATGCGAAACAAAACATCAATAAGGCTCTGCTGGTGCTCGAAAAGCTGTTCGAGTCGCAAGACAGGAACAGCAGGCTTACGTCAAGAGGGTAGAAGGACGAGAGAAAGCTGCCAGAGGAACCCACACAGTGGCCTCCCAAAGGGTGGAGCAGCCAAGTCGCTCGAAGCGGCGGCTGAGTTCCCCTCGAAGGTCAGGGGCAAGCGTAAGACGACGTCGAACTCGAAGTGTCATAGGAAGTCACCAGGCGAGGGTGCAAAAAGTAAGACCAAAGGGCGTGTAACCGTGACGGCCAAACGCCGTTTGGTCGAGGTAAACCGGGGCGCAAATGACCCCGCCGGGCAGAAAGAAGGCACCAGCAACCCGGCGCAACCGGGACAGGGGGGCGAAAACCCCTGGAAGCTGGTTAGTAGGAGGAAGCCGACGCCGGGCGCACATCGACCCGCAAAGAAGGCCAAGGACAGAGGCGAGGCCTTGTGGTTAAAGACCGACAAGGACAAATATACCGACGTCCTAAAGTCAATGCGGGCGGCCGAAAGCCTCTCGGCCCTCGGGCAAGACGTGCGGAGCGTGAGACGCACCAATACAGGCGAAATGCTCTTGCAAGAGTATAGACAGGAGCAAACTATGTCGTCGCTGTGCGAGGAGGGGCATAAGGAGCGGGGCTGCACTAAGGCGCATAAATGCCTTATCTGCACCGATAAGAAGCAAGCCCGTAACCATGCTATGGGTGGACCTTCGTGTCCCTTCGGTGAGGCCAATAAGAAGAAGCCGTGAACGTCACACAGCTAAATCTTAACCGTTGGGAAGCTGGCCAACAGCTGTTGTGGCAGTCGGTCTCGGAGTCGAGGACAGATGTCGCCCTCCTATCCGACCTGTACAACATCCCTGCCGGCAACGGCAATTGGGTGTCGGATGGGCTTGGGATGGCGGCAATCTGTACAACGGGACGGTTCCCGGTTTAAGAGGTAATACACTCCTCCACCGAGGGTGTCGTGATTGCCAAGATCAATGGTGTGTTTCTATTGTAGTCTTCTAAGTATTTTACTTTCAAAAGGACTTAGAATGATTTCCAATTTTCCAATTAACGCTGTTTTTAAGCGTTTTTTTACGCGGTACGTATCCCCGCGTAAAAAGACTGGATGTATTACGATTGTACCAGTTTATATTGCAATCAACGTAAAACTCCGAAACCAAAGGTCAAATTCAAATGCCAGTGCCAGTCAATAGGAGCATTGATCTTTTATTTGAACACAAGTTTGTGAAAATCGGTCAAGAATTCGCTGAGAACTAGTTGTGACATTAACTAAAGAATTTGACCAGTTCCCGAAGACCCTCAAAAACAAAAACTATCATAGGTGGCCAATGTGATCAAAGTTACTTTGATTAGCCATTAATGACCTAGACCAACAAATTCATGTGATATTACATTCATTTTAACATGTATTACATCATTTGTATATCATGATGATACAAGTTTTTATAGATATTTGTTGTGTGATACTCTATCCATAACTTTGGACCCAATAGTCCGATTGCCAAAAATACTAAGTTTGTGCAAATCGGTTCAACCAACTCTAAAAACTTGTGACTTTGAATAACACATACACACAGATATTTTCCAATCTCGACGAAACTAAAATTGAATGGTAGGTATATGATCCTCCAACTCTTTGCTGAAAGACCGATTTTTGGAGTGATTGCATAGCTTTTCTTTATATGAGAAAGTCAAAAAGTCGGTTAACATATTTTAAAAATAATAATAGTTGGACATACTGACATACACTGATACAGTGAAAACCCGTTTTTATCAGCCCCTTGGTGAGTTTAAGGCTGATAAAACGGGGACATTGACAAAATCGGGACATATATCTCCCATTTTTTTCAATAAACCGGAGCTCTTAAAATATTCTTTAGTCCCAAGATATAGTCTCATAACCTTTTCTGATTATTTAGCTTAAATTTCCCTAAAGTGCAAAATTTCGAAAAAAAAATTTTTTTTTTTATTTTTGCTTATTTAGATAAGTTAAGATAAGATAAGATAAGAAAAATATGGTCAAGAAAGGATTTACTCGAATTCAACTTGGTTCGTCTGCTAGAGGCTATCAAACTACTAATTATCAATTTTCATATGAGGCTTACAAAATCGGGTCAAGCTGATAAATTTGGGGGTAGACAAAATGGGGTCTTGAGTGTATATGATTTGATGCAGATATGTACTGATCGTTTCGCTTTGTGAACAACACGCTTTCATAAGAATTTGTTCTGATTAACTTTCTATCTTCAAACAAATCGCAACTGAACGCTCGATTAATTTTGTGTTAACACATTTTTTGTTTCTAAAGGAGTTGTAAAAAAACATAAAACCAGTTGAGGGTCTGAATTGTCCCGTAGGGAGGTCCGAGTTACCCCTACATTGTAAAAGGATGCAAAAACGAAGAATTTTGCAAATCGTCGCCTAGCACTGCCATGGAGTGGTGCAAGTGAATATTTATGGCTCCAAAATGTAGCTCAGGTTTCAAACTAACAATCAGGACATTTGACCGATATTTTTGTTTGTTATTATTGGGCATAATTACTTATCAACACAAATGAAGAGCTGTCATCCAAAAAGGGCACATAGGTCTAAGAAATCCACGAGTACTGCCATTTGATTTTTTGCTATTAGCAGTCAAAGTTGACCATGGAGTTAACCCCAGTACTACTTTGCGTCCAAAAGGGGGTAACCCCACGTTGTGTCTTATGGAATTTCAAGTGGAAGCACGCGAAGCAATTTTAAAATTTCGCCGAGAAAACAAAAGTTACGCAGAAATAACAGTAATCACTGGAAAAGCAAGAGCTACGATGCAGTCAATCGTGAAATATTGTTCAGAGCGTGACTCTATCGAAAATGCGCCTAGAAGTGGACGTCCGAGGAGGTTTTCAAGCAGAGACAGACGGCATATACTACGAGAAGTTGAACGGAATCCGAGAACAACTGCTGTGGAACTTGCTAAAATGGTCCATGACACTTCCGGTACACAAGTAAATGCACAAACCGTTCGCAATATTCTGCAGAAAATGATTTTTGCAACCATTCATAAGCAAAATAAATATGGAGAAACGCCTGACTTTCTCGAAGTTACATCTTAAAGATGACTTGTCGTACTGGAACTGCGTTATTTTCACGGACGGAAGTAAGTTTAATTTGTTTGGGTTCGATGGGAAAGTGAAAGTTTGGAGGTAAAACGGTACGTACAGCCATGAAACCCAAGAATTTGTTGCCAACCGTAAAACATGGTGGTGGGTCTGTAATGGTATAGGGCTGTATGTCGGCGGCAGGGGTGGGAAATTCGTGTTCATTGATGGCATCATGGATCGATTCAAATATTTGCACATATCGCGTGCCAATCTGAAGCAATCTGCTAAAAAATTTGGCTTTGTGCGTGATTGGATCTTCCAACAAGACAACGATCCCAAGCATGCAACCGATTTTTTTTTAAAATGAAACAATTAATTGTGTGTTTTTATAGTAACTTATCACGACTATATTTTATGCATTATTGGATTGAGCCTAAACTATAGTCGAAAAGAAATATTTCCAAATTTGATAGTATATGATGACTTTTTTGAGTCACTGTATATTGTTGACCATATTTTTTCAAAATATCCAGTGAAAATGTCATGTTTCTACATTGAAAGTTGACCGAGCAACAAGAGATCACGAGAAAACCGGTACATTGTGGTCCAAAAATCAAAAAAACCTGTTTGTATACACCTAGTGGTGCAATTGTGCCTTTCTCATTTCTCGAAACTATGATTCCATGGCTGGTTATGTTCGATTCAATTGTGGAAACATCTAGTACATTTTTAGTACCCTTTGCACCTACACACAATAGCTCGCCAGCCAAAAACCTGAAACACTTGAAACAAAAAATATCATAATTAGCCTAATCAGCATTAATTCAATGTTGTCTTCCTGCTAACTAATTTTGTCATGTGAGGGTAGGTGTGTAAGGACGGTAAAACCCACGAGCGAAGCACTCCCCAGCTTAATTTTCGATGCCTTGTGATATAGCGGTGGTATAAAGATGATATGGTTAAGAAGAGGAGGGGTATGAGTGATGGATTGGATGGTGGTCTGAGGAAGGTGAAATTTGTCTAAGGGAAATTTAAAGAGATGGTGACCAGCGAGGGAGAGGGGGTATAACCCCTCTGCGTACATCCCTAGCTACACACCTGTTTAAATCTATAAAGCTTGTCAATCGAAAAAAAAATGGGCCGGGATTAGGTTGACGATTTCAGAGTGATTGCATATCCTTTCTATATGAGAAAGGCAAACATTTCTGTGTGGTCGCACGCTTAAAGGGCCGTACACAAATGACGTAGCTTTTTTCGGCGATTTTTGACCCCTTTCTTCCCCCTCGTAGCATTTGGTCACAAAATTCTGATTCCCCCTTGTAAATAACGTAGCATTCAACTTGCACTTCACTATTTAACAGATACCGGCATTTCGATTACTACTTGTAATATTCTTCAGTGTTTGTATCAGTCTATAGGATCTGTACAAGTGCATTTAACTATAAAAAAACATACTGGGCTTTGATGCCCGTCAAAAAAAGTTTAAACTTAATGCTACGTCGCACAACTTTTGACCTTATCCCCCCCTCGTCACACTTCGTCACAAATTTGGTATACCCCCCCTCCCTACCTCCAAAAATGCTACGTTATTTATGCATGGCCCATTAAACCCGTAACTCTCACACCCGCATTCCCTTCATCCACCCCGCATACTGAAATAAGATGAAGGATGTCTGACGCATCCTCCACTCTCAATCTGCTAAAACAACCGCCCATCCTTCTCTCCTTCCAAACCCATACCCCCAGTATTTCAAAAGATGATCACATGAAGATAACATTAAACTCATGCTAATTAAATATTACACTTTAGGTTTAAAGTGAGTCAGCGTCGACTTGCGTGTTAGTCATGGGATACGTGCTAATTATAATAAGAATGTAATAGATATTTCCACAATTATATTGAACGTAATTAGCTAATGAATCATAATTTGGATAAATGAGAAAGGCACAATCTCACCACTAGGTGGATTAAAACAGGTTTTTTTTATTATTCGATTATAGCCCTAACATAGCCGTCTTTCCCCTCATTCCCAGTTGATTCACAGTCAGTCATTCTGTATAGACTTGTCAATCAACTTCGTTGACATGTGCGCTATATGCACAAACAAAGCCTGTTTATAAAAGGCTTGCTTCGTTTTTTATATCCTAATCCGATTTTGCCACACTTCCAGCCTATTTATTTTTGGATTTATCCTACCTCCGATTAAACAACGTATCATTTAAAGATTTAGAATACTAACCTGAATCTATAAGCATAAATTTCCCCATCTGTTTTGGCACTGTGTACGGATCTATGTTGCCAACATCCGGTGCAATTGCCGTCTGCCCATGGCACACCAAGTCCACGTTGAAGTGTTCCATCAAATCATTCGTCACCGAGTAGGGAGCCCCGATCACAACCTCGTTCACGTATTTGCAGGCTAGCACACTGAGAACTCGCTCGTGCAGGTTCATGATCGGATAATTTCCGCCTTTGTACTCATTCACCACTGGATCAGTGTGCAGTCCAACGATTAGATAGTCTCCATAAGTCTTTGCTTTCTCCAAGAAATCCAGATGACCTACATGAAAGAGATCGAAGGCTCCCGCAACGTAAACAATCCGATCAGTTGGTTTTGGAGCTTTGCCATCACTGAACTGTATGATCTTTTGTGTGGTCGGTAGGAACTGAGAACATCCTGTCCAGGGACTGCGCGCCGAGTGATCTTGGCCCAGCTTCGATGAGCCTGTGATGGATTCAAGTTTTTTTTGATATTTTTCGTATAAGCGGATAAGTGCTTCATTTTCTTCTATGATTGGTTAGTGCATCGAAAACGGGAAAATTAGTGATTTATTTAAGGTATGGTACATTAATACCTAAATTTGCATAGCTGGTGCGTTTTCCATTTGCTTCGCGCGATCTACGCGAATTTAGGCATTAGTGTATGATTAATGAATTTTCATGATATTCAGGTTTTCGAATAAATCGAAATAAATTCAGCAAGTATAGCGCGTCAGAAGAGGAGGAATTTTATACGGATTACAAAAGCTGCTAGAACACAAACCACTTTCTACAGGATGCGAAAATATTTACCATCTTTCTCCACGCTATACTCTTGGTCACCTTGTTTGAAGTGGTTCCGCGTCATTAGGAGCATCCGGCCCACAAGATCCGTTGTTGAGACCCCGGCTGTTCGGGATACTTCTCTACAATGAAAAAATAACGGCAGCGTGAGCTCAACGCGAGTTGTTAAACATATTGACTGTCACTTACTTATACCGATCAGCTGCTTTGACCAAGTGGTATGTATCGACACCATCGGCTGTGAGCGTGATGTCATCTGCGAAATGAAATACAAATACAATAATTAATTTTAACTAGGTATATTCGTTGCCAATCAAAAATGTATTCCTGTCAAGAAATAAAATAAGCTATGCTTGTGTCTGAAGTAGCTAATAACACAATACTAGCTCAATTAAACAAAATATTAGTACTTTAAAAAACGCATATCATAGAACCGTAAAATAGATGTTTGTGAAGATATCAATACATAATTTTACGATAGCTGCATTTCATTGACAAATTCATTGGCAAATTTTATCCTATATCTTGAGCGTTTTTTCAAAACGTCATATCTGCAATGAGTTACTCTCTGTTTATACTTTCTCTTTCGATTTTTACGGCGTTACTATAGCACTTTTCACTTATTTTACAGTACAGATCGAAAGACGGTGGTTTTAGCTAGCATATTATGCAAAGAGCTGAGGGATAAATGTTAAAGTGACCGAATTATTAACAGAAGAGAAAGTAAACAAAGAGAGTAACTCATTGCAGATATGACGTTTTGAAAAAACGCTCAAGATATGTTCGTTTACTCACCACCATGTACACAAAAATCACAATCGTATTTGTCCAGTGTCTCTAGAGTCGTCACATAGGGGGCATCTTCCACCACTTCGTCCACCCATTTGATGCCTCGCACCATTTTATATCTAAAAATAAGCAGTGTTTAGTATACTCATATCAGTGATTCGATTTCTATGCTAGTTAAATGTAAAACAAGTAAATTTAAACTGGTTCGGTTGTCGATATCTAATCAGCAGAAAAATTCTACTCAGCTATTACCCAACAACCGCCGAATCTGATGCGATAATATAATCGACCGCGATGATAACACTTGTCGAAACGCCGGTCACCCCATTCTGGCGGAAACGTATGATTTCTTCGAACAGCAACGTAACCGTAATCCATATGGGGTGACTGATATGTGGAGACCTTACGTTCGCGCAGCGGACGACTCTTTCTAGACATCAGGAAAACACGGATCTCCGATAAGCAAGCAACTTGGTCAATAGGCGCGAACGCAAACGATCTCTTCGAATCGTTCGATTCCATTTCAAAGTTCAAGCGCGAATCGCACACACTGGTTAAGTGCCATTTATAGCTGGCGCTTTACCAACGTAGTATAAATTGTTTCATCAGATATACTATAGTTGGGTGTATGCATGAGTTCAGAACTGTTATCGCTTCACTGACAACTACGCAAGCAGCCAATTGAACGTGCTATGTTATAGCTTGGAATGGAATGTCCAGAATGTGTACTGCTCATTCTTCAATGAGTTGAAAAATTTCTACATTGCTGTATGAAAGTTTCCTTGTGCAAGTGAACCCGAACTAGTCAAGTCAAAGTTTGCAAGGCTGATAACGGATTTCTTTTCATATAGGTGGTGTGTCGGCCTCGATCTGGCAAGAATCGTACGATCAGTTTACTCGCGTTGCATTGGGCAGCATGTCATTAACCCCAAGGCGATTTCGAACGATTGAAATAGTAACCGCTTCCCAGGCGAGAAGTTGTTTAATTATTGCAACGTGTTCGTCAAATGAAAATTGAAAAAGCGTTCCCAGTGCAGCTATAAACCAGCAAACGAGGAAATAAGTCCATTGCGAATTGAGTAAAGGAAATTTACTAAACTAATTTAATTTCAAATTCTATGAAACAGCGCAGGATAAACCACTGCTAATTAAATGAGGTTCCATTTCAACTCGGTTTGAAGTGCTCAAAATTTTTAGTATCCGAGAGATCAGCCAAAATGTTTCATCTGCATCGAGAATATTTATAGTGGCGATGTGCCAATCTAACTACAAATATGATCAGCCTTTGAACGATTGGATATTTCACTGATGGTGTACATTAATTGCTTTCCATTTAGTTATTTCTTACCGCTCCTCCTGTGTGAATACCGGGGGGCCTTTGTTTTTCGTGATCGCATCGTCATTGTGAATCCCTACAACAAGCTTGTGGCCTAAGGCTTTCGCTTGGCGGAGAGAGTTTGCGTGGCCAAAATGTACCATATCATAGCTGAAAAGAAGCAAAAGATAAGCGTTACAAAGCTGGCAATTACGTTAAAAACCATATTTATATCTAATATTAAACAAAGAATAGTTGACGTGGAAGCGTTTATATGCATTTTCTCGGTAAGAAACCTACCAAAAGCACACCCACTTTCCAAAGATAATCTGCCGATAAACAAAAACAGCCCGATTACGTGTTGTCATTGGATCAGAGGGCTTTTAGGATAGAATGTAAGATTCTTTTTTACAGATGACAGATTTTTGGCATTTTGATAAAAATTTCACAGATTTTTGGAAATATTGTGATTTTTCACAGATTTTCTGGAAATTTTTCACAGATTTCCACAGATTTTTTTCCTTTTTTAGTCATCACAGATGGTAAAAAGATTTTTTTGACCGAAACACAGATTTCAATGTGGCATCCCTGCTACTGATTCCTTTCATGACCCTTAGTAATTATGCAAATTTTGGTACCGATCGGTTGTGTCTACGGATCCTCCAAAAAATTCAAAGTTTATATGGAAATTAGTATGGAAAATCGGTGAACATAGAAAATAAATTCTTAAAAAATCACCTCATCAATCAATTCATGAGAACACTATATAATTCTAAAGGTATTCTTCTACTGAACAAATTCGTGGAACATTGTAAGTTTGTGAAAATTCGTTGAGAAAAGCTATTAACTAAAGAAGCAGTATGACTTCAAAACAAGTGGATTTTATTATTAATCATAGCAACCCTGTTTGAATAGCTCCATCATTATACAAGTAAACTGGACTTGCCACCCACCGCTCGTGTATGGCAGATAGAGTCATATTGTTGACATTTTATACGCAATCCGAATTTTGCGCCCATTCCTAATTGTGTCTGTTGCTTTTAAAGCTCTAATTTGCTCATCCCAATATTTACTTTCGCCAATTAGTAATTAAGCCGTTTAAGATATCCTAATACGTGAAAACCGGCAAAGACGTATCGATGATGGGCGAGGGATTTGAAAAAGTGTTTTGTTCTTAGACAAAGCCTTTATCGGAATATTGGTTTTGTAGGAAACCTACCTAGCAGTCCCCGTCAGACAAAAGTCTTTATATTCTATTGAAAACAAACACTTAGTATTTTCAACTGTAATCAAAGCTATTCGCAAATTTTTGCGATTAAGGAAGTTACTTAAGGTGTAAGTTGACCTTAAAATATTTGAAAATTGCCAATAACACCTTAGTTTCAGAAGCATAAGATTCACCATCTTTATCAAAAATGTGTATTTTAGCGCTGTAAACAACTTTGTAGAAGACCCCTTTAATATAAAAAAATAATCGGAAAAAGTTATACTAGAAAAACTGCTTTTAAAGGGTCTAATCTTTGTAGTGTTTTGGTATCTTCAGCAAAGTTCTTCACAACAATGTTATGTAGAAGTTTGCAGAAGACCGCTTTTATCTAAATTATATAGGAGAAACAAATTTTTTATCTCATTTTTAGGGGGATTATTTACTCAATTCATTATATCAAAAGATGCGCCTATTTATATCTAGCAACTTCTTCGGAAAAGTGCAATCTCAAAAAACAATGGGTAAGGAATTACTGAATTTAGATCGTAAAAACGGCATTTTGAAAGACTGCTTTGTGCATTCAGCATCACTTCCATGAACATCAATACAACAATTTTAGTCGAAACATTTAATGCTGTATTGGGTTACGAAGCGCCAATTTTTATAATCGAATAGTATGTCATCATCCCGCAAGATGCAGAACGTCGTTTGGAATGCTTGATTGTTTGAAGCTTTATAGCTGTAACGCCCCATATATGTATGACGCTGTTAAACCACATATGTTGGTATAGTGTTGCCAGGAGGATACATTTTTCACTTGATTGCATATTTCCAAATAAATCGCTCATTTGATGCATATTCTGGAACAGCAACAGTTAAGGTACAACCTACCACAAGAAAATTTCGACCTTTGTCAGTAATTTGTAGAAACTAAATCGTCAAAATTCCGGATGAACAAAACTATATGATTATTCTGACGTTTTTTTAATTAATCGTTATAGTATACAGCGAAGTAATAAAAACATGACATAAATACAGTATGTATCTCACTTTTGCAAGAATTTTGAAGAATTCATACAGAACAGGTCCTGGTCCGCCTTACCCTGGCTTCCCTACATATTTTCAATCTACAATAATTAAAATAAATGGAACACCTTGTCTGAGTGCCGCATAAATGCTGTTCGAGCAGATTGTTTTAATTGTTTCAATGCAAGGACGGCTTTGTGCCTAAACGATTGACATTGACCACCATGCTGTCCTTCACAACGTATGTACTGGAAGGGTTCGTCGTCAGACTGAAATCCGATGCTATTTACTATTATCTGCTTTCGAAAAAATATCTATCATGATATGGCAACAACCATGCTAGACAAACGCGATACCCATAGGCAACTTATTCGTTGTTTTCATGCCTATCTTGATGGAAGGCTACTTCAACTCCACAGAATAGTGTCAAACCCACGCAAAAGTTTAATTAGTAAATTTGCGCGTGAACGTCATCCAACTGATTTCAACTATCGTTTACTCGACCCAAGCATACCAAGAGACTCTCAAGTCAAGGATCTCGTCATTTTGGATTCAGCACTAATGTTCAAACGTATTTCATACTAACTAATACCCATCGCGCGTTGCTGCGACTTTCATCAAAATAGGAGGAACACAATTTGTTCCGAAGCGCCATCTGTCGGGCAGAAACTCCCCAACCAATAGCACACAAACACGCTCCATAACAAATGCCTACTACGTATACATTTTGACGGCGATCGGTTGAGCCGTTTGGGAGTCCATAAATCATATATATACAAACATTGACTTTTATATATACAGACTAGCTAATACCTATTGCGCGTTGCTGCGACTTTCAACGAAATAGGCGGAAAACACAATTTGTTCTGAAGCGCCATCTGTCGGGTAGATAATTCCTAACCAAAAGCACACAAACACGCTCCATGACAAATACCTACTATATGCAAATTTTTACGGCAATCGGTTAAGCCGTTTAGGAGTCTATAAATCATATACATACAAACATTGACTTTTATATATATGGATGGATAGATATGGTCGGTGTTAAGTCAGACCGGCCTAAGAAGTCTACAATTTTTCACATAGACTGGTTAGTTCAACTGGCCTGTCTTTGAGAATACCGTCTCTATAACTTAAAATACATGTGTTTTGAAAGCTCAATATTCTATATCCTTTCGAATACTAGTAATTTCGAGGTGATCTTTGTGAATACATTTGTTTTTCCAGTTGCATAAATAGATGATTAGTGGAAAAGGGAAAGAAGAAGGGACGTCTGTGCACGTATTCATAGAGATACATTTTTCCAAACATAGTATTTGGCCCTACACCATTTTGATGTACCTCAAATTAGCAGAAATTTAATATTTTCAAATCGTTTGGAATTTGCGGATCAGAGAAGATCGGAAGAGTTCGAATGTTTTTTGGATAGCTGGAATCTTTTTCTGTATTGCTGCTTCAGCAACTTTGCCGTATCTCGCTGCATAATATAACTTTTGTATCATTCAAATTTGGAATAAAATGTTTAAAAAAGGTATTTTTTAATTTTGGTGCAATGCACAGTAACGCTACTATTTCCAGCTAGTGTTAGGCTGAAGTGTTCAACTACGTTTGTAATAATGTTGTCTTATTCAATACAGCGATCATCACTAAAAAGCGATATTGCTGGATATATAATGAAAATGTTTAAAACACCTCTTAACATGTGACCAATTTGTATCCATGCAAAAATTCTTCAATGATTTTTTACATTCTCCTAAATTTCCCTCGCTATACTGTAGGCTTTCGGGCATGTAAAAAATATAACGAAAAAAAAGCGAAAAAATAATAATATTTTGGTTATTTGCCAGGAATTTGTTGTAGTTACTTCTCTGTGAGCTCGCAGTTTTCAGTAGCAGTTTGATTTCGCGCACATTGAGAATACGGAGTCAAAGTTAGTGGGAAGTGCGCAATAATACTAATAAAGCATTCGAATGAATTCTAAAATGAATTATTCTACTTTCACCTTTCGAACAAACGCAAACCTCACACACATGAAAGAGCCAAATCAGCTTCTAAAAGAAGAGCTGCCAGAATTACGCTCGTCGAGAGATTGCCATTCCAAAAGTGAACTGATTATGATTAAATTCGCATTCAACATTGCATTGTCATGAATTGAATTTAATGGCAGATGAAAATAAAATCTATGCAATCAGCAATCAGTCCAACAACGTGAAAGAATAGATGGCTTATTCCTAAAATTGCTTCATAGTAAATTTTCTAATCTGTTTCAGTTTGGCAGCACTGATCATTCTTTCCTGTGTTGGATGTAAAAATATTGTTCTGATTGTAACAGTATATCAGAAGCAACCTAGCGATAATTTGCGCCACCATATTTCTGATTTACGTATTATAACACTGAGAATTAGTATTCAAACGAAGACTGCATATCAATTATACTGGCAACTCTGTCCAGATTCTGGAGACAGTAACAGCAACGCCACTTGCGGGTAAAGGTGATACTTCCCATAGTGATGCACACACATACACTTTTACATTAAGCTTCCTACCTCTTCCAATAGAGGCACTGTAACCTTTGTCGATTTTTGTTTGTATGGGTAAAGGAAAGAGATATCAGTCTTCCTAATATGTAGTCTTCGCTTAAATGGAAGGTATTAATCAGTGTAAAGTTCGATACATTTGTGGCGTTGGAATGAGATATTACGCA
The DNA here is from genome assembly GCF_030247195.1 of Topomyia yanbarensis. Classification (NCBI taxonomy): domain Eukaryota; kingdom Metazoa; phylum Arthropoda; class Insecta; order Diptera; family Culicidae; genus Topomyia; species Topomyia yanbarensis. The sequence continues at coordinate 154,287,819 of NC_080671.1, forward strand.
AAAATGTGCGACTAACTCGTGAGTTTCGATGAGAATACTTGCATCTTGTTTCGGTTCACTATGTGAATAAAGTGAAGTAGCAGATACCCTTTTATTTGTACTAATAGCATGAATAAGTCGATAGTTTTGAACGATTATGTGGAAAATAACCTGATAATGAGATGATATTGCGCATTAATTCAATTGATATTAACATTATCTCATGTTCCTGATTAGGAACCAAATAATTTGGAATATGGTATACTGCTTTAATAGGCACAATACTGTGAACACGTTGTGATTATTATTTTGTGTTGCGCAGCAGTAGTATTACCTCTCACAAACTATTCTAATTCAAGCAGTTATAATGAACAAACTCATTTTCTCCGAACAGCACATTGAATCAGATAAATAAAATTCCCACTATTGTACACTAACCGGTCATGTCCATAAATCTCGCAAGCTTAATGTAAACAACCCATAAAAATAAATTGTGACTGCCAGTAGTTTGCTAAATCTTATGAGTTTAAATGTCCAGAACTATCTACTTGCTTAGTTAAGGGATCACTCTTTCTGATCAAGAGATATAATGAATAATGTGTTAGCTCTTACGGGGTTAGATACCTTTTAATTTTTCAGATATGTTTTTTCGAGAGTTGGCCTACTGGAGCTATAGAGCTAGGTTCTCGGAAGGGCTACCCGTCAGAATCACATACTACAATTTGCAGACGAAACAGGCAATGGCGCCCACTAAAACACTGCTTTAGGCTAATTGTTGCGGGACGTGATTCTGAATGTGATATTCATTGTACGGTTCAGCTATGTGCGGGCGTAGAGACTCGCGTGTATAAATTCTATTTTAAAACCGTGTGCCTTTCGCATATTCGCCAGTGTTTTTGGATGATCACACGCGGACCGTGAATCTGATACTTTATTTTTGATATGCGGCTCGGATGTTAGAAGAAAGTGAGATGTATCATATCACTAGAGTTCCCGGTCCTGTCGGTATTTTTTGATTGGTCTTACTGAATGTATAGACCTAAGTTGCTAGGATAGAGGGTAATGGTTTCCGGACGTGACCGATTCATGATCGCGAACACGGACGTTTGTAGATTCGCGTTTGAGACAACGTTTGAAACGTCGTAAGTGCTAAAACGTTCACCTTATTACTGGGGTGTTACTAAGTTCGCGCGATCGCGGGCGTAGGTGTGCGTTGTTAATCGCGAAGGGCTTAAGCGTTCGTATGTTAACGTGTTTGTCACGTGTGCTCGCGTGCATGTGACTTCGCGTGTACAAAACTGGATTTTGTAACCCTGAGGCCATTCCTACATACGTGTGCGTTCTTGGATGGTCACGCGGACCTTCATTTTGATAGCTAGTTTTCGGTGTACAATTCACATTCTGACAGAGAGTAAGTTACCCCATATCACTAGAGTCCCCGGTTATGTCGCCATGTGACGTGGTGTCCAGTGGATATGAGAGCTTTCTTTTTTAATTGGACAAATTGAAGGCAAGGACCTAGTCTGCTGATATCGAGGATAGAAACATCCGGAAGCGACCGATTCATGACCGTGCGAGCGCGGGAGTTTTTAGATTCACGCTTGAGACCGCGTTTGAGAATTTATAGGTGCTGAAACCCAAACAAGTGACAAATAGGCCCAACAGCTTCAAAATGCTAGCGATATAATAGGAATAAAGTAGAAATATAACCCAATACAAAACTTGTTTCAAGGCCAATATCTGACTTTGATTAAAGGATCGATTTCGAAGAAAAAATATTCACCTTAATATGTTTGTTCAACTTGTGTTATAGAAAAAATCGGTATCCATAATACAGTATCAAATTCTTCCGGAATTGAACCAATCAATTGCGATTATGTTTAATTAAGACTACCATTGGAAATATAATTGCAATGAAATATTTCATCTGTGATCTTTCTTTATCTAATTTTAGATAGTCACAAAGGCAAAAGAGATAAATTCGAGGATATCATACTCAATAAAGCTATTCACACCTATCGTGATATAGAACCACTACACTGGTGTAGCTACGCTTCAAAATCCAAAACAACACTAATTTTTGCTCACTGTAACACTAGCATAGAATACACCAAAAAACGTTACAATCTCATGAAATATTGCCATAGCCGACTAGCCAATATATTGAGCACTGTTTTCAGAGCCACAAACCTTTAGCTAGAATAAACGTCGCACTTTTGTAAACAATCATTTACACGCCACGTGATTCGATTTATATAGCTGAGACGTAAATACAAGCACGTTTGTCATTAGCCTGCTGCTACAGAAATTGGATTAGAAATATTTGTTGAGTAGTGGCAGCATGATATGCTAACTCAGTATTAATGAGTCTGGTGTTATTATCTGTGCCAAACTATACGACGGAGTGAAATCATTGCCAAGTATGACGTGTCATCCACGTAGGTTACAAAGGATGGTATACCTTTTTTAATCTTATTAGCTAACGGTGCGCCATATATTTCAGAAATTATACTATCTATAACCATCTACATTCACAGAAAAAAGCATCAGTATACTATTTCTCAAACGCCTATACTGCCGTGATACGCATAACAGTCCCACCTGCATAGGAAACCCATATCAAATGGGACTGTTATGCGGATCACGGCAGTATATAATACATATTAAATATGTATTATAAATTATTTAACAGTAGGAATGGGCGTAGTCAATTTTATAACAAAAAGCTTTGTTGAAGATTGCATATTGATTGGAGGTTCCCCGATAAAGTAATTTTACTTTGAAGACCAACCGATTTTTTTTTGAAAATTCCTATTCTAAGCATGTGCGAGAAAGAGAGGCAACATTTAACTTTATATGAAAATATCTTATTGCAGCAAAATCGGATCAATTTGCAGTCTTCGGCAATGTTGATCCTTACACCTTAAGCTATATATCTGCAGATTTTGGGATGCATACGATGACACTGGCATTTTGTACTGAATTTATTGTTTCTATTGCCTATTTTTCATATATTTTCACATACAAACTTCAAAACTCTTGTGAGTGAACTAGAGTTTTTGGAAAAAGCTCATATTAGATAAATGCTATGTGAAGCCAATTACCGTTTGATTTAACAGTGTTCCGAAAAAAAAGTCAAAATTGTTGCTGGTCTAGTACACATGAAAGGGCGACACCAGCTGATCAAAGAAGGGTTCCAAGATTTTCGCTCGCAGAGAAATTACCGTTCCAAGAGCTAACATTTGATTAACATTAGATTATGCTCTTGGTTGGTGCTACAGCAGCTTTGCTATAGCACCAACCAAGAGCATTGTTTATTATGAGGGTTCGTAGAGGCTGAAGTCAAATAACAGCTGATGTAATTGGCTGAAATCGAAGTTCCCACAGATTTCGTCGAACATATTCAACCGGTTGTCGCATCGTTAGGCAGGTTACAAGTTAGCTATAATTTACCACCAAATTACTTGCATGTAATCTTTGGTTTTCGTACATAAGCTTCATACCGTTAAACACGATTTTCTCTTTAGAGATATAGCGATATGTATGACAAAAATATCTGATTATGCGGTCCGTGACCGTGAGCGATATTGTATACCTTTCGGAGTGTAGCATGTTTTGAATTGGTCAAGATTTACAATAATATACAATTTATGGTATCGCCTATTACCATTGAAGCGAATTTTAATTCACATCTAATCCAATAAACATAGCAACTATGATTGCTATTCTTTCACCTAAAGCAGACTCAGTACAGCCTTCACCGTTGCTTGCAATGTCAGGGACAGGGTGTCCAGCTTGATCAAGTCTTATGCGGTCAAGGAAGAATAAACAAACATTTTACGAAAAAAGCAGTGGTGAGGAAAGAAACAGTTTGATTCTAGAATTTGAAAGGAATTAATTTGAATCATACGATCCAGATATTGTTCCGTTATTTGCTTTCCAATAAAAAAACCCTACTTTATAGTAACAGTTATGGAACGTCATTTCAACTGAACGAAGAGCTAAGGTTAAAATAATCCGAAATCACTAGTTTCCACCAGTTCTACTCTTGTCTGTTTAGTATAGCTGCAGTATTCATTTTACAGCACACGCGTCTACTCTATAAAGCTCTTTTCTGATAGGCGTAACTCTGAATCATACGATGGAACGCGTGTTTGTTAGTTCGGCTAGGCGGAATGTGCTGTTTCATTTGTAACTCGCAGGAAACCCCAACGATGCCGGCAGTGGAGAAGTGATGGTGAACGCTCTTTATCGGCGCATGCTTGTTTGCTACTTGCCGCGTGGAACTGCATGGTACGTTGTGTTGTTCTATGTCAAACGGTGCTCGGAAGTGGAAGAGGTGGACTGGCCATAGTGTGGTCATCGTGCTCATTTTTCAGTATTCCGTTGTGTAAACTATCACAGTGAGTGAGATATATGTACACTTGGTTAAAATACTAATAAGATGATTACCACACTATTAACAAGTAAAATTTTCTAATATATTTTGCATTATTTACAATATAGTGTCCTCATTCGTTGACTGAACATTCTAAACTTCTGCCACTGTTATTTAATTGCATTTTCGTTTTTGAAAATGCCATCTAAGCTCTTAGTACTTCAGGGCAAATAGGTTTGACATCTACTGAGAGAATTGTAACGATTTATTTTCCGTATACCGTTTTTTGGCACATACTATACTGCCGCTAGCAGCATAATTCTCCCATGTGCATAGAGAATCCCATAGCACATGGGACAATTATACTTATAGCGGCAGTATATTCCTGAAATGTATCATTCATACTCCCGTCTTCACTTTTTTCTCTGAAAATTTTTGCGTGAAAGTAAACATAGAATAACTAGTCGTTTGCTAAGGAACACAAGTCCAAACGCAATTCCATAACCCATTCAGTTATAGATTTTGTGCCTATTGGCACCACTGCATTGAAACGAGTACTTTAGACGGAATATTAATTACAAAATTAAAAAAAATCATGTTGCGATTTCAGGTTTGCTTGCAAAGTACTGCCGCTTCCGACACTATAAATAAATTAAAAAACACTTGCCGCCGCCTAATGTGGCTACGCCACATCGCTTTCCAACCGTTCTGTCCGACTAGCTATAGCCCACATGGTTGAGTAAACCGGGCAAACGAGCGGATTAAAGGTTCGCTTGCGATGTATCGTCGCTTCTAAGGCTATAAGTAAAAAAATATTCGTTACCGTCTAATGTAGCTACACCGCTTTCCTTCTCGTGCTTATGCCAAATGACTATTATGCAAAACGCCCGTTATGCCAAATGGCCATTATGCCAAATGACCATTATGCCAGTTGACTTTTATGCCAAACGGGCTTATGCCAAATGGCCTGACACCGGAATAATGTTATTTCAACAAGAGATTTCTTATGAGCCACAAATATTTTGATAGCTGCCATCTACAGTTTAAAACTACTAATCAGTAGTTATTAAATTTAATTCGTTAAGAGCTTGTTTTTCAAACGTTTGTTTCTTTCGGCACCGTATTCGTATTGTTCATATAATCAATAAACATACAAATAAACAATAAAGAAGGCAAATCCGCATATTTATACCATTTCATGCTAAAAAGATAGTAAGTTTATATAAATTCGAAATTTCACTCAGAACAAGATTCCCAAAATACACTACAAATGAGTCAAAAAAATAAAATCTGATAAATTAATTTTAAATTTGAATTCAGTGCAATTCTAGAAACGTTATTCCTAGTTTTATTTGTTCAAATCTAGCTATAGGATAGCATGTTTGGGATTTTTCAACCACAGAATTTTTTCGCTAAATAAAGGGAGAATCTAATACACAACTTCATTGCTTAAAAAAATGTCAAATGTTATGAATCGGCCTGATTTAAAAAGGTGAAGTAAAAAAAATTAAACCTGATAGTCGGGGCTCTTTATTGTCAGCCTAAAATAGTTACACCAGACGGGTTAATAAAATTGGGCCCTTACAGCATTCGACCTCAAATGAATTTTAATGTTTCCCGCTGCTGGACGACACAAGGATAGTTTGCCAACTATTCCACATAGTGAAGTAGAAAAATAGATCGAGAATGTACAAGCGTAGAATAACTGGAATAACAAAGAAATTCTCGACAAACATATGATTACGGCCTAAAAGCCAACTGTCAAAATCCACTTTGAATGGAAATTCTGGACAAACCGTTGCACGCCAATCACAGATGTTGGTAGTAAACGAAAGAGAAAAGTTTTCTCTTTCATAAACTGTTGTGAACCGTGTTCGGCTAGTAACGGTTTGTCCGGAATTTCCATTCAAAGTGGATTTTGACAGTTGGCTTTTAGGCCGTAATCATGTTTGTCGAGAATTAGTGGAAATTCTCGCTCATCTTGCTGCGTTTAACCTAACTACTACGTTGCCGCTATTGATTCATTTCCCTGTAAAAAGGTTGGTCAGCCAACAGGTGATAATTACCCACAGTGCGAATTTACCTACTTGCTGCAAGCTGAATGAACTTCGTTTCGATTGATGAAGCAAAAACTGCTAAAGGCGTAAAATTTCATCACTAAGTTTTGTAGGTATACGAGACAATCCCCGCAGCGCAGCGAATCAAGGTGTTTTCATATCTTGAAAATATTTGTTACTCTCTCTCTCTCTCTCTCTCTTACACTACCAATTTCCGTCTGACGCTATAGTGACGAAAACGTTGAATCATTAGCGCAAAAGTATCGTTAAAATCAAATCAATGCAATAATTATTGCACATTACTTGTTTCCCGTTTCAATACGCTATGCTCGTGTCGGAGGAAGGGAAAGTTTCATTCTTCCCTTATTAATTCGGGTGAAACTCAGATAATGCAGTGATCAATTTTTATTGCAAGGTCAAGGGCCCTGCCGAATTCACTAGATTTGTTTGCGTTTACGTGCGTTAGGTTCTAAAATTGATAAATTCTATCCCAAAATTTGTTCATAAACGCTAAGCATTTTTTTCAGTTTTGCCCTTTGCCTAGATAGGTATCTATTTTTGGAAACGGAAATTTTTAAAATTCCGTTTAATGTTCGCAGTTAATCGTCTGCTTTAACTGTTCGTCATCAAACACTACCTACTAGAATATTACAAGCCTACCAGTCCCCGCCCTTGAGAATTCTGCGTTCTTCCTACGAAGGCCTTGAAGTTTTTAGAGCTGATCAATAACAGGAAAGGAAAACTTTCTACGTTTATTAGTCACTCGACCAGCGTAGGTTTTTTCCTACACCTATTTTACTTGCTATGAAAAACTTACCATCCGTCGCACCAGACCCGAATCTCCTTCTCAGCGTTTCCGTTGTGTTCCATTTTTGCTGCAAGATTTTGAGAACCACAGCAACCTTACAATGTTCTCCAAACTTTTTTTTCACAGAAAAGGAATACACTAAAGATTCCTTGCTTCTTCCAAACTCAACAAAATCCGCGCTGCGAATGAGATTATTCTCGCACCAGCTGACCGCTTTTATAAAATGCCACCGAGACAAACAGTGATAAGAACTTGGCGAACGCGACAAAAAAGCACTCGCCTCCAACGATAGAAAAAATTAACTTGAAATAAAACAAATGGCTCGATTTTCCTTTCCGGGAGATTCCGGCTTCTTGTAGTACAAGTTCGATTGGGAGCAAGCTACGATTTACTACCGCACCTTATCGCTTGAATGATTCTACAGGACTGATCGTACTGATGCAATGAAATTGAAACTAGGACCGAGTTGAGTGACAGTGAGCCCTTGTGGATCTGTTGGTATTGCACAGCTTGCTTGTTTTTTTACGTTCTGACGTCACAATATTGTGTTATTTCATTTTCTCGGAACATAAACTAATAAAAAATGAGCTCTTGCCAATCGTACTCACAAACACTAACGCAGTTTCTTGCAGGGATGCCAGGTCATATTTCTTAAAACGCAGCCTATGTAAAAATCAGTGCAAATCTGTTTTTAAAGAAAATGTACAAAATTGTCTGAAAACAAGAAGTGGCGACCATTTTTTTAGTTTTTACTCGAGGTAAAAATTGAGCGTGAGGTCAAAAATTGAGAAATCTGTGCATTGTAACAAGAAACTGTGGGAATCATTGCATCAACACAGAAAACTCTGGAAATCTGTGCAGCTTTAACAATCTGTGAAGAACAATGAAAATATGTGAAACACACACTCAAAAAAAAGTAAACGTTATGCCTATTGATTTTACACATAGATTTTTGCAATTAACGGAGGCATATAGACACTATTTGCTGGCACATAAACCTAATGTGTGTATTTACAAGAAATATTAATCTTACATTCACATTTCATAACTATTAGGCACATAAAACCCCATTCTATAACAATTTTCACATATAACTTATGTGTGTGCATCAAGGGGTGAGTCGCTTAGAACAATGTGCCATACACACTGTATCACCTACGAAAACACGATATAAGATTACGATTCACAGTAATACACGATCATTTCACTCGTTACCACAATGTGTGGCACAATGAGGCACACTTTTGACAACCCAAAAACTGTCAACAAAGTGTAGTTGAATAATCATAGCAACCATTGCTTTTGTTTAACTGAACACCGTGGCACATCTAAGCGACTCACCCCTTGGTGTGCATACATAGTTTATACAGTTCACATATAGAAGGTATGTGCGCGCGTGATAACAATAGCATTTCTTCTTCATATGAATTTTAAGCGGTTTGAAGCAAATAGAATTAACGTTTGGATTTTTTTCAGTGCAGATTAATCTGTGTTCCTGGCACCCTTGTTTCTTGGTTGAAACCACGTATATGGCACCCCTATCCCATTTTGTATTGAACTGACATAAGTCAACATCTCGGCGGGCACACAAAATATGGGCCCCACTGACAGTTCAAATTGTTCTGCTCGTTTTGCTCGATCTTTACTAGTCAGGCATGGTACGGCATGACTCAATCTTTAGTTGTTTGTTAGAAAGCGAACATTTAGGACCGCTAATTGATGAAAAAGGATGTTTTGGACATGTCGGTGAATAACAAAAACTTTACACCATGATGCATCAATAAATTAAACGAACTCGACTGTCACAAAGTTGTGTCAAATGAAATCGATTCTGTTCATTGCGGATCGACCTTAACGTGACGTTTTAGATGTTGGCTCTGAAATCATGGCGGTGTAGCAGATACCTGGTTGAAACAATGTCATTTGAGTTTGACATCTTTGTTTATTATTTTCAGCCACAATTAGGCCATGTCTAAAAGCAAAATGTCTGGCAGATGATTCTACCTATCACCAATACGCAGAATAAATCAAGAGTGCTAATTCAAATGGTCCTTAGTGACAAATGTAAACAAACTGAGTTATTTGCAGCACAGCATGTGATTACAACACAGCTAACGAATACCGAAAACCATGATTCATTATACCCAGTATTAATCAAAATATCAAGCATTATACAAAAAGTCGCAAAGTTTTCATGACCATATTTTGAAATTTTGCACTTGAGACCTTTTAAATTAAAAGGACCTATGCGCGAAATATTTCAAAACCTCTACAACTGTTCATAGGCACCATGCAAAAACGACGCAAGATTCATTTCATTCTATGTTTTTCCCACTGCACATAGGTACCTAGTAAAAACGTCCTAAGCATCAAAATAAAAGAAATTATTTTCTTCTGTTCATGCGACTTATTTTCGAAGTTCAATTTAGAAAAGATAATAAATTAAATGATAATTGGAAAGCTTATTTATTCTAAAGTAACATGCCATTCGTTGGTTTTAACCACTTCCAGCCAATGGTTTGTTAATATAAACTACAGTTTCCCGCAATTTTTTTTTCTGCAAGACTTTTTTTAAATCCAGTGCAACTATTTACCATAGTAATGAAGAACATTCGTGTTCCGGTGCTCATTTTGTCGAAAACTTTGAAGAGATTCAATATTCGTCGTAAGAGCTACCTTTGCTGAAAAAAGCCTTATGTGCAGCGTCGTATGATTCTTGGGCCCGAAAAAAGACCTATGTGAAAGATCCTATAATTTTCAAAAGGACGCATCATTCTAAAGCGCTTAAAAACTACATTAGCACTAAACATTTTATGTTTTTAGTATTATTTACCTAAAGAGCATAGTCCTTAGCCTATATTGGCATAATTGTTCCATCAAAACGCATATTTGTTCTCTAATAGGGATTTATTTTAGGTCCATGAAGCTTCAGCCTCGTTTTTCTCAGTTCAATGTCACTTAGGACCTCAATGTCACTTAGGACCTTTTGAATAAGTACTCTTGAAATGCTTAATAGTGCATGTGATTTTTCCGTTTGTTTACATCACCGCTACAAAAGTGGAAGGTGCTGACGTCACTCCGTGTGTTTTGATTACAGACACTTTATACACAGCCTAGCGAAGTGTCAAAAATTGCAGCCAAACGAGCATGATGGTTTTGATCGGTGAAGTGCAAGAGGAAGCCCATGCAAAGCTTATGAGAGCTTCCGTGATGCCAGTTTACATTCATTGTTGCTTGTTTTACTGTTTTTCTCTCCGCTAGTCTGTTATATAAAGTGTCCGTAGTTAAGTGTCTGTAATTTTGATTAATGTTCGCCTGCTCCCATTTTGGAACTCAATGACGTCTTCACTGGTTGCTTCGGGATTGTTTACCTTTTTTGATTAATGTTCGCCTGCTGCCATTTTGGAACTCAATGACGTCTTCACTGATTGCTTCGGGATTGTTTACCTTTTTTGCGTTACTAGCACAGGCCAAAGGCCTTAGGGTTGCCACCCCTCCGGGTTTCACCCGGAGACTCCGGTTTTCGGAGGCGATCTCCGGACCTCCGGGTTTTACATCAATTTCTCCGGGTCTGGGGAGCTGACGGATAATTTTTACTTTTGTAACACTGAATTTCTAACTAGTTCTTCCAGTTTTCTCGCTGGCTGCTCTTGCAGCGTCTGTTTTCCAAAGAGGAGAGCTGTGCTTCTTTGTTTGAACTTCCCTAGCGACTGTGGTGACAAATAACCGGATTCGTTGCACTCCGTTAAGTATTCCGGAAGACACCGCAGTGTGCTTCCCACACTGCTCTGGAGTAGAGCAATGCTCGTTTGGTTTATGCTCCACAGCGAGAGTGGCTGGTTCTTTTGGATTCTTATCAATAATTAACAGCTTAAACGCGAACAATTTACAGATTAATGTGACCGATAGACACATGTGGTGCTTTGCAAAAAAACACTCAACGGTCAACATGAGTCAATTTGGTAATTTTCCAACCTGTGCTAAATTGATAGCCTGAAGAGTCGGATTCAAATAAATAAACTTATTTCTGTTCAACGCAGTAGATAAAAAAATCGTTTAAAATATTCTAAAATGTCGAGCGATCGCTTTGATTTAAATTTCTGTCTGGTTTCGGAATTTACTCATGTTCCTCTTGAATCCTATTCCATGTCAGTAAAAATCTCCGGGTGAAAGCCTCATCAGAGGTGGTAACCCTACTTATTATAAAGGTACGCAAAGAGTGTGTAGAAAGTGAAGCCGAAAAAAGTCTACCTATCGAGCAAAATTAGAATCCAACTTTGCTGCAGAGGTATCAGAGATGGATTCCAATTGTGCTCGATAGGTAGGCCTTTTTGACTTCACTCTTTGCGCAACTGTTCTCTATAGACTGTGGCACAGGCAAATCCCTTGATCTGCCAGACCTTTTAATTTACGTCACTGACAATTAGACTGTGCACGCTGATGAAGTCCAATGAATATATACAGGTATGGCGAAGAGGGCACTTTAGTATTCGTAAGATGAATCTAACATGAGTGGTGAGTGATCACAGAATAAATCTCGACAAACATATGATTACTGCCTAAAAGCCAACTGTCAAAATCCACTTTGAATGGAAATTCCGGACAAACCGTTACTAGCCGAACACGGTTCACAACAGTTTATGAAAGAGAAAACTTTTCTCTTTCGTTTACTACCAACATCTGTGATTGGCGTGCAACGGTTTGTCCAGAATTTCCATTCAAAGTGGATTTTGACAGTTGGCTTTTAGGCCGTAATCATATGTTTGTCGAGAAATCGACTTGCTTTCGTCATACCGTTCGTTCCGCTCCCATTGAATCGTGTGAACGCTATGACGTCGACCCGATGTGCTTCTGGATTGTTTACATATTTTTGGTTGCCAATACTAGCACAACCGTGTGTTCTGCCACACCTATATATATCTCATTGGATGAAGTCGACATAAAAATGACTTTCACGGTAAAAAAAACTTTACCCATTTGCCTTATTCAAATTACCCATTTTTGGAAGTTATTTGAGCTGTTAAAAATGGGTATTTTTTGTTTCTAACAATGAGTACTTTTTATTCATTTCACAACTACTCGATGAGGTAATGTCAATGGGTATATTGATCTTGATAATGGGTGAAAAATCCTTAAGAATTATTTCAAGCAAGTTAACCTGCAAACTAAGAATCGTAGTGGAACCTGCAAATTATCGTCCTGCATCGGAGTCCGTGGCGGAAACGGAACATTTCGGCAATGCTCCGAAAACAACGTCTGTTTAGACTACTGAGGATGTTGAAAATATGCGCCAGTTCAGCATTTTTAGAGCAGCCAAAAGATCCCCAAGTAACCACTAAGCACTAAAGCAAGCATTATATTCACCTTATAACAGCTTTTCGATGCTCATAGGTTCTATACAAGCTTTGCAAATGTCTATAAGCTTTATACAAGCTTTGCTAATGCTTATAAGCACAACGAATTTTAAGCATTAAAACAGGTCGTATATGGGTATATGAGGCTCTATCGTAAAACTTATAAACCTTATAGCTATAAGCCAGATACGGTTGTCACCGATGCCATTTTAATGCCTGTAATAGTTGACATTTGCATTACTCTAAATAATAAATTCCAAATCAAAACAAATATGATATGAGATACATTGTAAGCATAAAAAACCTTATCAGCTTCCGAGGTTTGGGCATGTCATCGTAAACAAATTAAAGGGCACAAAATCTTCGAGCCATAAAATGATATGGTACATTGCGATGATTTGTTTCAATTTAGTATACATCTGATGATAGTTTAAAAAATATGATCAAAACCTTGCACCCAATTATAAGTATAATCACAACAGAAATCTCTCAATTTAAGAACGCCAAATATCAGTGAGATTAGCCAACTCCCAAATGGATCAAACGTCAAGCGCGCTGGAGCAAAGTAACTTCCAAATCTTCTAAAGGCAGAAGTTCGAGCCTGGAACGTACGCTATACTGCAAAAAAAATCAAGCGGCGCATGCGACAGATAGACCTTGAAAGAAAGAACGAGAAAAAAAACTTTATTCCCTGTTTTTGTTTCGTTTTTTTTTTCCAACCAGTGGGTTCTACCCACCACAAATTGTTTTGACATATCTCCATAGGCGCAGTGGAAAAGTAGGAGTAGGCAGTATATCAGCCGAATATTTTGCCAAAAGTGGCCTTTAAGCAGCACTAAAGTACGATATTGAACCTATAAGCTCTGCTACCATTGATCTATAAGCGATTATAGAACCGAATTTATGCCATTTTCATGGCTTAGTGGTTACTTGGGTCCAGCCATCAAAAATATATCCAGTTGGCGGTTTTATTTTGTTAAGTAGTTTTAGAATTTAAAGAAATAATTCTATTGACAGTATTTTTCCTTCTGGCGCGAATTTCATGAATGGGTATTTTTTACGCATTTTGTTGTAACAGTTCTGCGAAAAATAATGGGTGAAACATACCCAGGTTGACGTACAAGGTCTGTACTCATTTATGGGTACAAACGCTTTACCCATTTAATGGGTTATTCCACTTTTATTGAAAATGAGTAGTTTTCTACGCATTAATGGGTACTTGATTTTATCAGTGTTTAATAAAAGAGATTATAACTACTAGAGGTCGCATGTCGCTGTTACCACTGAAAATTTATCATCTCGCTCTTACGCTCTGATAGACCCATTAGTTTGACACATAATGCCCCGGGTACACACATGTCAAAGCAATGGGATACAATATGCTAGAGCGAGACCCCATGTTTCAGTCCGTGAATACATGGAGACAGTAGCGCTTTGCTCCCTTTGGTAGTTATAATCTCTTTTCTTTTAATGTGAGCCGTGTTTACCAACACTGCCATTAAGCTGTGAAGAAATGTTTGTAAACACGGTTCACAGTAAAAGTCAATTTATGTCGATTTCGTCTGCGTGTACAGGCTAATTGACTAATCCATGTGAAGTTGTGTTTGTGCAATACTGAGGTTAAATCGGGTGGATTTTTTGCCAAATGAGGTTAAATCAGATGGCGAATTGTGAACATCGCGTCATATGTATGTTGACTATGCACATTGCAACTGTGTTGGTATCCTTGACGTCAAATAAGTCAATGTCATGTGTATACACGCAAAAATAAAACAACCCACAGAATACGTTCTTTTAACTTAAATTTAGGTACTTTTGAGTTGTGCGTCGCTTTCACACTTATTAGTGTTGTCAAAAACGAAACGACAGATTCGACTCAGTCGAGGTCTTCCCCAGTAAAGTTCAACCGGAAATGAGCCGGAATTCCGGCTGGTTCCAGTTCGTACACCGGCTCCAGTGACACAACCGATTCTAACTAGATTCAAACTAGAATCGGTTGTGCCATTGGAGCTGGTGTACGAACTGGAACCAGCCCGAATTCCGGCTCATTTCCAGTTGAACTTTACAGGGTCCGTGCAGTAAGGTACTTTTGAGTTGTTTGAGGTATACTCAAAATGTGGTAAATTCAACTTAAATTTAATGTGGTTTTCGTTTGAGGCGAAACTGAGTCAGTTCCTAACCCCAACTGCTGTCAAAATGTATGAACTGACAGCAGTTGGGGTTAGAACCTGACTCAGTTTCAGGTTCAAGCGAAATCGCCATAAGTAAATTAAACTCAAGGTTGAGTTAATATTTTAGCCGTAGTTAAATGGAAACTATCTTCAACACGGTTTACCTAATTTTACCTTCCTGCACGATACCACGAGATTGAGTCAAAAGTACTCAATTTTAGGTAGTTTTTCGGTGACGTGTACACTAACTTAATTTGTATTTGGTATCATCAAAACAATATGTGGAATCGTTACACTATATGCGATAAAGTTCGCGTATATTTTTTATTAGGGTAGTCTAGACGACATTGGCAAAATTATTCCATCCAAATACATGTTGGTTTTCAAACAGATTCTCCATGAAATATGAAATTTCATTTTCCATTTAAATTTTCAATAATGTACTAATGAACTTAAATAAACAATCTTAAGTTTAAGTATTTCTTGATCGATTAGTGGTGGAAAAATGAAATTATTTGATAAATTACATTGTTATGCAACGTTCGCACTACCAGTCAAAACGGGTTTTTATGCTATCTTGGTGGCATTTTTCTTGTTGCTAATTATTAAAACGTGTTATAACTCTGTAGTGTAAACATTGTATTTTTAAAACAATTCTGCAGCGTTTTATGTTATATAGGTGTTTTATGTGGTAATAGGACTGACATAATTATATCTTCAGTACAGCGGTGTTTCATAATTTAAAACAGATTTATTTTAAAATTTAAATTAGTATACCCAACCGTTCTATTTGTTGTATACTTTAATACTACGTTCACACTATGAGTTAAAACGTGTTTTAACGCTATCTTGATGACATATTTCTTGTTGCTAATTATTATAACGTGTTTAACTCTGTAGTGTGAACGCATTTAGAACTGTGTTTTAAATACATAGGGTAGGACAGATATTCTGACTGGATAAACTGGGAAAACAATTTTAAGTCCAGTAACGCTTAAGACATGGCTTGAATTTGAATCGACAAAGAACACCCGCTTCAACTGCTGCTGGGACGGTAAGTTCTGTTTTAAAATTTTCCGTTGTGTGCAGTACGAAACAAAAGTGTTTGAAATTAGAAAACAAAAAGGGAATGTGATTGTTCCGATGCAATTACACTCAGACTTTTCACGCAGGGGATACAGGCCGTGTAAATGAAAACCGCGTAAATTTCAAAATCCGCGTAAAGAAACCTGAGTGTACCCTCCTATATAAAATACTATGCTGCTGAACAGTGCAATAACTACAGAAGCACATTGTCAGATGCCTTACTGATAAAAAACATATAACCGAAAAATGAAACATGAAAACCAATAGGCTCTTTACCCTACGCAGCTACAAAGCACCGTAAACATGTATTAACAAGTTACAACGCACACGCATGCATAAAAATAAATATATTTTTTTCAAACGCAACACTCTTAAGCAGCACACACCGTATTGAATTAAATCCAAACCACCCCGCCCTCCCACTTTGCAAATCATTCTGTGACACCGTGCTGGTACCCGAAAAATCCGCACACGGCCACCGCTGCCGAAAATGCATCTTACCCGTTCGACATAAGAACAAAAACTGATTCAAACGGGTACGCGTCACCTCTATTTATAAACTAACCGTATATGGTTTAGTCACATAGGTGCGAGTGTGTGCAAATACCAACGTTGCCGAAAATCGATAGCGCTTATTGCATCGCCCGGAGACGATGTTGTTCGTATGAGACAAGAGCAACAACTGATTTAAACGGACATGCGTCGCTTCTATTTATGACTTTTCGCCTTTCATTGAGTCACTAAGCTGCCCTCTTTTGACGGCTGTGTCTGAGAAATCTGCCTCACGAATGGTAATTTTCCCGTTTTTCGTGAACTTTTTAATTTTACCAATTTCCAAAAGTCTACTTTTATTGGGGAGATATTAAATTATTACCAATATTTAAGTTAGGTGTTTCTGAATCGGTTGGTGTATGAATGATTAAAATCCATCTGGTAATATCGGAGTTATAAGCGTGCAAACCTTACATAGTTTCGTTACATGGGAGATAGTTTAGATTTTAGAATGACACCTAGCCCCAGATAGTGGAGTAAGACATTTTTAATGTCAAAAGATATTCCTGATAGGTCTCTGAAACTTTAACCTCGTTTTTCTGTTCTAGCTGAATGTCACTTAGGACCTTTTGAATAAGTACTCTTGATATGCAAGCTTTTTAGATTACCTACTCCTGTGTAAGAGGATTTAAGTGTGTTTGAGATATGGCAATCATGAAAGCTTTTCTCTAATTTCTTGCCTCAAACGCTTTCAGAGAGAAAATGCTTGGAGTAGAAACTATACTGTGTGGTTGTGGGTCAGTTTTGTTTTGATGTTCATTGATAAAAGTATTGTTGGATGGGTGGTTTAGTACCAGGTCCCCGGTAGAAAGTATTCCGAGGTTTTTTTTCAGTATCTTGATACAAGTTGATTACAGTAAAACCATTTATCGTGTGTACTGGGAAAAGAACCAGACGAAGCCGAGATGCCGTCACAAAACCAGAATCTGCGTAATCGAAAGGTAAGATTCGGCTTTTCCCCTTATTTTAGTACATATTTTCATTACACAACGTCGGCATGTGGTTTTTCTTTAGGGAGGGGATAAAAGTGACAACATCAGTGATAGAAACGTCAAAAGTAGTTTCAAGCTGGTCATTTTTCATTACGAACTGTTGCAAAAAATCATTCTTTTTTCTTGGTCACCTCTAGATAATTGGGACTGTCATCGGCTAGACAGTTTTGACTGTTTATGTGTTTTTCAGTGATAACATATTTTTCGTGAGATATAGGGACGATTTGTCAGTATTCTCTTATCAGTTTGAAGTCGTCCAGTGTTACTTATCGCATTCTCAGCGGCCAACAATGTGTTTGGATAGGCCCTGTAGGGTGTCGCTTGTTGCATCTGAACCAATTTTGACATCTGGCTGTACTTTCGGAACCGGAGTCTGAGGCGTATGCTAGCTGCAGTAATAAATAAATTTTGCGCTGGATCAACGAAGGAAAACACCAAACATGTCGTTCGAATATCAGCTGGTAAATCAGTGGGATGTGTTCTCCATTTTGGAGTCGAAAGTTTGGGGTTTTATTGCTGCAGCTGTAGATATTATGCATACCTCAGTATTAGTCAGTACCTGGGATCCAATACAACAAAAATTGATAACGAAACTAAAAACATGAAGCAAAATTGTACCAAGCATGAATACTTAATTAACCTAACTAAACCGCAGTAAATGATATAGAAATTATTATAAATTATAGACTTGACCTTGAAAATTAATTAGGATATAAATAAAATCAACGGATCAATCGTACACGTATGTTTCGTGTCTACTAACTAACGATTCGTTCTGTGCGTATTTGCTACTATCTAATTGTATTTAACAATTCAATTGAATTTCAAAATGCTGAAAAATTGTCAGTGATGAAATTGGAATGACGGTGCATATTGTTATCACTTAATATCTCAATGTATTCACGAATATTGTGACGATGACTTGCACTAATCTTTAAAGTCATTACAGGTGATATGCGTGTTGATATTAATGATGGCGATAGATGAAGGGGAAACAGTACTAAAACAATATGCTTCGGTCTATACACTGTGTAGTAGGATTATCCCTCTTGACGACATGTGTATTAATATAAAGTGCACGCTGAAATATAGTAGCTGGCAATAGTAGGAATTTAGTTCGAAGGACTTCATTTTTGCATATATTTTTAGAAGCACCTTGTGATATTTGCTTCAGCGGCTTCTAATAGTTGTACACATTTACCCAAATATCAAATTTATAATAAATGTTGTATTTCTGCATAACATATTTTACGTATTTCAAGTTGAACATAGCTGTACATTTCTAATCTCCATCCCATTTTTTTTGTAGCTGCAGCAGCAAGACTCGTCCGAGCGCACACAGGCCCTACCTGGGGCGCGTCGAAAGACAAATCCCAAAGTGGTAACCAACAATTTACGGTTTTCGTTCCTGTGTCTGCTAGTTAGCGCATCGCTGCTGATTTTCTTATTCCTCACTTACACCGATTCATTCCACCCAATTGTTGACAGCATTGCCGGGCAGCTAGGTTATCATGAGAAAATCTACACCGTCGTGGTGGACGCCGGTTCGACGGGCAGTCGTGTACTGGCCTTCGAATTTCATCGAGGCTATCTTGATGGACGATTGGTGCTCGATTTTGAACTGTTCAGACACTCAAAACCTGGACTGTCGGCATTTGCAGATAGGCCCGAGGAAGGGGCAGCTACCATCGAGAAGCTGCTCCAGGAAGCAAAAGATGTCATTCCTATGAATAAATGGAAAGACACACCCCTCGTGCTGAAAGCAACGGCTGGATTAAGACTGCTCAAGCCAGAACAGGCTGAAGGACTGCTACAGGCATGTAAAGATTTGTTCAAAAAGTCAGGTTTTCTGGCAAACGAACAATCGGTGGAAATCATGGACGGAACTGATGAAGGAATATTCTCATGGTTTACGCTAAATTTCTTGCTGGGGAAGCTAAACGGACGGAACACGGTGGCAGCGTTAGATTTAGGAGGTGGGAGCACACAAGTAACATTTGCTCCAAAGGATGTATCACAGACGCCATTGTACAAAGATTATATGCATAATGTTCCTACTTTCAACTCACACGTGGAAGTTTTCACAACAAGCTACCTGGGAGCAGGATTGATGGCCGTAAGGCATGCTACGTTTATAAATGGAGCTCCTGAGGGCAAAATGAACCTGTCTAGTGAATGCGTAAATCCTATTGTCAAGAATAAGCTGTTCCGCTACGGGACGGACCAATATTACATTAGTGGTAAGGAAAATCCTAGTGCTACGACAGGAGATCCCAAAGTGGATTACGATTTGTGTGCGTCCATCATTAGGAAGAAGTTACTGCCCACGTTGAGGCCCAAGCCTGTAACGTTAAAGCAACATGAAATTGCTGCGTTTAGCTATTTTTTTGATCGAGCCATTGAGACTGGATTAGTTGGTAGATATTGCAAAATTTAACCGAATCGTTTACATTAATGTAATTCATTTCTATATTTTACAGATCCATTCCAAGGTGGAGAGACAACGGTACATGAATTCATTATGCGATCTCGTGAAGTATGTGCGGAGGCTAACGTTGAGCAGCCATTTATGTGTTTGGATCTGACGTTTATCTCGATTCTTTTGGAGGAAGGCTATGACTTAAAACCGAAGACTCCGCTGAAAGTATGTATATTAAGTCTCATAAAAGATTTGCAATATATGTTAATCATGTATCTCACTACTTCTAGCTGTACAAGAAAATTAACGGACACGAAATATCATGGGCACTAGGTTGTGCCTACAACATCCTGACCAGCAACAAAAGCTCACAGCTGTAAATGTGAGAAAATATTGTACTCAAACAACGATACAATCAGTAAACAAAAACCACCAATGAATAGGGAAAAGATTTCTTTTTATATTTTTTCACAAATATACAGAAATACACAACAGAAAGGACAGAACTATTTTACGATAAAAGAAGTTTTTTGATAGATAGTAATACAGTTATTACATTTTTGCGCCATTATATACTGAAACAGCTATTAGGTTGGATTCTTCTGTATTAATTTAGTTTCCACAGAATTATTGATCTTCAGAAAACAAGTAATCAGATAATTTAAATGTTAAACCAAAATGTGCCTTAAAACAAACACCTACATGTACGTGGCAGATGTATATTTTAATTGTTGTAGCATGACATCGAAGAAATAGTTTAAAATTAGATGATTATTACCAAACAGTAGTTTTCAGCAGCACGCATGAAAGTTTTAGTGAGTAAATCGTATCATAGTGCGTGATTTTTTTTTTACCTAGACGACATTGTAAAAGCACATTCCCCTAGAGCAAACATCCTTTGAAATTGTTCTTATAAGTGTTGTGATCCATTTTAGAAGCACCATCACCTACATATGTAATTGACCGAGTGCAGCATTGACGTATTGTGGCAGGAACGTCACGGTGTAAATTGCTATCGAACAGGTATTTGTAGAACGTAGAATAAATTCGTTCCATCCAGCAAACGAAATTACTTTAAATCCGAAGGCCAGTATCTTGCTTACATCTTCGTTGGTATTCATTCTCTCTCGTAATAATTACTGGCGGAAAAGCTTAATTAACTCGGTATTGTGCTTTTTATATAATATTTTTACTATGCATTTCATAAACATAAATGCATCGAGTGTTCACAGATATTTTTATCTCTGTTATTCGCAAGATTTGTCTATTGTAATTTTAATTTTTGCGACGCATTAATGCTAAACCAGGGAGGATGCTTAAAATTCATGTTCAGTACTAGCGGTTTAAATATAAATACATTGGTTCGTAAAATAATGGTTCTTCAGGTAGAGCCTAAAATTTTTATTTATAAGAGGATGCGAACAGTGGCAGTTTTCTTTTTGCATTGTATTGTTATTATTATTCTGAATCATTTTATACTGCGAAGCAAGAAAAAGACGAACAAGAGACAATTTGCTTGCCTTGTACATTTTTAAAGGTTAAGAATCTAGGTATACAAATTCAAGAGAATCGGTTACTTTCCTTTGATGGGCGGTGACAACTTTGCAGAAAAATTTGGTTCTTCCCAATCGAGCCATTGCAACCTGACAAGAGGCAAGTTTTTGTTTTACTATTTCTTTTATACTTATTGACTAGATCAGAAAAAAATCCTTTATTACCTCAATCGTTAGTCATTTGGCATACTTTATTTTATCTCCAGGATAACGATCATTTGGCATAAAAGTCATTTGGCATAATTTCTGATTTTACATAAAGTGAAATTCATATGGCATAACAGCCATTTGGCATAATTTCACTGAAGGTCATTCGGCATAACAGACGAATGTGTCGTTTATCAGGTGAATTATCTGATATTGATTATACCCAACAAACATTACGAGCTGAACTATAGGACTACTTGTCTGATTAAAAGAAGATTAAAGGCTATGTAAGCCGAATAAAACTTTCGCTGATCTATTTAAAAATTAACGCTTTATTCAACCTATTTCAACTCCAGTATTCGCCAGTTCAAACTAGGCTGAACTATACTACACACAAATATAGCTGCAGCAATATTAATACTTTTCAACATTCCTAATGTAAGAGTGATCCTAAAGATTCTCTGCGCGCTTGTCACATCGAGTCTTTACCATTCAAAATCTTTGCTCACTTGATAAAGGGGCCCTTGATACAGCCAACGCTGTGCTTCAGTAGATCTACGCCTGAGAAACTCGAATCGGTTACCTCTCCGTCGATCTCAACTTTGTGGGCGAGCATATATACGCGAAAGTCTTTTATAAAGTTCATCTCGACAGTTTGCTTTGAATAGGATATTACAATGCTGAGCTTATCTGGGCGAACCTTCGAGATATTCGTCTTGGTTGAATATTTGTTCGTCAGCTCTTTCGAAATCCTAAGAATAATTAGCGGATTATCTTTGATTCGAAAGAAAATCAGCTAACGGAGTTCAATTTGTATTATTTTCAATAGAAAGCCGAAGTCGATCAAAATAAGAGTCGGAGAAGACAAATCTTGTTCGACATCCATTTTAGACAAAGTGAAAATTTTAAAAGTGCGAAACAAGAGAAATTAAAATTTTTTAGATATAAGAAAGGGAAAGACAAGTCAAGCGATAGTAAAGTAAAAATAAAATCACCTATCTTTTCTCGATGTATGGCAAGATATTTCTAATAGCAAATGGTAAAACCAATAGCAAATTGCAAGACGGGTGAGTAAAAACCTTTAACAGCAGCAGATCATAAAAAAACCTTTGTTTTACTCTCTTGTGCGAAAAGAATGTCGTCGGCATTTGGACTGGTAAATCAGTGGCGTAGTAAGAGAAATTTTCCGGAGGGAAGGGGTGGTTATTTTGGAAATTTAAAAAAAAAGAAAAAATGTTCAACAGCACCCTGAGCACGAAAAAAGTGTACAAAAATCAACAACTCAGGAAACATGTTTGGGCAGCCAAACGACTAGCTAAAACAACTACTCTTGCACGGAACCTGATTCCTCCCCGGAACTACGGCATTACTTCGGGGAGAGATTTTTTAATGCACACAGCGCACACACCAATCCAATAACTTAGTAGTAAGTTTTTCTTGGTTCACAATGTGGCAATTTCAGTATGGCAGTAAGAAAGCTAGCTGTGGCTCGAGAATCAATGGTTGTCTAATTTACTGAGCCCTTGTTCCATTTTGAACCACTTTCTCGTCGAACTCAGGACTTGTTTGCACACTACTCGGTCTAGTCCTCTACGATGGGCGTAGCCTCCTCCAACGGAGAATTCCCAGGCGAGAGAAGTTTTCGCGAAACCGAACCAACCAGTCATGTGCCGAGGACAGTTCGGCGATTCCGGTAGAACAGGGCGTTCGGTTCGCAGTCCATTGTGTGCCCGAACGCTGAGCACTCCGTTGCGTACCCGAACCGCTGAAGTAGCCGTGGCCCGACAGGAGCTGTTTGGTGAAAGTTCACCCCTGCGTGCTTTCTATTGACCCACGTCGACAGGTTTGGGATGAACCGGTAGGTCGACCTTTTCTTCTCCGTATTGTCCCATTCCCATCCCGGGATCATCCCGGCGATACCGCATACTGCCTCCGACGATATTGTTTAGTACGCGCTCGCGACTTGTACGGTTATCAGCCGGAACGTCCAGTTCAGCTTTACGTTGTTCCGCTTAGTTTGCAGTACCACAACCCAGGCAGGAATTTCATATCGCAGTATCGATGACTATCGACCCACTTTTCGCAGGCGTAGTCGACGTGGTTGTTAGAGCTCAACCGGCCGTCGATTATCACTCCCACTTGCGTCAATGTAAGTTATGATGCAATCACGTGCCCTCCGACGTCGATCTTCATCCGCTTTGCAGCTTTGAACGCAGCTCCCCTGGACTCGTTTCCCAATCCCGCACATAAGTTTTTTCCGAAGAGGTTTGTCTAACCCAGAAAAAGAGGTAAATCACTCTAGGACTAAAACTTCTATAATCGCAAGAAAAACAAATTAATGCTATTCACCGTAATCCACCCAAAAAAATGTCGCTACAGTATGCTAGTCTTTGGTATATTATAATGTGTTATTTCAATAACATTCTGTAATCTTTCCATGCAAAAATATCGGCATGTGACTCAGTGACGAAACTTTTTGTAGAATGTCTCTGAAAAGCACGATTTGCGCTGCTAACTATCATTCAAAAACTACGACGGTGCCGGCTGTTGAGTGGTAAGCGTGACCGCCACTCATTCCAGTTGGTCTGGGTTCAATCCCAGCCGAGGTAGTTGAGATTTTTCTGAGGTGAAAACATCTGTGGTCACGTCTTCCTTCGGAAGGGAAGTAAAGCCGTTGGTCTCCGGTCCATGAGTTGATGGATCGATATATAGTCCAGATAGTGGTCGGTCTCTGGCGTCGGTAATGAAGAAGTAGAATCAAACTTCTATACTTACTAACAAATATCTTCCCTCTTCCCGTGATACTTGTGGTTTAGTATATACGGCCTCTAGCAAAAGCAAGTATCGGACTAACATTCCTTCGCTTTCCTTCCGCGATCTACGTTCGGGCCTGGCCGGAGCCGGTATTAATCAATAAAACAGTTTAGGATTACCAAGAGTTGCACATTGAAACATGTTTCGCTACTCCATAATTATCTACTAGATAATTACTTAACAGACGTGACGAATTTTACTAAAATCTTTCAGTACGTGTTGGTCCGGTATCATCAATACTAGTCAGATTAAAGTCTTATTGGGGCTGATTTCCGGTCTACTATTCAATTTTACGGTAGTATTTCCTCGACTAAATCTGTTCGCACCCTCTCATTCTGCTACTATCGACAGAAGGCTGATAACACCCAGTCGTCGCCGGTCTAAGGACCAACTGTCATAATAGACTTAGACTCGCGTGAAGGCATGATATAGGAGACTTGTGAGAACCATGTTAAGTAGCTTGTCAATATTTTTGAATGGAAAATTTACAGAATGTTATTGAAATGATACATTACAATGTACCAAAGTTTTAATCAATTCGCTTCACTCAAATTTCTTAAAAATCGCAAAAAAGTGTTTTTTATACTCAAACCCTACCCTTCCCCTGCCCTTTAGAGACTGGCGGTGATTAGGATCAGGAATCAGTAGCGACTGGCTCAAATGGCACGTTCCCCCTGTTGATCGAAGATTTGTGCCTAGCAATGATTTGCCTTTTTGTCATTTCCCTGATGGGCAGGATTAGGGAACTGGCAAGGTTAGGAATAAGGATAATAACGGCACAGAGAACATAGACAATATGTAAGTATTCTTTACTCCCAAGGGAATAAAGACACTTCTCGATGAGCGGATATATCAACACTCCCGAGGGGATATTGAGATAACAGAACGACAACACCCCCGAAGGGATACTGTAATTCAAATTCGGCTTAAACCGATTTAGGTTTATAAACTTTCGCCGTGACTTTTGGGAAGCCAAACTTAAGTTTGTAACCCAAAGACACAAGGAATATAAACAATACGGAAGTATGTTTCATTCCCCAGTGAATAAAAGACACCTCGATTTGCGCATATATCAACACCTCCGAGACTTTCAAATGCGCGTACATTATTAAGAACTCCCTCCACAGCCTGAAATATTGATTATTTTCAAAAACAATTATGAGTCATAGATGCGTTTCATCTTCTGTTATTATTTAATTAGAAAACATTTCTAAACATATTTATTGCACGATTTTTCAACATACTAAAGTAAAAGTGCCGGTTGTCACGGTAAAGATAGATACGTCTACCTTTATCAGGACACATGATAGTGAACTCGGGTGATTCGTAGTTATTCTGCCTAAGCTCGACCCTCATTATCAGAAGGCAGGCAAAAATTAAGCCCGCATGATATTAAGCCTGTTCTAATGACCCTGCCACTTCTAGCTTTCCGATCTGTTTACTTCACATCCTTGCTCTCACTTGAGTACTATGGCTCTAAGTTTCATAACTTTCCCTACCCAGTAATCTCTAGCTAATTGAATGTCGTTAAAACCTAA
Organism: Topomyia yanbarensis; assembly: GCF_030247195.1. Lineage (NCBI taxonomy): Eukaryota > Metazoa > Arthropoda > Insecta > Diptera > Culicidae > Topomyia > Topomyia yanbarensis. The sequence goes on from NC_080671.1 coordinate 154,313,667, forward strand.
AGTAAAACGCATAATGAATTTGAGGACGCAGTCGGATATTGTACCCTAGAATATATCGAAGTAACTAATAGCAGCGCCAGCTTGGTTTATGCAAAATTAATACGATAGGAAACACGGGTGATTGCAACAAATTCTTGCTTCTTTTGATATTTCATCAAACCTTTCACGAAAAATAGTTACCTATCAAGCTTGACGTAAAACGGCGCAATACACCACTATGATATTCTGAAAGATGATGAAATTTCCTATAATGTGCAACTAACGGCGTGCTTTTACGATTTTTCCTCCCTTAGTAAAAATTATGATGAATATTCAAGGTTGTATGTTAAGACGGCATTCTTTATCACACTGAGCCAAAAAATCACATACGTTTCATGTGAAAAAACACCTAAATTTTAAAAATGATTATGCACATCAGATTCATATGCATCAAATAAAACTTATACAATCACCGATGAATTTCAAATATAAAATGAATAACTTTCAATCGTGCCCCACATACATTTTATGTGACTATCACATACTCCTAGGGTTATGTGTAAAACACATAACTATTACAGGAACATACGATGTGAAAAATCAAGCACATTCAACATGGCGTCAAGGAACAGCACGGTGGAGAATACATTGCTCCCTGACTTGTGATTTTTCTAATTAAATGTGAAGACGTTAGAAATATATATCCGCTATCTCTGCTCCAGGTTGAAGATTCCAAGATGGTGTAGAATGCATTTCAAATCAATGATCAACACAGCCCAGTAAGTCCAACCGAAAAATGTGCCAAAGTTCTGGATGGCTCTAGTTAGTGACCGGTTCCAGTGACACGATTGTTTTGTCACTGGAACCGGATATTAACTAGAGTCAGTTAGAATATCGGCTCAATAATCGGCTAGACTTCACAAGGATACTCCGCACCTTTATTCAACTCAGGTTCATTACCTATCAAAGCATTTGAATGCTATTAAATCACATGAATATCAGATAAACCCTCTTCACGTAACATGATTGCTATTATACATTTAGTTAACGATCATCTGAATATCAAATAAAAGGTATATAGGTTTCAAATAGAAAGTATGTGGCATTCCGATAGAAAGTAACTGAACATCACGTAACATATATCTGTAGTCAATACTGGTTTTTATAGGACGGAAGAGAGAAAAGATTATGTGTGAAAATAATAACATTCATGTGAAAAGTATTATGGAAAATATTTACATGTTTTTGCATATAAAAGGTAAGTAATATTTTGGTTGAGTGGCATAAAATGCTAACATTTTCAAATTTTCAAGTATTCTTTAATTCAAAGTTTATTTTCTTTGCATATTGAGGTAGCATGCATGAATTTAAAGATATTGGGAATTAACTTGCGATGAATATGTTCTAAATTGAATTATGAGTTAGAAGTGTTAAATGAGTTCGAAACCTGGAAATACCTCATTTCTAATTAGATCTCAATATCCAAAAAATACTTAGAGATCTTCAAACACGTATTTTTTTGCAGGCTATTAATTCAATAATTTTGGTTCCTAAGAAAAATATTATTGATGATAAAAATTGAATTTCATATCTTTATGTGCGATGTAGGTTTATAAACTATCGTCGTGACATTTGAAAGCCGTAGTTCAGTTTATAACTCTTTTTCGCTAGAATTTTCAGAGGACGGTCGTCGATACTGCAAAAATACTGCTGTATTTTCTCTGTAAGCGACTTGGTTCTCAGAACATCCCAGAAAACTGTCCACGAGGCAGAATTATGGAACTCTAGCCTCATTAAAACATCAGTACACTTCAAACATTCCTTGGGATTCCACGGAATGTATAGGAATACCTTCTTCTAGTGAAGGCTATATGGTTCGACAATAAAACGGAAGTCTTCTCTCTAATCTCCTCCAATTTCTATTGCAACCAGGTATAGCTTTGTTCGTTATCCGGAGAGAACCAAACATTACCACAACTAGCCAAACTCACTGATACTGGGAATGAATGAGTTAGGAGGGATTCAAAAGGAGACACCCGTGAAGATCTTTTAACAGATCATCCTTCAGCGCAATCGAAAAGTGACCGTTCTCTAACCTTGCTTGCATTCGATAAGTATTGAGACTCGAAGACTCTACACACTTAATTTTGTTCTACCGAATCCCAGCTTTTACCGAGTTTTGCACAGCCGAACACTCAGCTAACAAAGCTGATTAGTGGAATTTTATCAAGTTACAGAAGATTGAATAAACTGATTCAGACAGAAATATTCTTCTCGAATTTGGTTTTGATACTAGGTGCCATCGATGCCACTATGCTATTATAAGCCCTTTGAGTATTTCAAAATCTTGAAAAGTTTGAAGGTAAGCGCTCACACCACTGACGATACAAATTTACTACATTTTCTCATAAATGACAAAAATATTATGAAAAGTCCACGTGGACATTATCCATACCCCCACCCCCTCACTATGGACAAACGTGGGCTTTCTCGTGACCCTTTCTCTCCCCTAAATTGTCCGCGTAGCATGTGGAAGGCCCCTTAGTTTGAGAAGTCATTTCTCCGCAACTACTTCTTGGACAATTTAACGCCAAAATTATTTTATCAAAAGATGTGCTGTTTTACTATAAATTTTTTAGAAGATATTAAACTTTCAATATTGACGGTTTTAGTGTGGTGTGATCCTGACCTTAAATAACAGTTTTCGAACATCTATTTTAGCTATTCATACCATTGATAATAAAACAAAAATCAAATGGAGTCTTCTCATGCTGGTATTGTACATGATATTGATATGATTTAACAACTATTTAACGTACACGCAGAAAAAAAAATCAGTAAGAATAAACAAATTTTGGTTCTAATCAAAAATTTTCCTGTTTGATATAGTGACAAACAAGATTCAGGTTTGATTCAAACAATACTATTGCTTGAAATTACTAACAAATTCATTTGTTGGCTTTTCAATAGTTTCAACTAATATTTCGATTCAAACAACAAAATCATGATAAATTTAACCGAACAATCAAGTTCGAAGAAACAAAAAAAATCTTTAGTAATAATCCAATGAGAGAACAACTCAAATTTAGTTGAAATCAAACATAGATTCTGTTGCTTTACAACCAAGGGGCCGTACACAAATAACGTAGCTTTTTTGGCGATTTTTGACCCCTCTCTCGCCCCTCGTAGCATTTGGTCACAAAATTCTAAGCTCCCCCTCGCAAATAACGTATAGCATTTACCAACCCCCTCCCCCTCGTCCCATGCAAAGCGGTCGTGGGATGAAAAAAATTACACATGTTTTTCAGTTATTTTAAATACATGCCCTTTCAAAATGTTTGTCGACTTTTATCAACATTTTCATTACAACAGCAAATTGCGTGCAAAATAAGCCCATTTCATGATAAATATAGTGTTGATAGTATTGTTTTGAATTTTATATATCAAGGGGAGCATGAAGACAAGTTCTCTCAGTTCACAATCCTGCAGCTGCCAATGATTCTAAGAATCATACGTTCATCCAAATTACTAAATTTTGTTTGGTTGAATCCGAAGTGAATGCAGCTTAATGCTGCTTCCAAACTAAGTCTACTAGTTAGCAACATTAGCTAATTAATGTAGCAAGTTAAATCCGCATACAAAATCCTTTCGTATTTTTGCGAACTTGTAATTCCGCGAATCGTAAAATTTACCTCATGAAAAACCACATCAAAAGTAACCTGTTTGAATTTAAATTTATTTCTCTTGGGAATGGAGGATCATTAAATTATTTTCTCTAAACAATGGGTTTTAAACTTAATGCTACGTCGCACAACTTCTGACCCTACCCTTCCCCTCGTCACACTTCGTCACAAATTTGGTATACCCTCCCTACCCCAAAATGCTACGTTATTTATGCATGACTCCCAAGGGATCATTTCGATCTAACAAATTTTATTTTGTTTCAACAATGCTTCTGTTTAAAATGCAAACAGAAGTATTTGTTGGACTAAACCAAATACATGCTTTCGAGAAACGCTCATTTCAGTTTGAAACAATCTTTCGTCAAGTTTGAACTTCAACTAAACGTTCTGTTGTTTCAAAAAGGCCTGATTCTTCAAAAATATACTATCTACTATCAAAAATATAATCATTCGGCAAATAGATTGTAAATCACTGTAAATAACACGGATTAAAATACAGGAAATTTACTTGGTATGCTCGAAAACACAGTATCGCCCACAACTTCTACAAAACAAAATGTTTTTTCAACCAAAACACATTGGATAATGGGCTTCACATCACTTGAGGTACATAACAAGAGGCAGCCCTATATGTCTAATAGAAACGGATAAAAAGGGATTCCGCCAACTTACCCCAACCGCCAACTAACCACGCGCTCCCTTATACTGGTGTGGCTAAATAAGATTACAGCATCTCGTGCATATTTTTGTCTATTTACGGAGATGAACGATTTATGGATGGTTATAAGAGAACAGCAACGCATCCATCTCAAGGCATGGAAGTAAATTCTGGAATCGTTTAAGTTGCAAAAAAAGCTGTTCCTTGCAGGCGTGTATTTCATGCTGATCTACAAGAGTTCTTGATAGTAAGTCCTACTTAGTGATACAGTAGCTTTTGGACTGGTTGGTCGGTCAAACAGACAAGTTGACTACAGTAGTATAAAAATATTTTCAATTCAAACGAACATATCGCATGGTGGTACTCTTAAATATCCTGATGACGAGGCTCCTGATTATTTTTCTATCGTGCTTACTTATCGGTAGTGGTATGTAGATTGGTAATCGGTATTTATTTTAAAAAATTAAGCGCTCTCAAACATTCATGTAGCTGTTGAACAGTATGAGTCACCCAAGATTACTGATAGCAACGAGTTTTCGCTTATGTTTCCTAATGAGCGAACTTCTTTGGATGGTAAGTTATGCGCATGGATTTGAGTCTGTAGTTCTATACAAATCCCTTCGGTGTAGATTGTCATCTTCGCTTTTACAAGTTGAACCCAGACGTAGAAGTTAAGCCAGTGTTTGGTAAGCCGGTTCCGCTTAAAGAATTCGCCCACATGGGAGCGATTGGGTGGACCCAGCGTAGCGGAAATATACTGTGGCAGTGCGGTGGAACTCTGATTTGGGATAACTTTGTACTGACAGCGGCACACTGTGCTGTGGATTCAAGGTACAACAGTGATCTGCATTGTTTGTATAGTATTTGATTTGGTTCTCTTAGTAATCAGGCTCCCGATGTTGTGAGATTTGGTGATATAAATCTATTCAGTTCTGACGATGACAAGTATGCTCAACAATTGAAGATTGTGAATGTAATTAGACATCCGATGCACAAGTTTTCCGCTAATTATCATGACATAGCGTTGGTGAAACTAGAGAAAAGTGTTAGGTATGTGAATTCATAAGCAATGTAACCATATACATTTTCAATATTTTGTTCTTTTTGATAGATTGCACGACACGGTGGCTCCTGCCTGTTTGTGGTTGGATAAAGAATTAAGGTTCCGTAAATTGGAGGCTACCGGATGGGGTAGAACTGGATTTGGTATGATAATTTTGATTTGTACCTGGATATTAATCATAATATCGTAATCCGACCAACTAATCATTTACGGCATAGGTCAATAGTGTGACCACGGGAATTTTCTGATAACCATTCAACAAGAGATGCTGAAATGGCCTGTGTTAAACCAAAGAGGACCAAGCGCTATTTTAAGATTCATGTTCTAAAAACGCGATCGCATCCAACATAGAATTAGCAACACTATTTATGTTTGGGAACACAAATAGCAAACGAAGGCAAATGAGTGTTCCTTAACTTGCTATGTTAATGGTAAGTTATCTAAAAATGCATTTTAACATGAAAAATACTAGAAATTTTTTTTCGATCAGTTCAGTTTGGTTTAACTCAGGCCAAATGGTAGGGTAGAGGTATAATACGCCCCACCGGGGCAAAATTGCCCTATTCAATTCCCAGGACTCCTGAATTATCTAAAAAGTAAAAATTATGGATAACAGTATCGTTTCATGAAATCAACGTACTAAGTTAGTTTTATATTTTTAATATGTTGCAAAACAACAATATACACAAAAGTTTTAAAAGAGCTATTTCGATGTAAGTTCCCACTTTTCCAATAGCATTACAACCAATTAGAAACAGTCGGATTTGATAGATCTATTTCAAGTAGCTTACTAGAATATTATAGTTACTGTTGACTTTGGCCAACTGAGTAACAGCAGGGTATTTCCGCAATTGTAATCTCCAATAAAACACTCGGGTTTCGTAACGGGAGATTATAATTTTCCTATTGAGAAAGTAAATGAATCTTAGTTTAGTTTAACTGTACATTTTAGCGTAGCATAGGTTTAGATTAGTTAACTTTAGTAATCGTATATATATATATATATATATATATATATATATATATATATATATATATATATATATATATATATATATATATATATATATATATATATATATATATATAATATATATATATATATATATATATATATATATATATATATATATATATATATATATATATATATATATATACATATATATATATATATATATATATATATATATATATATATATATATATATATATATATATATATATATATATATATATATATATATATATATATATATATATATATATATATATATATATATATATATATATATATATATATATAATGAAAATAAATCTAGTTGTAAGTTTAGATAAGTTAAGCTAAGTTTTGAATGCATATTCATATTTAGTTTGTATGCATTGGAATTATTGATATAAGTATATTTAATATTTACTCACGTTTAGTGCCTACTGTATTTCGTTTATCCGGTTACGATACGGAAATTCTGGAGCAATTTAGGTCGAATTTTAGCAAAATATAAACCACGGATTCCCGCTAGTGGGTAACTGCTATCGCTATCCTAATTTTAAGAGTAGTCTGTAATATACATATTTATAATAAATTGGCATTAAATCCTTACTGACTTTAGTTGTAGTTATACGGTAGTTTCTAGGCACTAGACTACATTAGACTAAGTTAGATTTAAGGCAATTAAGTAGCACTAGATTAGGGTAGTTTAGAATCAGTTTTGTGGGAGGTTCAATACACTTGTTTACGCGATCAAATTGTGATAATTGCTTACTCACTGCGATGACGTTTCACAGTGTGTTTATACCTGTTACCTCCAGGTATGCTTCATTGTTGGCTGAGTTGGTGTGCGAGGACCAATGTGTTGGAATGGAAGGTGCGCATGTAGCCCGAGTACGGTCGGCTAACACCCCCCAGGTACGCCAGCCTCCAAGCTGGCTTACTATTTATCGCGCCAAACGTCCAACATCACCAGCTTTGAAGTAGGTCGCTCGTACATGCTGGCACCTTTTTGTGCTGTCGATGATCGGTTTTGGTGTCGACGAAGAGTCAATTCACCACAGTCTGGTAGACGTACATCGTCGCTACGCACAGACAGATGGGTTTCATGGTGTTTTACTTTTAGGTCTGAGTTCTCTGCGCCATGAACATCGGAAGATATAAGGATGTTATCGAATTTTGCTATGCTTAGACTATCCTGCGTGCGATGAGTATTCACGGTTTTATGCAGGTTCTTGTCGGAGTGCTCTGTTTCTGCGCATACGTGAAATGCACAATGTCCTGTGGAGACGGATTCATTCTTCTTATATCCGCCACATAAGGTTCACCCCAACCGAGTCTTTACTGCGACCGGTTCATCGTAACCCCTTAATTTAGTCTTCAGGGCGACACTTACTCCTACGTGCTTCATACCGATCAGAATGCGTGGTCTAGCTTCGTGGTATGATTCGATAGGTAATCTGCGTAGATGAGGATATAGCTGCACCAACTTCTCCATGTCGACTGTTTGACGCGGTAGAAGTAGACTTTCAACGGTTCGTACAGCGTCGAGGTTGAACTTCTTGGCATTGTTTTCCATTCCCGACACCTCCAGGCTGACGACTTCGGACTTCATCTCGTTGCGCAGTGTACCCCCAGTCCATTTGAGGCATAACGGTTGCATTGTTCCTTCCAACATGAGCTCGTTTGACAGCTGCTGGTCGAGTAGTGTCAACTCTGACCCCTCATCGAAGAATGCGTACGTTTGTACGGAACGGTGTTTTCCGTGTAGAACAACCGGTATGTAACGGAACAACACAGCGCTTGAATTAGAATGATGTAAATTGAACCCTTGAGTGTGCTCTTCATTCTGTATCTTCGGAGACGGTGTTGTTTTATCTGAGTGTGTCACTATGAAATCGTCCTTTCGATCGTTGTGCAGCAGTTCATGGTGCATTCTTGTACATCCGTTTATTCCACACAACTTAGCATAACAACTGTTAGCGCTATGCTTGTGGAGACATCGCCGGCATAAGTTGAATTCCCGCACAGCGGCCCACCGCGAATCCCTGGACAGCTCCTGGAAACGCATGCATTTATCGATTGCTTTACAATTGCCTTTGCAGATTGCGCAGCTGTTATCAACCCATTCTTTTAACTTTTCTTCCCTAACACCACTCTGTGGCGCGATCGATGGTGAAGGGGGTGGGTATGATGTTTCGGAGTGTGCATAAAGGAAGGCATTTTCCTTCTTGGTCCCTTTCGCCTCGTAGCGTGCTGATTTGGTCTCCACCATCACTGGTGGAATAATTATAGCGCTTGCTGCCTCAGCCAAAGAGTATATCCATTCTCCGAATGTGGATAGGTTAATGACAGAAAGGGTCTGTCGATACCGTGCCCAATCCAACTTGATAGTAGGAAGAAGCTTACTGACGAGCTGGTGTAGAAGAGAGATGTTGTACATATAGTCTGCAATGCCGCAAGCGTCGACTGTAGCACAGAAATTCTGTACGTTCACCGCGAAATCTACGATGGTTTCCAGTTTGTCTTCCCGCAGTGGGGGAAGCGCATTGATTTTCCCTATCAATGAGTGGACAATAGCTTCTGGTTGTCCATAAAGCATCCGCAATGTTGCAATTACACCCGGAGCATTCGACGGATACAGCAGTCGACTTTGTACAGCTTCGTAAGCCTTCCCCTTCAGACACTTTTGAAGACGGATGATGTTCTCGTCAGAGAATCCACACATAGCCGTGGTGCTATTGTAGACCGAAATAAAAATAGGCCACTCGTCTGGTTTGCCGGAAAAGTAGGGCAGGTCCTTGGAAACTGCTTGACGTGCGGCTAATTGCTTCTTGCTGAGATGACAAGGATCCGGTTCCTCTTCTTCACGTATTAGCAGTTGACTAGCTCGTTGCGTCATTCGTCCGGAATGTGCAATCCGGCATTCGCTACCATGGATCGTGACGTTGGAATGAGAACGGGTTCGGTCTGCAGCTATCATCGATTCTCCTTGAACATTACATGCGCTTCCAATAATGGAACCTACGGCTACTTCGAGGAATATCATCATGGTCCGGAAACGAGAATTGATGCTGACTAGAATGTTGCTGTGGATTGAAGCCGCGAGCGGTCTGAGTAACTTTCCGCCCTCTTTGTTGCATAATATTTACGCTGTTTACCCAATCATCAACTCTGCTCGCCGCCTCGCTGCGACTTGAATCAGACCGGTTCGACATTTCTTCAAGTAGAGCATACTTCTTCTTGATGTATTCACGATACTTCTCCGCTTCACGCAGCTCGAAATCTCGTCGTCTTTTTGCTTCCTCCTGCTCCAGAATTCTACGTCTCTCCGCCTCCTGTTGTTCGAAAGCCCGCTCCTCTTCTAATTTTTGAAGTTCTAGCTTCAAAAGCGACTTTATCGAGCACGATTGTGAATTTGCTGACCTTGCTCTATTCGCTAATATAGTCGCCTTCGTGTCTGGATTGGGATGCACCGGCAACGTAATAGATTGACTGTGTTTAAACTGCTTGACCTCCAAAGCCGCAACCATTTTGGAAACTATTGGATTTCGTCCAGACGAAATCGAGAGGCCCGCCACACCTACTGCGATGGGTAATCCAAGCGGCGCATTAATCGGGACCGCAGGAATAACCGAATCACCACCGGTTTGATTTTGTTTAGACGATTTGTCTTGACACCCTGCATATTTTGGGATCTGCTGCAGTTGACGCTGGTACTTCCTTTCAGCTACGCAGTTGGGACATCTACAGCTGACGTTCGCAATATCGTCTGCTACTCCAACACACTCATAATGATGCCACTTATCGCAAACATCGCATTGTACCATATCTTCGGTATCCGCTCCCTGGCAGATTTTACACGCCCAGCCGGGTACAGTATCATCGAACTGCCTACCCCTTGGAACTTTCGAGGTCACCTGTCCAATTTTACCACTACCACACACTTTTCCACTGTCCGACACACCCCTTCCTACCGGTTTTGGCCATGCCGCAGTAGCATTATCTTTGGCACCCTCTGAAGTGCTTTTTCCACTCTGTTTGGCTCCATTTCGGTTCGACATACCCGAGAATTAATCGTAGATATTCGCATAAACGAAAATTATAATATGTTGACTTTGGCCAACGGAGTAACAGCAGGGTATTTCCGCAATTGTAATCTCCAATAAAACACTCGGGTTTCGTAACGGGAGATTATAATTTTCCTATTGAGAAAGTAAATGAATCTTAGTTTAGTTTAACTGTACATTTTAGCGTAGCATAGGTTTAGATTAGTTAACTTTAGTAATCGTATATATATATATATATATATATATATATATATATATATATATATATATATATATATATATATATATATATATATATATATATATATATATATATATATATATATATATATATATATATATATATATATATATATATATATATATATATATATATATATATATATATATATATATATATATATATATATATATATATATATATATATATATATATATATATATATATATATATATATATAAATATATAATGAAAATATATCTAGATGTAAGTTTAGATAAGTTAAGCTAAGTTTTGAATGCATATTCATATTTAGTTTGTATGCATTGGAATTATTGATATAAGTATATTTAATATTTACTCACGTTTAGTGCCTACTGTATTTCGTTTATCCGGTTACGATACGGAAATTCTGGTGCGATTTAGGTCGAATTTTAGCAAAATATAAACCACGGGTTCCCGCTGATGGGTAACTGCTATCGCTATCCTAATTTTAAGAGTAGTCTGTAATGTACATATTTATAATAAATTGGCATTAAATCCTTACCGACTTTAGTTGTAGTTATACGGTAGTTTCTAGGCACTAGACTACATTAGACTAAGTTAGATTTAAGGCAATTAAGTAGCACTAGATTAGGGTAGTTTAGAATCAGTTTTCTGGGAGGTTCAATACACTTGTTTACGCGATCAAATTGTGATAATTGCTTACTCACTGCGATGACGTTTCACAGTGTGTTTATACCTGTTACCTCCAGGTATGCTTCATTGTTGGCTGAGTTGGTGTGCGAGGACCAATGTGTTGGAATGGAAGGTGCGCATTAGGGCATTGCAAAAAACAATTTTTTTTTGAATTCTCGAAGGCTCCCCCCTCTGATGTTGTGACAAATGTCAAAGTAAGCTCAGATGCCAAATTTCACATCATTTGGACAATTCTAGACCCCCGCCCACTTCGCTTGAAATTTTTGAAATTGATGCTATGGGAAAATGTGGAGGAAAAATATATTAAATGAAATAACTTTTGAAGTAACAATCGGAAAATTACATTTTATACCTCTTTTTAAAGGAAATAACCTTAGTATTTGAATGGAGATATTCCTGTTTCCATAAAAATACGGGAAAGCGGGGTACTGGGTCATTTTGACCCCAAAATCCCCTATTTTTTTAATTTTTCTGCTCCGTTGTGCAAACCATACATATTTTGCAGTTTTTCTAATGTAAAAAATCTCAGAAATCGAACGGAACCTTTTAGACCTTTTTCCGAATACGAGAAGTTGGGGTTATAGGGCCTTTTGTCATTTATATTAAATTTTATCATTTTCTCGTGCATATATCTCTATTATTCTTCATTCAATTTTAATAAATTGTACCTTGTTGAACGTGGAAATTCTTAGAAATACAACAAAAATAGATTCGCTTGCGTTAAAATTCAAAAACATCCAATTTTTTGACATTAACTCTACAAACCACATTTTTTCATTAAATGTCCTAATACCTCAACTTCCCCTATTTTTCCAGGTATAAAACTTTTCTCATGTGATTCCTAAGCGCATTTTTTATTATAAATAGTAAATTAAATAAGAATTTTGTTGTTAAATGGAGTTAATATGTGCGATTTTATGATAAAAATGTGAATTCGAGACTATATGTCAGATAATTTGATGTTTCTGAATTTTACCGGTAACGAATCTATTTTAATTTTGTTCCTAAGGATTTTCCGCGTTGAACAAGGTACAATTTATGAAAATTGAATGAAGAATAATAGAGATATATGCACGAGAAAATGATAAAATTCAATATAAATGAAAAAGGCCCTATAACCCCAACTTCTCGTATTCGGAAAAAAGGTCTAAAAGGTTCCGTTCGATTTCTGAGATTTTTTCACATTAGAAAAATTGCAAAATATGTATGGTTTGCACAACGGAGAAGAAAAATTCAAAAAATAGGGATTTTGGGGTCAAAATGGCCCAGTACCCCACTTTCCCGTATTTTTTAGAAACAGGAATATCTCCATTCCAATACTAAGGTTATTTCCTTTAAAAAGAGGTACAAATTGTAATTTTCTGATTGGTACTTAAAAAGTTATTGCATTTAATATACTTTTCCTCCACATTTTCCCATAGCACCAATTACAAAAATTTCAAGCAAAGTGGGCGGGGGTCTAAAATTGTCCAAATGATGTGAAATTTGGTATCTGAGCTTACTTTGACATTTGTCACAACATCAGAGGGGGGGCCTTTGAGAATTAAAAAAAAAAGTTTGCAATGCCCTAGTGCGCATGTAGGCCGAGTACGGTCGGCTAACAGTTACGTTTTACATTTCTTATAATTTAGTTTTTAGCTTGGCTTAAAATCAATCTTCCCAAATGCACATCGCACACAATTCGCTCTGGTTCTGTGCTCATATTGAACCCACACTTCGAACTCAAACACGCTGCACAACTGAACCCCATGTATGTACTACACGATGCGCGTACACATCGGCTCGTGGCACCAGTTTCCTCTTTCCCACTCTCATCGTCACTAGCGCTGGCTCTTTTTGCCATGTGCGAATCGTTCTCGTGTAAGCACCCGGTGTACGTACACGGATGTTTGAACTAGAGTTTGCACATCGTTCGCTTGAGTTCGATGTTCGAGGTGAACTTGTACATCGAGTCGAAGCATGTGCCAAGTTGAACGCGTGCACGAAATTTTGTACATAGGTGCAAAATTGTTCATGTTCATGGGAAGTCTGCTTAAAACTAAGTGTGCGTGCAGAATTTTTCATGCATTCACAACAGCTCATCACCGGCTAAAACGCCCCACCCATTGTTGTGAGGTATACTCACCAATTGCTGTGGGGCATACCATCCTCTTGTTGTCGGGCATATTACACTATAACTGGGGGCATTTTTGAAAAATGTTTTATAATACTTGTATCAGGATGCTTTTAAAAAAAATGAAACGGGTACTAATTTTCAACTAATATAACAATAAATTAGAGTAGTTGGTGAGGATATCATAGTGTCGACTATTAAAATATAGCTATTTTTGCTCAAGGGGGGGCGTATTAGACCGATTTACCCTACTTGCAATCGATTCAAATCCAACCCAAATTGAAACCTCTACAGTATGATAGCCACAACATCTCCATTTTCATCGTTTCCAGCAAAAAAAGATGAATGATACGGCAGAGAGTAAATGTTAATGATTCACACACACACTTAAAGAGAAACAAACAGTAGTGTGAAAATCGAAAATGAAAAAAGCAGTTTTTTGCTGTTTTGTTCTTATGAAGATCCAGTACAAGGTGTAGCAAAAATTACTTTTTTCGTTTTCGATTTTAACACCATTGTTCGTTCGTCCTTAATGATTCATCAGACTCTTCTACGTGTATTGCAGAATTGGAGCTCTGAAGGTGTATGATTCATCCCAAGCGAACAATGCCACCACAAAAGTATGTTTTTATTTCTAACATTTCGCTCGAACTTCCAATATTTTTTTCCGAGGCCCGGGCGACCGAGTTTTATCGACTAAGTTCGAGGATTCAGCCTTGTAGTATCTGGTGCTGGCTGAAATCTCTCGCAGTATTTGACGAGAATTGACCCACTGGGTTTATGTTCCCCATGTCGTAAGAGGCGACTAATAACAACTGTCCCGTCAAATGGTGTGATAACATCGTACTCACAAGTTTCCTATCATGTCTTCACGTGAGCCTATCGATGGCATTTGGTCGATAGACCGGCATCGACTGGATGCTTTCAGCCTTCTGCTGTAGCATCGGAATGAGAGGGTGCCAACGGGCGGGCCTCAAAACCCGAACCGTATAATTTATGTCCCAATCCAAGGTGTTACGCGTCTCGTGCCGAGGGATGAATGGTGGGGGAGCATCAACACTTTGAACCCCAACCCTACGTAAAACTAGGACTGGGATCCACAATGTTGACAAATATCAAGCCGCGCACGAAGCATGTGGGGTACCAGGGTGCACCCCACAGTATTTTTTCCCTTACACTGTCAAGCGGTGCTCTGACAGGGTTGACTTTCGTACCCTAGCTATTCGTGAGGATAGAACGGAAACCACTAACGGCCAATTTCTTCACTTGGATGAACACCGGTTTTCGTTGAAAACCGGTTTTGGGCTAAATGGTCGCCTGCAACCTGAAAACTGGTTTTCAGAGAAAACCGGTTTTCATCCAGTGAAAAAATTAACCGTAAGAACACTGTAATCATGAGTTTTAAGGAGATTGCGGCGAAGGAGGTGGAAGAGGAGAAGGATTGCGCGGAAAGCAAACTTAGAGAGCTACTGAAAAGCGGCTCATTGGAGGATGATGTGTCCTGCACTTCGTCCATTCTCAACTCTCTAGATAGAGACGAAGGTCGGATAGTGACCAGGGAGGACACAGACCAGTCCGACGGAGCATCTGGTGGTTTGGAGGTCTCCGACAATAAAACAAGAAGATCAGGAAGAACTCGTAACTTAAGCGGAGCGGCTAAGAAACGCTATGGGTGGTCGCTGAGAAACGACCACAAAGCTGCTGAAGCGCTAAGGTTGGCAAAAATCTCAATGGGAAGGCACCATCTAAGCGACAGCGTTCGACGGACACGGAGTCACCGGACAATAATGGGTGCAGGAAGGAATCACAACCGAAAAAGATCAAGGGTCAGGATCCTAGACAGACACTAAAAACTGAGCAGCCCCCTACCGACTCAATGGCCATCATTCCGGTTGGGTACCCAGCTAAGACCCACAGCCATGAACAGCTGAATGCTACTCGATGCGACTTAGCTGTATTATACATCTGATACCGTTAGTAGTTAAAATAGTAGAAAGTTATGACAAGCAACAACGTGAGATATAGGGGGATTATGGGTAAAACCGACATCCCATAACTTTCGATAGAAATCAATTTTTTAATCATTTCATGATGACACTTTAGTATTATGACGATTATGTAGAGCATTTGAAGACAAATTGGATTTATGTTAGTACGCCGAAGGTCATAAAAATTAACAAAATATATGACAGCTGCGTTCTTACTCGTCTGGATGTTAGATTTTGTTGATAGATTTTAAGGTTTTAACCGAACAAAAGCTTTTCAAATCACCAGTACCTATTATTATCGGCCTTTCCTATGATTAACTGGGTGCATTGAAGACGAGTTTGAGAAATTAAATATTTTTTCTCGCCCTTTTTTAAAAAACTACAAGGGGCAGCCCTATGGGGTTGCACGAGCTGTAGACGTAGGACTATACTACTTAATGTAAAATATTTATTTTCTTAGTATATTTATAGTAATAATAAATCAAATATATTTCTTACGTATGGTTTAATCGCAACCAATCAACATCGAGTTTACACATTGAACCAAACCTTCTTGGTTATCAGGTCATTTCATTTGTAGTAGGTGATCGAATCCGATTGAACTTATTTCAGAAGATCTGAAGAAAGAAGACAGAAAACTGTAACCGTAATGTAATATCTGGAACTAAATCTTTATAGTATAAGATTAGCTTGTAAAAACTTTTCGAGTGTGTGTGGAAAAAAACCCGGATCAGTGAAGAAAAATCAAATTTAGACAATATAATCACATTTCATGTATAGACCAGAATGCTTGGTCTAGTTATAGTTTGTCATTATTGTAACTTTCCTAAAGTACGCATACAAATACATATAGCGAACGCAGTGGTCTTAATCATATATCGAAACTATAAATATACAAGAATCGAAAACAATTCTATATATGGACAAGATGCGTTTTTGCAACGGTTTTTCAAGTGGCAGTGTATTCATTCATAAATAGGCTTTGTAGTATGTACCTATTAGTAGAATCAAAATACTATAGGCTGAGTGGAATTGAATCACGTGAAGGAGACATGAATCAATGAATTGATCGAACGTAAATAATAAACTTTCGTTGTGCAATTTAGTAACAAATTAGATCAAACTACCTACACATTCGACTCAAACGTTAAACTCAAGCGCACAAAGCAAAATGAATCAACGCTGATGATGATGGGTAGGGCGAAAGAGACAACTAATACCACGACACTATGTTATCCGTGTTTGCAAATAGAGCTCGCATGTACAAACTATTTTGTGTACGAATAATTATACATAAAAGTGTGCTGGAAACGAGCACAACACAAAAGATAGCATAGTGTTTGAACGGCAAGCACAGTCGCATTCACTGGGTAGCGTACCTCCACAGGCAGTGTAACGGACTTCTAACTCAGCTACACTGGCTGTGAAAACACACAACGCAGTGACCTGCTTCGTCTGCCGCTAAACAGGCAACTGAGCTGCACTGGCGAAATACGTCCATTTAAATAGTCAATGATGACGCCATTCATAGAAGCGTAGCGCGCTAGGTACATAAATCTGTCGTGCTGGACTAGGGAAGCGCTATCTTCTGTGTGTAAATCGGCGATATTTTGACTAGGTTGTTCATTAATGCCATGATATCAAAAATCTTTGGGTTTATCTATTGGAATCTATTCTTAGAAGTATTTCGGGGCGATATGCGCAAAAAAATTGAAAATTTATCGTGAGATGGCTGAATTATATGCGTTTAAAATTGGACCACTTTTCGTTACATACCATTTTTGTAGAATTTGCAACGTGTACCCCTGTATCGAAAACAAAGACGTAGTCCTACGTCAAAAATTTCGCTGTTGAGGTAAAACCGACACCCTTTGGTTAGGATAAAACCGACACGCTGTTAAGGTGGTTGTGTTTTTTTTTTTTTACTTGCGATTCAGTATAAAAGGCTGAGGATCTTTGTGATACTTCACTTACACTATTGGCACACTACAATAATAGCAGAAATACACAGAAATACTTGTATTGTGTTTATTTCTTATAAGTCTCATTAAAAATCAAAAATTAGAATTTTTGCTTATCAGATTCTATCGAAGCTATTTCTGCAAAAAGCTCATCAAACCGAATTTATAGTGTTCCCTTGGTTTATCGTGATGACTCCAGGGCTTTCAGGTCAGCTCGTAGTGCATATAACAAATGTCTTAGATCTGCAGAACGGGCTGGCTGCAAAACCTATGCACTAATGTCTTTAGTCTGAACGAGGCTAGCAGGTTAAATAAAATTCTCTCCAAATCGAATGATTTTCAGATGAGCTCCTTAAAAACCAGAGATGGTGTTTATGTGACGGACGAAAAAGATGTTCTTAATTGTCTCTTCGACACACACTTTCCAGATTGTATCGATCCGGAGTTGTTCTCAGATCTCATTCTGGTGATTCGGACTCGTGGGCATCTTGGTTTCCACGCACATTGGTTTCCACTGAATCGGTCAAGTGGGTAGTTGACAGCTTTGCTCCATACAAATCACCCGGAAAAGATGGAACACTTCCCGTGCTACTGCAAAAGGGATTTAATATTCTTAAACATGTCTTGAAAAAGATTTTGCTTTTCAGTCTTGCTACCGGGTATATCCCGAAAGCATGGCGAGAAATAACTGTTAGATTTATTCCCAAAGGGGGGCGCTCAAGCTATGAAGAAGCCAAGAGTTTTAGGCCTATCAGCTTAAGTTCTTTTCTTCTGAAAACTTTGGAACGGATAATCGGTCATCACATCAGGAACTTTAGTTTAGTTGAATATCCATTGCACAAAATGCAACATGCATATCAGTGTGGGAAATCCACGATCACTGTGCTTCACGGTGTTGTTTACAACATTCTCGCTCAAGAAATCTAGCTTGGGTGTATTCCTAGATATTGAGGGTGTTTTTGACACTGTGTCCTTCCAGTCTATTCTGGAAGCGACGCGCGGTCATGGGATACCTGCATGTATCTCGGGTTGGATAAACGCAATGCTTAGTAACCGCATACTTTGCTCGTCACTGCGACAGGCTGAGATACGGAAGTTGAGTATTTGCGGTTGTCCTCAGGGCGGCGTTCTGTCACCTTTGTTTATGGAACTTGGTAGCCGACGGCTTGTTGAAGAAACTCAATGAGCTTGGATTTCCAACCTACGGGTTAGCTGACGATTACCAAATACTAATTACAGGATTTTGCATCGGAACAATCTTTGACTTAATGCAACAGGCATTAAGAGCTGTTGAACAGTGGTGTCGACAAGTTAAATTATCAGTTAAAAGCAAAACTTCAATGGTTCTTTTCACGAAAAAGCGAATAACAACCGGGGTTCGTCGCTTGCAGTTCTTTGATTCTGAGCTACTGTGTGCAGATCAAGTCAAACACGTTGGAGTTATATTGGATTCCAAACTGAATTGGTCTGCTCACATTGAGTTGAGAGTCAAGAAAGCGTGAATGGCCTTCGGGCAGTGCAGACGAACTTTTGGAAAGACCTGGGGTCTCAAACCAAAATACATCTATTGGATTTACACGACAATTGTAGGTCCAATACTGTTATACGGATGCCTTGTGTGGTGGCAGAGGGGAGAGGTGATGAGTCAAAGTCAGTTTAGTCAAAGCTAAACCATCTGCAAATAATGGCGCTCATGGCGTTGACTGGTGCTTTCACCGCTTCTAAATATCAAACCATTACACATACACCTCAAACAAGAAGCACTACCATGTGCATACAGACTGCAAGTTACTGGGCTTTGGAACAGTAACCATGTTGATCTTGCTACCAGTCATACACGATTGTGGTCACAAATGGTTACATGGGGTGAAGATATTCTTGTCCCCAGCGATATTATACACACATGTAGTTTTCCTTACAGGACATTCCATGTGAAGATTCCCTCTCGAGAGGAGTGGTTGTCTGGCTATATGGAAAGACAACAACAAACGCAAGCGGTCTATTACACTGACGGTTCTCTGATGGAGGGACGTACTGGTGCTGGTGTCTACTGTCGTGAAATGAGATTGGAACAATCTCACTCACTAGGTAGATACTGTACTGTATTCCAAGCAGAAATCTTTGCGATTATGTGCTGGGTACAATCGGCCCTTCAACTGAGTTTGTCCGGCAGAGTTATAAACTTCTGCTCCGATAGTCAGGCTGCAATTAAGGCCCTTAGCTCAGACAAATCACGGTCCAAGCTAGTGATCGCGTGCCAAACCCAAATCGAAGAACTAAGCATTGTTAACACTATCACCTTGTCTGGGTGCCCGGACATTGCGGTATTACTGGAAATGGGCTGACGAATTGGCCAGGGCAGGTTCAGTGATTGACTTCGTTGGTCCTGAGCCCGCGCTGCCAATTTCGACAAGTTGAATAAGGGAAAAAATACGGTCCTGGGCTTCGTCCAAACACCGCAATTATTGGAGAAATCTACAAACATGTCGCCAAACAAAGGCGCTTCTAGAACAACCGTGCCCAGTGATTTCGAAAAATCTCCTACATTTTTCGAAGCTCCACTGCGGCATGCTGACCAGGACTTTAATCGGTCACTGCAAACTCAACTATCACATGGCAACTATTCAGTGCGCTGAGTCTTTTTCATGTGATCTTTGTGAATCCGACTACGGAACCTCATATCATCTGATATAATTTATAATTAATTAATATCAACAGACACAGTGTGGTCCTAATGATAATTTCTTAATCTATTTAAAAAGTCAAATTGTAATCTGCTACGTGGAATGTGAAGATCGAACTCGGATGAAACTCTGTTGAAGGTCCGCTGCAAACCAATGATGGCACCGTTTACTCCATAGTTTGTCCGGCGAAGAGGTAATCGGAGGAATATATTATTGCGAAGGGCGCGAGGGCGAACGTTCATGTTTATCGCACTGAGAAGCTCGGGGAAGTCAATTCGATCTTGAAAAATATCCGAAATCGTCATAGCACGGAATAGATCCCGTCGCACTTGCAATGTATCGAGTCCAATAAGCAAACCCCGGCTTTCATAACTTGGCAGCTGGTGAGGGTTGCTCCAATGCAATCGACGAAGGGCAAACCGAACAAATCTGCGCTGTACTGTCTCAATTCGATGGACACCGTTGAGATAATGAGGGCTCCACACAACTGAACAATATTCCAGAGTTGATCGAACGAGTGAGCAGTAGAGAGATTTCAAGCAGTAAATATCTGAAAAGTGCTTAGATATTCTCATTATGAACCCCAAACAGCGTGATGCCTTTGCGACAATATAGCTGATATGCTGTTTAAACGTCAGTTGTTCATCGAGAAAAACTCCGAGATCTTTGACGCAATTCGCTCTGTCAATTGTGGATTCAGCTAGACAGTAATCGAATCGAATTGGCGTTTTTTTCCTCGAGAACGTAATGACCGTACATTTCTTGGGGTTTAGGGTCATTCGGTTGATCTCGCACCATTCCGCAAAGGTTTCCAGTTGGCGTTGAAGGAAAGCTGCATCATCAGTATTCCGGATTCTATGGTATAACTTGAGGTCGTCGACGAAAGACAACCGTGGTCCTTCTAAACAAAAGTTAACGTCGTTGAAATACATAAGAAAAATCAATGGACCGAGATGGCTGCCTTGCGGAATACCAGATGAAGCAAAGAACTCTTCGGATACACAATCACCTATCTTGACTGCTAGACGACGATCACTGAGATACGATTGCATCCAACGGAGAATATTAGTACCAAAGCCAAGTCTATCCAATTTTACCACTGCAATAGCGTGATTTATCTTGTCAAAAGCAGCTGAGAGGTCCGTGTAGATAACGTCAGCTTGAAGGCCGTCGGACATAGCATCTGTAACATATGTTGTGAACGACAGAAGATTCGTAGATGTTGAACGTTTCGGCATAAATCCATGCTGAGTCTCGGAGATATACTGTTTGCAGTGGCTGGAGATGGGTTCTAACACAGCCATTTCAAACAGCTTAGGAACTGCGCTTAGCGTTGTAATACCACGGTATTTGTCAACTACCTTTTAATCACCTTTTTTGTGAACTGGAAACATGAAGGAGGATTTCCAGAGTTCGGGAAATACTCCGGTTGTTAGCGATAATTGAAACAGATGACAAAGAGGTTCAATTAGACCGGCAGAGCATTTTTTTAGAATAATAGTTGGTATACCATCTGGGCCTGCCGAGGTCGAAGCCTTCATTTTGCTAATCGCCAGTTGTACCATATTATTGTCGATATTGATAGAGTTCAAAGACTGGTATGATTGAGGTACATTGAGAGCCGCGCGTGAAGCCTGGGTCGGTGTCAGTTTCTCGTTGGAGAAAACACTCGCGAACTTTTCAGAGAATAGTTGGCAGATCTCCTGTAAACTAGAGCTCATACGTCCTCCATAGCTCATCGTTGAAGGCAACCCGGATTCCTTTCTTTGCTCGTTTACATGCTTCCAGAATGTTTTAGGTTCGGACTTCAACTTACGTTGCACGTTTCGCAAGTAATCGGCATGGCAACGCTTCGATGTCTTTTTATAGATTTGGTTAACATGAACGTAGTGTTGTCGCAGCACGTAGCCCCCAAACTTGGAGTACTTCTTCAGAGCGGCTCTTTTAGTCGCTTTTAACCGTCTCAGCTCTGCAGTGTGCCACGCTGGGTGCTTAGATTGAAGGCCACTTCTTTTGGGTACATAGCGATCGATAGCATAGCTCATAACATTGGAGAAGGTCTGCACTGCAACGTTGACATCATCATTGTCGAGAATTTCAGTCCAGTGGATATTCGACAGGAAGTCAATAATGCTATTATAGTTGGCTTTTCTAAAATTATAGCTGACGGTGTCAGAAGCATTGCAGTCATGCTTCACTCGAATCGCTTCAAGCAATATATGCAGGGGAGGGTGGTGTCTAACAGACTTTACCAGGGGAAACGGTGCTGCGGTAACTTTTGGCGCGTAGTCAGATTTGCTCGAAAAACAGAGATCAAGGATTCTGTTGTTCTCGTTCACCACATTATTCGTTTGGCGCAGCAGATTTAGACTGTAGCAGTCAAGCAAACTGGTGATACCAGCATGAAAAGATGACAGTTCGGGATCAGCGAACATAAATCCGTCAGAAGCAGAGCGCCATTTTAATCCGGAGAAATTGAAATCACCAACAATCAGGATCTCATCAACCGGGCTTGCTTGAGCGGAAATCCGTTCCAGTGACTCAGTATGTGAATCAATCAATGTCGAATCGCGAGTGCGGTCCGGTGGAAGATAAACCACGCAAAGAAAAAGTCCATAGCCAGCCAGTTTGATTCGCACCCACACCTGCTCGACACAGACCCCCAAAGTATCGTCAATCAGTTGCGCTTTCAATCGACGATGGATAGCCACAAGTACCCCGCCGCCGGTAGCCTTGAGACTATTGCGTGAGCAGCGATCAGTTCGGAAAACATCGTAGTTGGCACCAAATGCTTGCACTGACAGAGTGCTATCGCTAAGCCACGTCTCTGTGAGGGCGATTATGTCGAAGCATTCATCCGAACTTGCTACCAAATAATCTTCGATTACTGAATTCATACCACCGGCATTCTGGTAATATATTTGTAGGTTTGAATGCCGCGATTGATTGCCGTTGGTCGATTTGGAAGACCCCTTCACCACTCCTGCACACAGGACCGGGACGACTGGTGAACGCTGGCTGCAATGGCTCGACTGTGGCAGGGGGATCAAGGGCTTCCATAGTGCTAGCTGCAGTGCGTCCCAGGGTGCGATGAGTCATACCAGCATAGCATAGAGTGCTTAGTCCTTCTGTGATCGTTGTAGAGAATGTGCTATGAAGAGACGAGCTCGTTACGATGGGATCCAAATTTTGTTTTTGACATTGAAGATTCACAGCGGCGGTAGAGTTGTGTTCATCAGCAGACTGTAAGTGAAATTTACATTGAGGGCGTGCAGCATCTTGTATTGCTTCGGAAGGACATATACCCTTCCCCGATCAGAAGAGCATAACAAAACAATAACACTATTATAACTATGGTTGATATTTATAACAACTGGAGTTATATTCAGATAACTGAATTGAAAGAGGATTGCGGACAGTTTTCTATACTATCAATATTATAACATAATCTATTATGAGACCATCAATTTATGAATTGATCGTTTGTTACTTGGTCACTGTCATTAGATGATTATATCTAATACAGTTCTCTTACAGAGGACGTATATACTTTTTAAAAATAATTATATCTCATTTAGTTTTAACTTAGATAAAATCATATCAAATTTTGTTACAATTTTGTTATCATTAGCCAGATTTTTGTTTTATTTTTTGTTATTTTAACAATTAACCAGCCGGATTTATAACAGGTCTGTTTCAAAATATTTTTGAAATAAATAACTCCAGGTGTTATAAATCAGTTATGCCCTTCTGATCGGGTCTTGGCTTTACCTGACACAGAAGAAGTCGCCGATTCGCCAGGTAGACCTAAATCACTCGCCGGGATACAAGAAGTTGGACAGATGAGTTTATCCGGAACAGCTTGGCGCTACTGTCCACCACCAGATGGATTCTTCTCCGCCGCAATCCTGATGGAAGGTCGTTGGATTTTTGAATTGCTCACAAATTCACGGAAGTAGATGTTCTCCGGCCAAGAGTCTTTGGACAGAGCCTTATCCCTGTATGATTTACTAACGCCAACTTTGAAAGTAATGAAGCTCAAAGATGAGAGATCCTTGTCCTTAGGAACTAGACGAACTATTCTCGGTTGCAGATTCTCCCCCAGACAATCTTTCACAAGGGTAGAAACTTCATCATCCGTCGTGCTGGGATCGAATGCTGACAAGTAAACCCATAACAGCTCCTCAGGTGGTGAAATTGTTTTTATAGTTTCAAACGCAGCTTTGGATCCACGAATATTAGGAATTTTTGTTTTGAGCGAATCATCTTCGCTTTTGCGCTTAGGCGTGTTTGAAACTGGATTATATTCAGCAATTTGTTTCCAAGGCGTTATAGTTGGGGACAGCGGTTTTGAGTCAACTTTAACCGAGAGAGCTTTGACGACATCTTTCAAATCAGCTATGTCGTTCTTTATAGATTTCAGAGAATTGTCGTCAGGCACTATGTCGCAACAACGCGAAGCCATTCTACGGAAATTATCATTAGAGAATAAATCAGCACAGCCGTTGCACATCCCGAATAGATTCCGTGGGTGGGTTCCCAGGACGTCACGAACATCATAATCCATCTTGACGCATATCATGTGGAACGAATTTCCGCAGTATCCACGACATGTGATTCGATCAGAATCATTAACCACTTTCGAGCAGTTTTTACAAGCCATGCTTTTGATGTAGAAATAACGCCTAGCGGGTATGCAATATGCGCAGGAAAACGCTAACGGGTAACGTGCGTCAATGGAAGCGAACTTGCACGCAACGTGCGACAACTCAACTACCCACCAGCAGATGTCGCTTTTGGCGAAAAAATTGAGCGTAACGTCTGTGCAGTGATAATGACAAGTGAAAACAAAAATCACAAGCAAAAACAATCACTTTCACGAATCACACCGGCAGATATAATCGTGCTTGAAGTCACGAAATTTCAATGCACACGTACTACCGAATAAAACGATATACAGATAAAACGAGACTAAAAATTATCGCGAGTGTAAAACACTAAAAAATAAAAAAAAAACTATCAGCTCTACTGACGACCGAAATATAGCAAGCAGCAATGCCACTTACACTTACACTGATATGCAACTGTCCAGCGGTAGCGCAATTGCGATTTCGAGTCTTCAGCCGTCCTTATATAGACGAAACCATGTTTGGTCGACTGAAATTCAGAGACATACTAAAGTTTCTTATCCAATATGGTAAAGAGCTTTAGGCTTATTCGCAGGCAAGTTAAACTACTTGTGAGTTTAACTTACCTGTTGTTTATTTTTGTTTTTGTGCTGTTATTTTTCCCACCCTACTTTCCCACACCTCCTTGTCCTTTCCTTCCGCTCAGGAAATGATGAAAACACACGGAAAGAGGTACAAATCCCCGACTACATACGGGGAACGTGCCATTTAAGCCAATATATTCTGATTCCTGATTCCTGGTTTGTCAGATGTACTTTATCACAGTGAGACAATGTTCTTTTGTATACCTCGGTAAATCGTTGATGATCAGAGTCCCAAAAAATCAATGTCTGAACAAGGTAGTTTTACCAAGAAGTGTCTGTGTGTCACTTGTAAGTGAATGAATCCTATTAGCAGAATGTAAAACGCTTGCAAATCTTCTCTTACGAAATAAAATGACACTGAAGATTGCAATGATGTGCGTAAGGATTATTTGGAAATAAAGAAATAATCATGTAGCATAAAACACTCTTGTTTATAGCACTACGCTTTCGAACTCTCTTCCCCTCACTACACGATGAAGCTACAAAAAGCACATGTTTGCATCACACATACTCACACTTTATTACTCACGCATGCAACATATTTTTAATAGAAAAGTGGAGGGAAAATAAATTAAAGATGGTGTCGATGTTACCTCTATGGGGTGTCGGTTTTACCCACAGTACCTAGAAGATGTCATTTTGTTTTCCGAGTTTTGCAACCAATAATTTTTAAATAATTTTTTTTTTGGATTTCTGAAGAAGAATTCTGCGTAGAAACTATTATTTTATTGGTTTTGTGGTAACCCAGAAAATCGTTAAGCTTAAGGTGTTGGTTTTAACCATAATTCCCCTAGTTTTCAAACATTTTTGCTATGTGCTTCTGATTGGGCAAGTTTCATGAAATTTTGCTGAAGACACCCAATCACGAAAACATCTACAATAGCCACAAAATACTTTAGTTCGCTATTCTTAGGTGTGGAACCACGATGCGGCATCTCACCCGCACTTGCTGCATCTCACCCGAAAAGACATTTTTTTTAAATATTTCTGGAAATTTGATTATTTCTATTCATGACTAAAACCATTTAGGTTCGAATCGATGATGCGATGATGATAGTAAACAGAACTTCAGGCACAAATCTTCGAATAACATGTGGAACTTGCCAATCGAGCCAATTTTTTCTGAACTTACAAGTAGACCGATAACGAGATTGTATTATTCGAATTCCAAGCTCAATTTTAAATGTCTTACCAACCACTGGCATTTTGCAGCTCAGGAGCAGACACCCGTTTTGTTGAAAGTAACTTTGAAGCCAATTTCAAATGAACAATGTAGTCAGTTCTACAGTAGCAGCATCAACCGAAAGCTTCGATTTGGTCTACATGAACAGCACATTTGTGCCGTTGACGAGAGAATGGACACCTGCGAGGGTGATTCTGGCGGTCCACTACAGATTAAACTGATGCACAATTCCAAGGTAACCCCGTTTGTCGTCGGTATCACCTCGTTCGGTTCTACCTGTGGGACGTCGACCCCGGGAGTGTACACCAGAGTAGCAGACTATCATGGTTGGATAGTGTCTACAATGCGGGAGAAAGGTGCAGCAGTGGATGGTAGCAACGTAGCTATTTGCATTGTAAGCTTAGTTTTGTTCTAATATACTGTTTGTCTTGGTTACAGAGAACACTTTCAATGCCACATTTTGTGCTCTGCGCTATTTAGACTACCGGGAATATGAAGATGCAGTGATTGTGAGCAAAAGTGCCGAGTTCACTTCATACAATTCAGCTAATGCAAGAATCAATGTGCGTGGCGATACATCTCAGTTGGCGAAAATCGGCTGGGATTCGGACGGGCGAGGAAATTGCTTTGGAGTGATCGTAGATGAAGATACAGTATTAACTATCGCTGATTGTACTCATTTCAAAGGGTAATTACGGGTAGATGTAGTGAATTGAAACCCATTAATACGAATCTAATTATAGATCGGCGCCAACGATATTAACGTATGGAGGAAACAATACTGCAGTTATCTCCAAGATACATGTTCATCCAGGATATATTGAAGGATCTGCTTATGATAATATTGCTATCCTTAAGTTGGCGGAGCTCCTTGATTTGCCGATAGGATTTCAACCATCATGCATTTGGCATGGAAACGAGATTCCCTACACCATTTTAAGGGTTATGGGTTATGGAAGAATTGATATGAGCGATTTTGCATTGTATAAACCGATCCTGTTGGGTTTGTAAAACTCTGAGATTTGAGTTAAGGAACTAGGTGCAAGAACGGCCAAATTCGAACAATGAGTTGACTGTTTGTTATTATAATGTTTAATGTGCTGAAGACTGACTTGTAATCGAAATATGAGAAACACACGTATTTCCTTGATTTTCCTTGATCTCGAGAAAAAATTACGTGTCTAAGATAAGATGAGTTTTACTTATATATGAATTCTCGGAGAAACATACTTTGACTTCGTTTAAATACGATTATGTCAATTGAAAACAAAAAAATGTCGTTGTTAAAATGTAACAGAAAAAAAGATTATTTTCTGCTAGCTTTCGGAATTTAGCCGTTCTTACATTGAGTGCCTTAATTTTTTAAGCGCAGGTTGTTGACATAGCGTTGTTCCAGACCCGACCGAAACCTTTCTGCACATCCAAGCTAGAGTATTCAACGAAAGTAGCTGTGTGCTGCCAAATTCGTATTTGCGAAGTCTTCCACGAGGTTTTTCTAGGGAACATATTTGTGTTGGAAACGATGTCTTTTTGGTGCCTGAATCGTGTCGACCAATGTTAGGTGCTTCAGTTGCAGAAACGATGGGGATAAATTATCGTAAATATCATATTACATTCGCTCTCAACCAACAGAGTAGGGACTGTGGGTTTGGTGAGTATATGCTGGCCACTCGTCTATCCAGCCATATAGAGTGGCTTAAATCGGTACTGTTACCGAGCTATCAGGATACGAGTAGTACTTTGCGCTTCTTGGATCCGGATCTACAGGAAGGTAGTAGCTGTGAAAATGATGCTGGATTAGAAGGTCGTTGTGTTACTCTTGCTAATTGTTCAGTTGAGTGGCCTAAATTCTTAGCAGAAGGAACAGCTAAGTTTTGCTCAAGTAGTAACGTTATATGTTGTCCATTGACTAATATCAAGAATGCGGATAACAGTCCAATACACTTGGAACTTCTCGAATGTCCAAAGCTGGTAAAGCGGCTAGCAGTTGCATATCCTCCAGGTTCAATGGTAAGGTTCGTTAAAGTTAATTGAAGATTGGTTCAAAAATGTATTCTACTTCAAAGGTTAAAATTGGATGGATACACGGGGAGAAGATAGAGTTCCGATGTTATGGGGCTATCATCACCAAACTGATAATTATTGTATCGGCTAGTTGTTTGAGCGATGGTGTTCCTCAGTTTGTGCAACTAGTGGCAAACGTGCCCAGAAAAAGCTTCGACATAGACTCAATTTTATTACATAAGGACTATAACTCTACCGAGAACAGTAATGATATAGCACTTGTCCGGCTGCGACGCCCGCTCGCCTGGAGTGAAGATGTATTTCCAACGTGCCTTTGGACCAACGAATCCCATGTGCCATTAGTTATGAAAGCAACTTTTGAAGGTATTTTAATCTTTTTCAGCCATTACACAGTTCTACATTGATTTTGTACTTAGTGACTTAGTATAAGTTGTAGATCTCATTAAATACAACACAAAATGATGTATGGAAAAATTGTTAACCCCTTAAAATCTTGATTTATAGCACAAAACCTATTTTTCGTTATTTTCCGCACTAAAAAATTAGTTATGCGGTCATGTTTCAACCATTTTATGATTTTTAGGTAGTATGGAAAAAGGAGAAATGACTTTTCCAAACGGCATGCTATGGTTTTGAAACAACAATATTAAAGCAACAATTATTTTGCGATTTTTTCATGAAAAATATTAAAATGTTAAAAAATGAACATTTTTTGCAAAAAAGCGTATTTGTTTTAATATAAATTTAAAGAGAACATTTATCTTTAGATCTTGTTTGTTATTCATATCGGTAGATATGATATTTCTCTTTAAATTTTCTTTAAAATGAAGAAGCTTCTTTAGAAATATACTGAACAATTTTGTTTCGCTAACTCTTGTTTTGATTGAATCGAAATTAGTTTTGTTTTGATCGCTTCGATTATTTGTTTAATTTTTGACGCGTCTTATGTGTATTTTATTTACTGTACTCGCCAATCGTTCCGCAACCTGTGAGTTGTTGATCATGAAGTCATAATTTAACTTTTTAAAGTGTATATTAGCTGTTTTGTGCTGTAACTACCGAGTTTGTTTTCCATGCTCCATCGCTAAAGGGCGAACACAAAATTATTGCGACACATTCAACAGGGCATAACTTTTTACCTATGGGTAAAAATCAACCAAATTTTGCACACTTTCTCATTGATGTGTATTGTTTACATGTTGTCAAACTCGAAGTCGTGTTTTTCGATTGAATGAAAATGGAGGTGAACCAACGCGAGTCGAGAGAACAAATTCTTTCCAAACACCTGGAATTTCCTGACCTGTCGCACCGGCAGTTGGGAAAAATGTTGAACCATTCAACCGTCTCCAGAGTGTTGAAGCGGTTCCAGGAGCAGTTGACGTTGGACGACGGCAAAGGAGCTGGAAGAAAACCGGGACCGGAGAACAAAAAGACGGAGGGAAAGGTGAAGCGGATGATTAAAGCAAATCCCAACGTCTCAAGCCGTGATTTGGCTGAAAAGATCGGCATGTCGCAGAGCTACGTCCAGAATGCAAAGAAGAGAGCTGGACTACATACATACAAGGTACAGAACTTCCCAAACCGCGATGAGCGGCAACAATTGACGGCTAAAACTCGGGCACGGAAGCTCTACGAGAAGATGCTGACAAAATATGGCTGCTGTGTGATGGACGACGAAACGTATATAAAAGCCGATTTTAAGCAAATTCCGGGGTTGGAGTTTTTCACCGGCAAGAGCAAGTTCTATGTGGCCGACAAATTTAAGAAGACGAAAATGTCGAAGTTCGCCTCCAAATATCTCATTTGGCAGGCCATCTGCTCTTGCGGACTGAGGAGTGAGCCTTTCGTGACAAAGGGCACAGTAAATGGCGAGATCTACAAATCTGAGTGCCTCGAGAAGCGCCTTTTGCCGTTCTTGCAGCAGCACGACGAAGCTCCGCTATTTTGGCCAGATTTGGCATCATGCCACTATTCTAAAAGTGTCCTGGAGTGTTATGAGGCCAATTCTGTCCATTTTGTTCCAAAGGACATGAATCTGCCAAACTGTCCGGAGCTGCGCCCGGTGGAGCAGTACTGGGCAATGATGAAGCGAGAACTTCGGAAGAGCAAGAAGACAGTCAAAGACATGTTAAGAAAATGGAAAAAAAACTGAGAAACTGGTACCGGATGACACTGTCAAGACTGATGGAGCGCATCAAACGAAAAGGCGTTCAATTTTACACTCAAGGCTCCATCGATTAACTTTTCTTTAGATTTTTGAAGTATATATATATATATATATATATATATATATATATATATATATATATATATATATATATATATATATATATATATATATATATATATATATATATATATATATATATATATATATATATATATATATATATATATATATATATATATATATATATATATATATATATATATATATATATATATATATATATATATATATATATATATATATATATATATATATATATATATATATATATATATATATATATATATAAAACTACCCCAAAATTTTGGTTTGATTTTAAACATTATAAGAAAATTGGCATGACATTTTCGGTGTCGCAATAATTTCGTGTTCGCCCTTTACCAGCACTGCTATTTTATTCGTGCCGTATACTGCCCATAACAGCATAAGAGTCCCATGTTGAAAAACAGCAAGCCGAGAAAAACGCTGTTCAGAGATTGTCCCATCCATTGAGCCAAATGGATGGGACAACCATGTTTTGGTATTTTTTTTATATTTTCTGAACAAACCAGGTAATCTTATTTGTGCAGTGTGATTCAGGGGTGATACAGAATACAATCCAACGGATAACTCATTTTCGACAAAAATCCACATGGGACTCTTATGCGTTTATGGGCAGTATAGTGCTAACGTAGATAGCAGAGATGGAAAAGAAGGAGTGCGGAGCACGCCAACTGCCGGTAAATGATTTAGAGCCGGTCTGCTGTGGCTTTTGCGAGACGTATTTTCACATCGGTCAGCAGTGTTTTGATTCTAACCATCGCGCTAACAATGAATTGTTGTCGCAGGGAAAAATGGCTTGTTCTTCTCACTGTATCGCGATGAGCTTAATGGAAGGAGTGTGCGCTCTTAAATTGCTGCTAAAGTTGAACCGGGATTTGCGCACCGAATATTCAAAATCTTCTATACCAAATTCAACAACTCATGTTCTAGTGATCAATTGGATACGCCAGTTTGGCCTAAACTGGGAGTGAAGCGTCGCCGTGGAAATCTTGTCCAGCCTGTACGCTCTACGGTGGAACAAACGTGATTGGCCTCAGTGACCTGTCCGTTACTTCTATTACTCCTGAAGCAAAACTGCACAAATTATGGCTATACTTGTCTAGTTTTCATCCTCTGATCACCAACAGCGACGTTCAGAAAATCCGTTTTTGGTTGTTTGAATGTTTAGGGCGCCACAGATACCGTGCGTTTAATGTCAAAGGACAAATTTATCCTTCGTGTCGTTAAAGATTTGACTTGTTCCAGTACTGAAACAGATAGCACTTACTCCGTCTACTTGTACCGAGGGTTTCGAGAATTTATCGACATGTCAATTACAACCAAATCGTGGATCCGGAAAAAACAACTTCAAACTCTAGGTGGACGTGATCACACTGAGAATTCGGAATGCCCAACGGGACAAATTAGCTGATGGGAAATACTACACGTTACAACGCCGACTTCCGAATTCTTTTCTTGCACAACAGGACACCGTTACAAAGAAGCATAATTTAGCCGCTATCACCGAGACTGCACAGGCAAATTCACGCTGCGGGACGCCTGTTTACTGTTCGGGGGTCTTCCGAACTCCCTTCTCAAGCGAATATTTTGCTTTAACCCTCCGGAAGTCGCGCAAATGGCCCACTGAACGAGCAGCCGCTGATGCGCTAAGACGATTTCGCTAGATTTTCAGAGCAGCGTGTACTCAGTGCACTAGCGCGACTTCCGGAAGATTAAATGACGATCCGCTCCCTGAAAACCGTCTGGTTTCGAGCATACCATCGGGTACATGACGTCCTTGCAATATGTCGGGACGCTTGGCGCGTGGCACTGACGGTTTGCGGTTCTACGACCAAAACGTCAGAGGGACATGGACGAAAATCGAGGACTTGTATTTGGCTGTTGTTGACGGCGACTACGATATTTACGTTCTGACAGAAGCTTGGCTTGATGATCGTATTACATCGATACAGCTTTTCGGGGATTCTTACGCGGTTAATCGTGCAGATTGAGGCGCTCGTAACAGCATCCATGGTCGCGGCGGGGGAGCTTTGATCATTTGATGGTGGATATTTGGTGTGGATATTTCATCATGCATTGAAGCTGTTTGGACTAAGATTACTACGCAGACGAAGAACTACTTTAGACGACTTGACTGCTCTATTACGCAGCTCCTTCTAGACTCTATAGAGCGCGCTTCTTCTCAGGCAGATGCAAGCGATGTGATGATAGTCTTTGGTGACTTCAACCAACCAGGACTCATGTGGGTTTCTTCTAGACGTGAATACGCTTACCCTAACCCGTTATCCTCGACAACAAATCGTACCTGTCGCTTTCTTCTGGGAGCGACGGATTTTCACGGACTACGTCAAGTAATCGCGATTTCCAACCATCAATCTCGTTTTCACGACATTGTCTTCGTCAATGAGAATGTTTTGCGTGAGTGTTCTAAAAAGTGCTGTGCAATCTCACGACGGTTTTTGAATTGAGACGTTAAATATGAAGTGACACTACAAAAATGACCGTTATTTCATTTCCATTTTCCTTGGATATTGTTTCAGTTAACTATCTCTCACAGAAGCCATGCGAGAGAAAGCATTGAAATGAGAGACAGATTGAGTACCATTTGTTTTGCTTGGTGTGGCAAGCGAAATATTATCAGTGTATTGTATTCAGGCAGCATGCGGTGCTTTGTTAGTTTTTTCTTCACCTTTTAGTTTCTTTTATGCAAAGCTATTTGTGTAATACCCAGGTATCTGCTACGCCACCATGATTACAAAACCAACATCTAAAACGTCGCGTTAGGGTCGCTCCACAATGAACAAATTTAATTTCATTCGACACAATTTTGTGATAGTCAAGTTCGTTTAATTTGTTGGTGCTCCATGGTAAATTTTTTTGTTATTCACGTACATGTCCAAAACAAAACATTTCTTCAATTAGCTGTCCAATCTTTTCACTTTTTAACAAATGTCTAAAAATTGAGTCGTGCCGTACGGTATCTGCCTAGTGAAAATTGAGCTTCGAGCAACATGAGCAGAACAATTTGAACTGTCAGTGGGGCCCATAATTTGTGTGCCCGCTGAGATGTTGACTTATGTCAGTTCAATACAAATGGGATAGGTGTGCCATATACGTGGTAATACCCAAGATGGTGAATGTTTTGACGTTTCTTTAAAAAATGGGTGCAGCCAACATAAGCTGGCTTTCTGGCTCGGATAGTTGCCAAAAATGACAGCGAATGCGCTTTAAGCAACATTCACATTGCTACGAGCCATTGTTGTTAACACGACCTGAAACTTGTCGAATGCAAACAAACTTCATTTTGATGTGCTTAAACGGTATTCAGGTGATAAAAACGTGCGGATTTTATAGAGAAGAAGCAATACAAGAAAAAGCGTGCTTTTTCATATATTTTTAATATTTATTTATTCTGAATCCCACTTTCAAACAGAGTTGTACAGTTCATGTGAACAGACCTTAAATATTTGGAACGTAGCTAGCGCTATTGGCATTTGGTGGTAGCTTCAGGCAACAAACAGTTTTCATGGGGCTGGTGATACCCAATATAATATATACAGGTATGGTAAAGACGGCACTTTGGTATTCGTAAGATGAATCTTACATGAGTGGTGTGAGTGATCACAGAATAAATCGACTTGCTTTCGTCATACCGGTCGTTCCGCTCCCATTGAATCGTGTGAACGCTATGACGTCGACCCGTTGTGCTTCTGGATTGTTTACATATTTTTGGTTGCCAGCACTAGCAAACCGTGTGTTCTGCCACACCTATATATACCGCCTTGGGTGATACCACCTGTTTGTTAATACTAGATGTATGTTTGTAATAAGATGACCGTCATATCCGTATTTATATTGTTAATAATTTGATGGTCAGTTTCAATTCCTCTCAATAAAGGTTCCAATAAGTGAGAGATTCAGTACCGTGATGTAGCTCAGCACTGGTTCTATGAGTGAAGCTTCCAATGTGATCGTTCCTTTAGATACTTATCACCCCACTTTCGAAATAACCATTTCCACCATTATTTCACCACAATCTGGAGAAGCTTTAGATGTGAATCGTCGTAATTTTCGTAAAACTGATCTAGTTGCACTACGCCGGTCCCAATTGCTGATTGGCTGGAGTGTACTACATGATCAAGTAAATGTAGATGCTGCGAGTCGTCCGTCTAGGATGGCCTACAAAGGCGAAGTAGCGACTATGACGTCAGCAAAATGCTTCCTATTCGTCAGCTACTGCTCGAGTGCCTTCACGACTATGATGCACCATCTGCCAACGAGGCCCGTGATGTTCCTGTTGGTGCGGTGGATATGGATGTATTCATCATTTCAGAACAATCAGTTCACGATGATTGGAAGTGTTTAGTCATGTTTTCGGTACACAAGAAAGGTGACAAAAGCAACATCGAGAATTACCGGGGAATTACCTCGCTGAGAGTCAAGTCAAACTTTTTTTAACCACTTATCAACGAGGTGCTGTTTTATGCTAGTAAACATTATATAAGCATTTGTCAGCACGGATTCTTCCCTGGTTGATCGGTTGAGACGAATTTAGTTAGCTTCACATCATTTTGCATAGAAAAAGATCCAAGTAACTTCAGGTGGACACGGTCTACACAGATAATAAGGCCTCTTTCGACACAGTTATCCACGAGATTCTGCTAGCAAGGCTTGATAAACTAGGGTGTACCTCGAGATTCTGCCACTGGCTTTGATCCTTGTACACCGCGAGGTCGTCGTGCAAATTGGTGACATCGTGTCAGAATCCTTTTCTAATAATTCCAAAGTTCCTCAAGGTACTACACTAGGTCCGTTACTATTTTCATTGTTCGTGAATGATGCGGTCTTCGTTCTAATGCGTGGTAGGAAAGTGTTTTTCGCTGATGACTAGAAAATATTTCTTGTCATAAGCAATGAAGCTGATTGCCGTGAGTTACAGTGTCTCATTGATAGATTTGACAACTGGTGTCAAAGAACCATGTTAATCCTTAGTGTTGCAAAATGTTTTGCCATCAGTTTTCATCGTAAAAGGAACATACTTA
Organism: Topomyia yanbarensis; assembly: GCF_030247195.1. Lineage (NCBI taxonomy): Eukaryota > Metazoa > Arthropoda > Insecta > Diptera > Culicidae > Topomyia > Topomyia yanbarensis. The sequence goes on from NC_080671.1 coordinate 154,349,570, forward strand.
ATTTCAACTACAACATTGCTTGCACTCAGCTGCAACGCGTGGAGCACGTAAAATATCTAAGCGTTATTCTTGATATACCAATCACTTATCATCAACTGTTGACAAAGGAAATCGTCTGTTGAGTTTTTTGTTCAAAATTTCTAGCGAATCCCGGGATCCTTTGTGTTTCAAGGCTTTATATTGCTCATTGGTGCGCTCGCAGTTGGAATTTGCATTCATCGTCTGGTGCCCTTATGATGCAACGTGGAGTGAAAGTACGTAGACACGCTTCGCAAGGCATTTTCATGTCTAAGCTTATGTTGGCTGAGTACGATGTATCCGATCTCCTTGGACAAATCAACCTCTACGTCCTAACTCGAGTTCTTCGCCCTCGAATACTGCTACGCATTGAAATGCGTAATATGCGAAGATGATACCAATGTAGGTATTTTATTATCTTACTATTGAAAAATATAAGTAGGAGTCCACGTGTACAATTTCTATACCCCCAGCCCCTCTCCATAGACAAGCGTGGCCATTTTCGTATCCCCACTCTCCCTAAAATGTCCAATTGTCCGATTTTAGCGATGGTTCGTCGCTTCAACGAGCTTGCAGAGCACTTCGATACCAATTCATTACAATTTTTCGTCACCTTTTTATTTCACATTAGGTTAATTATTTTTGGTTTAGTTCATTAAGACTTATTATCAGGTGAAGACAAATTTTTAAATGCACATTCAAATACAAATATTTTTCATTAAAAAATCGCAAAATAATGGTTATTTTTATATTGTTGTCCAAAAGCCACAAGTATTTTTAACAAAGGAGCATACTGTTGGAAAGGCCATCTCTCTTATTTCCAGAACACCAAAAAATGAAAATCGGTTGGTAAACGTCTAACGACTTAGCTAATTTTTTAGTACTAAAAGTACCGAAAAATAGTTTTTCTTTGCTTTTAATCAAGATTTTAAGGGAATATTATATTAATCCAATATGGTTTGGGCTGCATTTGACCAGACCTGCAAAATTTACTAGTTCACTTGAAAAATACTTTCACTTCATTTTGTAGCACCGTGTTATTTATAAACTTTATAAATACTTACCACGCCTACCGTTCAATTTCTTTTCTTTATACTTTTAATATATAGGCAACAATAAACGAATAGGATACGATTTTGTGGCGCCTATGTATAACAGTGACTGTCAGCGCTCACACCCTCGGAAAATCCACCGCTCGCAGATTTGTGCAAGATCGTATAAGCGCAAGTCGACGTGCATCAGTATGAGCGATCAGCTGCGATGGGATGCACCGGATGGGGTGTCGTATTTAGTTGGACTCATTGCGCACGCGAGCGATTGCGTCAACTGGCGGTACGCGGTGTTTACGAGAATTACCTCGTTCTTGGATTGGATTAGTGCAGTTGCATTTTAATGTTGAAATCTGTCATGGTCATGGAGTGAATTCTTTTTTATAAACACTGTAATAAAGAAAGGGTATTGTAAAGAGTGTGTTGTATTGAGTCAGACTGAAACTACAAAAAAACTGCTTTTGTGTGCGATGCGATTTGAACGATTTACTTAGCATTTCTCTTGATGCCTGATGTTAAATTGATACACAGGTCTGCAATCGATCTAGTCTAGAAAGAAAATTTTTATTCATACACATGATTGTAGGAAAATTGGAAAATTACTGTTCTCTTCGCTTACAGGGCCGTCGTTCCACTTTCAGCCCGAGTGGATACTATAAGATTAGCATAGAGGGATGGGTCTATGCAATGGTGCAGTAATTTTGTGGACAAAGCATCCCCCGGAAATATTGTATGTATATGTCATTAGAGCATCCTTGCTACGTTTTGGTTTCGCATTGGTGACTCTCTCAACAATGCTCCACATTGCAAAGTCGAGTGAGTTAATATTTGGAGATGAAGGAGGCCACAAATCGTTGGTCTAAAAATTATTAAAATTATGGTGGCACCACGTTTAGCATGCTTTTGGCCCCGTAACTAATAAAGTAGAACCATGGTAACAGCCGAAATGACGGTTGTCAAAGCTGTTCGCTATCGTGTATCTAATTCAAGCAACACGAGTGTAATAACATAGCAAAGATAATGCCATATACCTATTGTACCCACATACCTATTGGACCCCGTTCTACTCTACTATTTAGGTTTATTTTAATTATTTCACTCATTTTATTCATTTCGTATTTTTTTAAATTCTATTTAATTTTAGAATTTCATCATTTCGACGAATAAGATGGTTTAAGGGGGCGTCTAGTGCAAACTGCTCAAACCGAAAGTTATTTTGTTTTACGATTTTAAAGGCAAGGCAACATTGAATCTAAGATTTCAACAATAAGATTTTTTTTATGAATTGATTGTGCACGAGAAATATATATATGTTCTATTCAGGCAATTCAGGAAAGATTTGATTACACTTACTTCTCGTCAAAATAATAGGGAGAAACAAATTGTGCATTCACATAAAAAATCAATTCAATTCGTTGATTAGTTTTTGAGTTATCGTTTTCGCCAATTTGAAAAATGGCAAATTGCATCACGGAAAAAACGCTGCAGAAAATAACCCATTGGATATTTTCTCTTGAAAATTTGGGTAAAAGTAGTTTAGAGTATATCGTCTACAATGTATTTTTATCGCTGTCAGTTTTTCGAAAACTGTTGCCGATAGATTGAAATCTGCGTGTGTTACAGCAAATACGCGCGAGAAACGCATGGCTGCTTAAAACAAAAGAAGTTTAGCGTGGCTACCGAAGTTGCGGGAGACTAATCTAGCGGTTCAATACTAACAATTAAGCGCATAAAAGAGGCGTTGATTTTTTGTCCACTACACCAGACGCCCCCCCCCCCCTTAATGTATTTTATTCATTTTAATCATGTTGTTAATTTTATTCATATTTTTTATTTTATTATTTTATTTATTTTTTCATTTCATTTATTTTTTATTTTATTTACTTTTTCCAACTCATTCATTCAATTCATTTTATTCTTTTGATTCATATAATTCCTTTTATTAATTTAATTAATATGATTTTTCCAGTTTTTGTACTATATCTAGTTTATTTAATTATCATCAATATATCAATTTAATTCATTTAATTATTTTACTTAATTTCATCCATTTCATCAATTTTGTTAAATTTATTATTTTATCAATTTTATTAATGCTATTTATTTTATTATTTTTTCTATTTCATGTATTGTACTCAGTTTTTTTTTCATTTTATTAATATTATCAATTCCTTTCAGTTATATTTTTTTATTCATTTCATTCTATTTGTCAATTAACTTAACTTATTCTGTTCAGTTAAGAACTTTTTAAACCTTTTTGCCTTTCTCATATAGAAAGGTTATGCAATCACTCTGAAAAACGTCAACCTAATCCCGGCCCGGAGGGCCGAGTGTCATATCCCATTCGACTCAGTTCGTCGAGATCGGAAAAAGTCTGTATGTGTGTGTGTATGTATGTATGTGTGTGTGTATTGTTACCGTAACACAACTTAGTTTTCTTAAAGATGTGTGAACCGTAGGGATAAATTATAATCAATTAGTGTAGGAGCAACGGTGAATTTAAAGTGGGCGGTCGGTAAAGAAGATATGTGGATTAGAACGCAGAGTTTGGGTGAAAAATGCAGTGGATTGACGCGGAAAATGAAACGGAAAGAGTGAGAGCGAGAGAGATAGTGAGCGGGAGTTGGAGTTGGTTAGAAGGCTACGATAAGGGAAGGCTATTGGAGAGTTGGACTTGGACGATAGAAAGTGTAAGACGTGTTCGAGGTGCCATCGCTACGGCCCTTGTGGAAAAAGTTTAAACGAACATTATTAGCTAGACAGTTACTGCTACGTCCTTTTCCCAAATTGGGTCGCCGTTTTCCTAAAACTAAAAGTAACGGCTCACCGTCAAGGACCCCGTCGCAGGACACGATTGCCTCGTGCATTCTGGCACTTTCGCCTGCTAAACGCCAAGGACGACAAGGCCTGCGCGCCCAAATGCAGAACCACCCGTTTCTCGTGGTCCCGGATACAGTGAATGTAGTAGCTCTCCCGGCCTCGTAGCCCACAAAACAGCTCAACTTACCTGCCTGCCGCACGAGTCATCCCTGAGCTGGTTTGCGGGTTCTTAAGTTGTAGGTTTTTGCACATGCAGTGTGTGCCTTTTGGAGGTTATTTTTAACAATGAAATATAACAGAGGAGAATCTTCGCGAATTCGCGTTAGCCGGGTTTCTAGTGAGGTTTCCTCTTCGTCAACTAACCGTGAGTGATCGGTTCCCTTCAAGATGACCTCTTCACCTTTCGCCACCCGGAACGGGCTGTAACCAGAGGAAGTGTGTATAGTGGAATTGATTATAAGTTCGATTTCAGACAGGCGCGTATCCCACTCGCGCTGATTTCCTCTCGCATACGATCGGATAGCCGTGTTTATAGCGCGATTTACTCGTTCGACTGGGTTTGCTTGCGAATGGTACCGCGAGGTTAGCCAATGTTTAATTTCAAAGCGGTCCAGCAGATTTTTAAAATCTTTGGACGTGAGGGTAGCGGCGTTATCCGATAGAATAATCGCTGGGACGGAGTTCCGGAAAAACCAATGATCGGTTAGTTCGACACACAAAGTTTTTGACGATATTTGGGGAAATGCGCGCAAGTGCACCCATTTGCTGAACAGGTCCATTGTAACCAGGATGAATTGTTTCCCCGCCTTCGAACGCGGTAGGGGACCCATATAGTCTATCGCGATGATTTGCCAAGGACGGGACGGGGAACGTATCTCACCCATTAGAGGTACCGTGGATGTATTGGGAGGTTTGATTTCTTTGCAATCGTTACATTTCTTAATATGGGCCCTGATGTCTCTTACCATGTTGGGCCAATAATATTGCTGACGTACTTTGGCTAGCGTTTTATCAACGCCAATGTGCATGCTATTGTTGTGGTTCGCTATAATAATGTCCTTTCTCGATTCCGGGCTCGGAACAATCTTCCAGTCGAAGCGGTGATCTGCGAGGTCGTCATTGAAGACATACTTTTGCAACAATTTACCCTGGAGTCGGAAATCAGGGTAATCAACCGGAGAATCTTGTACTGACTGCAATAAATCATTATACCAGACCGATTCCGAGTTGGCCGATATCGCCATTACACTTCGCGATAGAGCATCGGGTACGATGTTGTCCCTTCCCCGACGGTGGACGATCGTCATGTTATATTGCTGTAACGATAAACTCCATCGACTAAGGCGAGAGGAAGTTTTCCACTTTGACCTCATGATAAAGGTTAAAGCGGATGAGTCGGTCACTAGCACAAAGTGGCTACCCTCCACGTACCCGCGAAAATGTTCGATCGATTGCAATGCTGCCAGTCCTTCTTTTTCTGTCGCGTGGTATGATCGCTCTGGCGTGGTTAGCTTTCTTGAAAAGTATTCAATGACTCGTTCCTCCCCCTCAATCTTCTGGGTTAGCACACCAGCAATGGCGTAGTCGCTTGCGTCAGTATGTATAATAAACTCACGGTCAAAGTCAGGGCTGGACAATATCGGAGCTGTTATCAGTCTTTCTTTTATTGTTTGAAACGCTTCCTCCGCCTCTACAGTCCATTTCAATGATTTAGACTTCGATTTGAGAAGTTCAGAAAGGGCTGCGGTAGTCTTACTGTAATCCGCGATAAAACGTCGGTAGTAGTTCGACATACCGAGAAAGCGGCGGAGTTTGGTTATAGAGTTAGGACGGTCGTACTCTACGATGGGCCTTACCTTCTCGGGATTAATTCTTAATCCCTGCGAGGAAAGGATGTATCCTAGAAAGGGTATTTCGTTCAAGCAAAAATGGGACTTTTCTAATTTAATCGATAAGTTCGCTTCGCGGAGGCGCGTCGCGACTTCATCGAGCAAACGTATGTGCTCCTCAAATGTCTCCGTTACGATGACGATATCGTCTAAGTAAACGAAGACATTTGGTTCTAGTGCTCCGTGCCCCAAGACGCGGTTCATCAAACGGGCTAGCGTCGCCGGGCTATTAATTAAGCCAAAAGGAAGTCGCGTGAATTGGTACATGCCCTTCCCCTGTACGCTAAAAGAACAGTACTTTCTTGACTCCTTCGCCAGTGGAATTTGAAGAAAGGCCTCCGACAGGTCAATCGTCGAAAGAAACCGAGCTCGGGGCAGCCGCCCGAGGATTCGTCCTGGATGAGGCAGGGGGTACGCGTCACGTATCGTTCTCTCGTTCAATTTACGAGCATCTAGGCATAGCCGTATCGCCCCAGACGTTTTCCGAATCGGGACAATGTTGAGCGACCAGTCCGAGTTTGATTCTTCAATTATTCCCCGGTCCAGCAGTCTGTCCAGTTCAGTGAACAATCCTTCCTGAATTTTTGGGGGATTCGGGTACGGATACTGTCGTATCGGCTTAGCAGTTTTAAATGCACCGTCGAGAATAATTTGGTGCTCACAAAGCGGTGTGGTATCTAACCGATCTGCCCGAGCACATTTGAAGTTAGTTTTTATTCGGTTCAAGATTTTTATTTGCTCCTCAGATAAAACTGGTCCAATCGAATCTGGTATAGTATTTAAGCTTCTTGAAGTGGAACAGATAGAAGCAATTGACGGGCAGGCTTGCTGGAGCATCACTCATGATGCCAAAATGAGGTGAGGTATCAATATTCTGAGGAGGACTTCACACACCTCTCCAATAGCAGAAAAAAAACTCTTCTCCCACTCAACAAGCAAACTCATCATCAGAGGTGATGACTTGTTCAATGATTAGAGGATGTTATGTGCATCACACAGGAGAGGCGAGAGCGCAAAACTGATTGAAGATGGGTTGGAATCCCTCTTCCACAATGCTGAGAGTGTGGAGCGCGAGAGTGATTGTTTCCCTCTCTTGTTTTAATGGAATTTTGTCTGCTGCGTAGGATGGGGATATAAGTATAATTTTCGTGGTGTAGATCAGTGCTTCGTGGAATATGGATATCATCATGTGGTGGGAATGTAAGAGGCTGAAGGACCCAGTTTTGACTCTACTGTGGCAAACGGCCTTGAGCACTTCTTGTACACAGGTTTAAATTGAGCGAGGATTCAGTGGCCTTGGTAAAATACTAACGATCAGACAAAACTAAGCTCGGAAAATTTAAAATCAATCCTATTCGTCAAACTTAATTACCACCATAATAGAAGATAAATATTTTGATTTTGAAATCTAATACAACATGAAATCGCTTCCAAGTAAAATGGATGCAAAATATTCGATTCTATTCCAGCGTTCTTTCTCAATAAAATTTAAAAAAAAAATGTTTTTATCAAATAGTTTCGTTTTTATCTCTATTATAGATTGTTTTGGCCAGTTAGTTTACAAGATATGGATAATGAAGTTTTAAAAAAATAGTTGTTTGTGTTTATTTATTATTAAATGTCAAAGTAGAAAGTTTATGCGGATTAATTTCCAATGGGCAATACATTTTTAAAATGAGATAATTATCGACAGCAATATTTAAAATTATACATAGTCGAAAATTTTATGCTATTCTGATTATCTTTCAACGCTAGGGTAATGAGCCTATTTTCGTCCTGTTTCTATTATCACCCTACTAATTTGTAGCCGCTGGTTAGAGCAGCTTTTCCCATCTATGTTCAACGCATTGGTTTAAAAGGTAAGGCAATTGGAACACTCGATTCGAGTTTTCGTTGCGCTTAAATACGAACTTTTTACAGCTTTCATACCAATTCAATCAGATTCACAAATTTTGTTTTCGAACTCGACACGCTTCTCCATAAATAGTTTAGTTATAGGTTTGTAAGAGGTTTACCTCTTTTCCCTATATTCGGAGCAGAAGACGAAGCTTCTTATTTTGATACTGATTTCACTAAATAATCCCCCTAGAAGAGAAATAATGTTTTAAACAGATTGTTTAGCAAATATAACGAAATGATGAGTTCATGAAATATGCTTTCGCCTATTCAATCAATTCCATTACAAGAATCCAACATTTGTAAATTTTCATTGCAAAGTATTAAAAATTGGGTGAGTGGCATTGAATTTTCAGGAGGAAACTCGAAAAAATGCGGTGTACACACTAACTTAAAACCTCCTATACTAATCGTTTAGAAATTTCGCAGAGTTCTTTGTCACATCATTGCCCAGGTACCTACAGGAGTGCTTTACAACATCATTATTATTTTTTAAATAACATGTTAACCGATTTTTTAACGAATGTATTGCCTTCAAAGTGCAATGAAAAATTTGAAAAAAATAAAGGCTGCTCTCATTACTCCTTATCATCTTCACTTATAGCAAAAAACATTTTCTGAGACCTTTGGTACCAAAACATTAGGTACGTTGTCCAGTCTTAGCCGATTTCTAGAAAGTTCCAAAGAGAACAACTACACCTTTCCAAAGGTATGCTGTATTATTCTGTTATAAAAGAAATATTGTGCTAAATTGCGACAATAATAAGAAAATTGTCATGTTTTGCATTTTTTCATGACAAATATGCAAATGGTTCAACATTCTTCCAAAGGCACCTTATGGTTCTAATAAGAATTCGGAAGGACATTTAATTCTGTTATAAATCAATTTGGGGGCATGCAACATTTTTCAAAACATTTTGTGTTGCACTATAACCTATGCTAGTTCACTTGAAAAGTTAAAAAATCACTATAGCACCGTGAAATAAGTTATGATGAAGTTTTGGTAACAAATTATTAATCCACCTGGACAGTGCGTAACGAATAAACGGTTTGCTTCAATAGTAACAAGTGTGTCACGTTTTAGCTTAGCTATGGGTGCCATTAGGATTCGTCGCGGTGCGGATGTGGGCGGTAAATGGATAGTCCGCACCGCAACCGCAAAAAAAATAATAAAACCGCACCGCTTACCGCTACCGCATTGCATTTATCGCACCGCACCGCGCGGTAATGCGGTAAAAATCATGTATTTTAAAAATTGTGCTGAAAAATTATTCATTTGCTTTGAGTTGGCCACAGTTACATACATAGTAAAATGTTATTCTTATTTACACGAAAATTATCTTTGACGGACTCTTCAGAATGTAACTTTTATGAAAATATTCACCTTTGCAAGTTTTATTAAGAGGGGTGAGGGTTTTGGCGTGAAAAAACACTTTTTCTCGATTTTTTTAAACTTTGAGTGAAGTGAACTGATCAAAACTTTTGTACATTATAGTGTATCATTTCAATAACATGCTGTAATTTTTCCATGCAACAATATCGACAAACGACTCGGTGACGAAGCTTTCTGTAGAACGTCTCTGAAAAAACATGAATTGCGGTGTTACCTGCCATTCAAAAACTACTTAACCGATTTCTTTCAAACTTTGTATACAGATTCTATGTAAAAACCCCTACGTTAAAGTTTCGAGATAAATTTTCAATTAAGACAAAACTGTCCAAACTATGCAAAATTTGGCATCTGGGCTAACTTTGACTTGTCACAATATGAAGGAAGACCTTGAGGGAGACTTTGAGAAACACAAAAAAATCGCAATGCCCTACACTAACTTCGAAAGCTTTACTTTCAAAAAGTTACAAAATACTCCTAACTGAAAAATATTATTTGTTAATTTGGTAGAAAATGTTCCCAGTTGGACAAACAATGGACGCACGCGAAAAAAATTCCTTCGAATTCGTTTGGTTTGATGATGATAATTACATTCTTTGGATTGTTTTTATCATTAGTCCATCTCTAAATTCTCCAAATTGACCAAAATTCACAGTTGAGACAATGTCATCGAAAACGATTCATAATTCCACGATTTCCAAGAGGAATCAGGAGAAATGATGCATTTTGTAATTGGATTTGACAATAAAATTCAATTGTTTTTCAATGATTGGATTTTGCGTTTTATGTATTTGAAAAGGTTTATTTGTAATTTTTTTCTTTGAAGTATAAATAGTTTTCAAAATATGTCGTTAAAATAATGGTGCCAAATTATATTGGACACAGCTTATAAATTTTATTTCTTAGTAACAGTACACACCAAAAAAATCTGAATTTTATCGTTGACGTAATTGCAAACATGACACAATTCAACAAACCGTAATTTACGAAATGACGGAACATTGCCGTGTTCCGTTTAATTTTACATGAAACATATACTTTACATGCGCAATAACATAAAATTACACTTCCTACCATTCAGAACAAACGCTGTATGTGGAGTAAAATTACATGATTTACGAAATTAAACGTCATGTAAAATTAAAATCAAACGTAAAACTAAGTCATTTTTGATGCTCGTATATGTCAGGGTCAGGAGACGTAAATTTACACTATTTTTTCTAGGTGTGTATGTTTGATCATGTTTGAATGACCAAAATGTAAAAACTCAAGTAGCAATGGGTCGAATACAGATTATATTCAGATTTCTTTTCAAATCATTGTCAAGTCTATGGAAATTAGAGCAATTAAATGTTTATCATGTTTCTCTATAGTAGGGTAATAAATAAAACTCCAACGTTCTGAGAGAGAGAGAGATGTTCCTAATAATGACATTGCTAAGTATTCGTTCAGAAAATCAATCAAGTTGCGTCCTTCTTAAATGGTAAAAGTCATAGCTTTAATTCACTTTTTAATGCAGACTGCAGAATTTATCAATTATTTTTTGAAGTGCGGTTGCGGTAATACCGCGCGGTAAAAGCTCATTTCCCGCACCGCATCCGCGAGAAAAAGTGTCTCACCGCACCGCTGTTTTTGCGGTGCGGGTGCGGTAAACACCGCGCGGTTGCGGTAATTACCGCAACCGCGACGAACCCTAGGTACCATACGTCAAAAAACGTAGCAATTTTTGATACCTAACTACTTCTTCCTAAACGAGTATTATATTTTAATAATATATCGCTTGGCAAATTATGGCCCCTTAAGGAGGGTACTGTACTATTTTATCACTTACGAGTCCTACAATCGATGAAATTTCTATAAATTGGCACCAACACGTTTGCTTCGTTCCTAAGAACCACTAGTAAAGTAATAAATGGCCCGAGAATGGTGGAATACTTCTGTTTGAGTGCAACGAAAACTCTAATCTGGTGTCCAAAATATCGCACTACCATTTAAGTCAAAAGATAGTACAAATGTATGGCAGACGCTACTCTAATTAATGGTTTCAAATGGGTTAAGAGCTAATTGTAATAGGGCGAAAAGAGGCTCATGCCCCTATACATATTTGAAAACTATGTACATATTTAAACAGTTTAATTGCTTCATGCAACGCTTAACTATACATTCATTTCAAAAACAAAAATATATATCAGAAATAAACTTTGCACACGCATCAAACCCATATAACAAAACCTCATAGCAACTAATCATTACCTCCTCACAAGGCGTGTGAGGACATCACAAACTCCTCTTGAATCATCATGAGGTGTAGCCCACTCTCCTCCACGGAGCAAATATCCCATGCGTAATAAAATATTTTTCCACATCATTTCGTTGAGCAAGAGAGGAACTCTCTCATTTTTCGGGTCCTCACACACAACGGTAGAGATGCTCCCGTTGTATCATCCTTTTCTACCTCATCCTGAGGGAGGGAAATCAGCCCTCATTGTGTGTTGAAGTGTTTATAACAAGTCTGATTGACGGGTACACTCCAAAGGCATTGCAGAAGTCCATGCCACATATACATTCCTTTGTGAGACTAGGCGCCACTAAGGTGGGAATCACTCTCGTTTTGCCGTGGAATGTATATGGGATGAGAACCTCTCCAAGGATTTCTATTGGCGATCCGTCTGCTGTCTGCAGCTCTACCAGTTCCGACGGATTTCGAATGGTTACTCGGTGCAACTGACGGTAAATTTTGGAATTTATGAACGACAAATTACTTCCACAATCTAATAAGGCATTAACTCGTATATCAAAAATTTTAATCTGAACATAAGGTCTGTCATCCAGCGTATTATGAAAGGTAATTTTGTGAATTTGGGCTGGAGAGGGTGGTTGGTAATCTCCTTCTTCGTTCAATGCTAATTCGTAAAATTGACTGACCTCAGACCACCATAAAGGGGACCACTCCTCCTCCCGCGCTATAGGAAGCACCTGCGCCTTTAGGCCTTTCTGATCGAGTTTTTTAAGCAATAAGGGCAGTTTTCGTTCGTGAAGCCTTTGAAGGCGCACACGCTACAAAAAACTCTTCTCGGAATTGGGCAGTCCTTGAGTTTATGGTTCTCCCCACAGTTGAAACACTCGTCGTTAGAAGGGGGAACGTACTTTGAGACCAGTCTCAACAAAGGACTTTGTTGGCTAGGACCTGATTCTGGAGATTGCATATTCCTTCTATCTGTTTTATTATTAGTAGATGCATGCTTGTGGTCTGTTTGTGGGGGGTACTTTTGGTATTCTCCCTTCTGACCCTTCCACATTTTGTTCCCTTTTAATGTTTGGGCATTATTGTCATCCGAACGGTTTTTGTTAAAGAAAGTTCGGGCAGAATGACCGGAATTATTACCTGAGTTGATAGCACAGGTCTCGCGTTTGCCCATCCCAAATACTTTTGTAAAAGCTGAAAAGTCGGTGGCGTCTAAATCCTTCCCGATGGCTATCAATTCCCTCAGAGTTCGTACGTTCTTACCAACGAGAGCTTTCTTGCCATCATATCGTAAGTTCATCTTCAACACTTCAACCTTTTCTGCATCAGCCATGCCATGATTCATAGCTGAGAACAGTTTTTCCATCTGCAAATAGTATTGCTGGAAGGACTCGCCTTTCTGTTGCCGGGTTTGATAAATTTTGGTACGAAGAACAGAGTCTAGGTCTGGATGCCTAAACTCGCTTTTAAGCTCTTGTACCAAATGTGCCCATCCGAGAAGGGAACTTTGATTACGCTGAGACGTATACCAACTTAGCGCCGCTCCCTCGAACAAATGAACCGCCGAATCGAAGAGATCGGACTCGTTGACATGTTCTGAAATTGCTAGCTGTTGGACGTGATTGAGGAACTCATTGAGGGCCAACCCTTGATCATTTCCCGAGTACTTCTTAATTTTCCACTGTGAAACTGGAATCATTTTTCGTTGCGAAATTTCTTGGGAAATCTGCGAAGGGTGTCTAAAATTACCGTATGCACGGGGAGTTGCTTGTTGATGCACATAACCATGATCAAATGGACTAAATTGTATTTCATCAATTCTACGATTGAACGAATGATTTTGATTATTGGTGCCAGAAAAAGGATTTGGGTTGCTGGCTGGGATAAAATGTGAAGTCGCTGTAGTGGCGGGTGCTGGATATGGTATACCCCTACTAATGGCAGTAGTGGTTATGGTTGAAGATCGAGACACCTTCCGGAAATCATAGCTAGGGGGTACTGGGTTATTATTTGATTGGAAATCGTCCCGAAACAGGAAAGGATTTGTTTCATTCAGACTCTGTACGGTCTTCGTAGGTTGTGGCGGAGTTAATTGTTCTTTCAAATCGGTAATTTGTATAGCCATTGATTGAATGAGTGAATTGATATTGGTCATAACTTGGTGAAAATCCTCTTTTGTAATAAAGCCAGTTTCTGGGTGAGTTTTAGGAATTGTCCCTGTGCAGGTTGTGACTGCAAACCCAGTCGAACGAGTAAATCGCGCTATAAACACGGCTATCCGATCGTATGCGAGAGGAAATCAGCGCGAGTGGGATACGCGCCTGTCTGAAATCGAACTTATAATCAATTCCACTATACACACTTCCTCTGGTTACAGCCCGTTCCGGGTGGCGAAAGGTGAAGAGGTCATCTTGAAGGGAACCGATCACTCACGGTTAGTTGACGAAGAGGAAACCTCACTAGAAACCCGGCTAACGCGAATTCGCGAAGATTCTCCTCTGTTATATTTCATTGTTAAAAATAACCTCCAAAAGGCACACACTGCATGTGCAAAAACCTACAACTTAAGAACCCGCAAACCAGCCGAACCTTTCAAGATAGGCGAAACAGTTTATAAAAGAAATACGAAGCAGTCAAACGCAAGTGAGTTCTATAACGCCAAACTCGGAGCTCAATATTTACCTTGCACTGTTGTGGCCAAGCACGGGTCATCTTCGTACGAACTAACTGATTCTAATGGCCGCAATATTGGTGTCTGGCCAGCAAATTTGCTGAAAACCGGGTAGACCAAACCTAAAATGAAACTAACAATATAGAACAAGAGAAGATCATCGTATAGCAGATTGCTATTGTTCATGTTTTCGACCAACAATAGTGATAATTACCTCATGACCTTCAACACTCCTTGGTGATAAAAGGCCACAACTTAGCCAAAAGTAGCATCTAATTCCCTATCCAGAACCGTGACTGGGAGATCATTCATGGCGGTAAAGCTGGTCTATACGTGGAGATGAACGTTGTATTGGATATCCTAGCTCCAAATCGCGGAGACGTCTGCGAATCATGGCCCTGGAAATCCTCTCGAAATCACGCGCGGATTCTGACCTTCATAGGTTCAGAGTTAAACGACTACTGATATCCGGATAAGATTTCAACTTATACAAAGCTGTGTAAGTGAAATTAGTATTGCCCTTGGCTAACTGCACGAAAACCCGATCCCATGGGAAATTTATTTAATTAACAGTGACATGTAAAAGTATTCAAACCCCTATTATAATCCTACGAGGTTCGAAGCGAGAGCTCTTATCACCTAATCTGTGATCCTTGTCTCGTTCGATCGATCATCGTGACGATTTCACCCGACGTGTTGTAAGATACGAATCTGGCTTTCATCCTTAGTCTTACGTGAACCTTAGACGTCGTAATATGAATCCAAATTACTCGCGGCGCGTCGGTTTCGTACCCTTTCCGTGAAAAGATTAACAAATGTGGTGTAGAAGGCATATACATAATCGTTGTTGCGTAATCCGTCTGCGCTACTCAATACAATTTAGCGCTGTCTCTGGTGCCTAAGCTGATCGAGAATTTTGACCGTAGTAAATAAGACTCGGAATGCACCCGATGATCGATGTAAGAATAGCCAAATGTTTATTTATATTAGTGTAAGTGTTTTTGGTATATTATGGTGGCCACCTATTCTTCTATGTGTGATTATCAATGGTTTATTTTTCTTGTTATTTCAATATAAGGTATTTGTGTATAAAAAAAAGTGTAGGAGCAACGGTGAATTTAAAGTGGGCGGTCGGTAAAGAAGATATGTGGATTAGAACGCAGAGTTTGGGTGAAAAATGCAGTGGATTGACGCGGAAAATGAAACGGAAAGAGTGAGAGCGAGAGAGATAGTGAGCGGGAGTTGGAGTTGGTTAGAAGGCTACGATAAGGGAAGGCTATTGGAGAGTTGGACTTGGACGATAGAAAGTGTAAGACGTGTTCGAGGTGCCATCGCTACGGCCCTTGTGGAAAAAGTTTAAACGAACATTATTAGCTAGACAGTTACTGCTACGTCCTTTTCCCAAATTGGGTCGCCGTTTTCCTAAAACTAAAAGTAACGGCTCACCGTCAAGGACCCCGTCGCAGGACACGATTGCCTCGTGCATTCTGGCACTTTCGCCTGCTAAACGCCAAGGACGACAAGGCCTGCGCGCCCAAATGCAGAACCACCCGTTTCTCGTGGTCCCGGATACAGTGAATGTAGTAGCTCTCCCGGCCTCGTAGCCCACAAAACAGCTCAACTTACCTGCCTGCCGCACGTGTCATCCCTGATCATCGTCGCCCGCTGCTCGCCGCCATCGAAGACTCACGCCATCGTCACCACCGCACCCGAACCGGAATAAATTTGTACGTAAGGTAGGAAGTGTGTTATTTTCTTTAGGACCGCCACACATCCGAAAGCTCCCCTACTTCCACAACGCCCTGGAACTCGGAACTAAAGAGGCCTTGAGTGCCCACTCCAGGACTCCCATACCAGGAGTCGGAGCTTAGGCAAAACCCCCATCTGGGACTTTGCACCTTCCGAGGCGAGAGCCTTATAGTATGTGTGTGTGTATGTGTGTGTATGTGTGTGTGTATGTATGTGCGTATGTGTCAAATAATGTCACTCATTTTTCTCAGAGATGGCTGGACCGATTTGCCCAAACTTAGTCTCAAATGAAAGGTGCAACCTTCCCATCGGCTGCTATTGAATTTTGGATCGATCGGAATTCTGGTTCCGGAATTACGGGTTTCAGAGTGCGGCCACACAGAAATTTCTCATATAAACTATAGGAAAAATTAAAAATAGAATTTTTATTTTTGATGTTAAATGTGTTCAAGGTGCATGAAACGTCGAGATTTGATGCAAACTCGAAAAAAATTTGACGACGATTCACTTTTTTGGATTTTGGCACATTTTTGCCTTTCTCATATAGAAAGGTTATGCAATCACTCTGAAAAACGTCAACCTAATCCCGGCCCGGAGGGCCGAGTGTCATATCCCATTCGACTCAGTTCGTCGAGATCGGAAAAAGTCTGTATGTGTGTGTGTATGTATGTATGTGTGTATGTGTGTGTATGTGTGTGTGTATGTATGTGCGTATGTGTCAAATAATGTCACTCATTTTTCTCAGAGATGGCTGGACCGATTTGCCCAAACTTAGTCTCAAATGAAAGGAGCAGCCTTCCCATCGGCTGCTATTGAATTTTGGATCGATCGGAATTCTAGTTCCGGAATTACGGGTTTCAGAGTGCGGCCACACAGAAATTTCTCATATAAACTATAGGAAAAATTAAAAATAGAATTTTTATTTTTGATGTTAAATGTGTTCAAGGTGCATGAAACGTCGAGATTTGATGCAAACTCGAAAAAAAATTTGACGACGATTCACTTTTTTGGATTTTGGCACATTTTTGCCTTTCTCATATAGAAAGGTTATGCAATCACTCTGAAAAACGTCAACCTAATCCCGGCCCGGAGGGCCAAGTGTCATATCCCATTCGACTCAGTTCGTCGAGATCGGAAAAAGCCTGTATGTGTGTGTATGTATGTATGTGTGTGTGTATGTGTGTGTGTGTGTATGTATGTGCGTATGTGTCAAATTATGTCACTCATTTTTCTCAGAGATGGCTGGACCGATTTGCCCAAACTTAGTCTCAAATGAAAGGAGCAGCCTTCCCATCGGCTGCTATTGAATTTTGGATCGATCGGAATTCTAGTTCCGGAATTACGGGTTTCAGAGTGCGGCCACACAGAAATTTCTCATATAAACTATAGGAAAAATTAAAAATAGAATTTTTATTTTTGATGTTAAATGTGTTCAAGGTGCATGAAACGTCGAGATTTGATGCAAACTCGAAAAAAAATTTGACGACGATTCACTTTTTTGGATTTTGGCACATTTTTGCCTTTCTCATATAGAAAGGTTATGCAATCACTCTGAAAAACGTCAACCTAATCCCGGCCCGGAGGGCCAAGTGTCATATCCCATTCGACTCAGTTCGTCGAGATCGGAAAAAGCCTGTATGTGTGTGTATGTATGTATGTGTGTGTGTATGTGTGTGTGTGTGTATGTATGTGCGTATGTGTCAAATAATGACACTCATTTTTCTCAGAGATGGCTGGACCGATTTGCCCAAACTTAGTCTCAAATGAAAGGTGCAACCTTCCCATCGGCTGCTATTGAATTTTGGATCGATCGGAATTCTGGTTCCGGAATTACGGGTTTCAGAGTGCGGCCACACAGAAATTTCTCATATAAACTATAGGAAAAATTAAAAATAGAATTTTTATTTTTGATGTTAAATGTGTTCAAGGTGCATGAAACGTCGAGATTTGATGCAAACTCGAAAAAAAATTTGACGACGATTCACTTTTTTGGATTTTGGCACATTTTTGCCTTTCTCATATAGAAAGGTTATGCAATCACTCTGAAAAACGTCAACCTAATCCCGGCCAAAATTTTTTTTCGACTCTCATAAGGTTTCTGGATTTTAACAGGGGCGTAGTTGATTGTTTACGGAGAGGGGTTACACCCCCCCCCTCTACTGTTCACTTCCCTCCTTTAAAAATCTCCTTAAATCACCCCTCAGACCACCACCCCATCCAGCCCTCATACCCCTCCCTTTCAACCCCATCATCTTTAAACCACCACTATATTACAAAGCATACCAATTTAAGCTGGGGAGTCGTTCGTTCATGGGACTTTCGCCCTTCTTACATACCCACCCCCGCATGACAAAATGAGTTAGCAAGCAGATAACATTGATCTAATGCTGATTAGGCTAATGGAGTATTATATTTTTTTATTTCAAGTGTTTCACCGTCAACACGTAGCTCATCAAGTTCGTGGCTGGCATGCCATTGTGTATAAGTGCAAAGTGTACTAAGAATGTAATGGACATTTCCACAATTATGTTGAACATAAAAAGCCTCCGTGCCATAGTTTAGAGAAATGAGAAAGGCACAATTGCACCGCTAGGTGGATTAAAACAGGTTTTTTCGTTTATTACGCTGTACTATTTTTTTATCATCTTATTGATTTGATTAAAATTAATCATTCTACACATTATAATAATTTGATAACATTTTTCCATTTTTTTTATATTTGGATTATAGAGGTTTCAACTAAGGGTCATTCGCCTCTTTTCGGGTTAAAAAAATCTCTTTTGCAAAAATCTCTAACCCTATGTGCGGAGTTGGGAATCGAACCCAGGTGAGCTGCGTACAAGGCAATCGAACTTTATTTTTTTGATTTCATTATTCCATTGATTTTTTTACATTTTATTTAGTTTATTCGAGATTTTATGCGTACAGGACGAAAAACTGTGTTCATCGCACCTCTAGTTGGGTACCTACTTCGCATGAGTTCTGCCAACTATTGAATAATCCAACAGTGAAATGTGTAACAAATGTCTAATATCACTGCTAGGTGGATTAAGCCGATTTTTTTTATTTTCTTGGTTATCAGTAATTATGCTAAAAATGAAAAGCTCAATTAGGCGCTCTGTCTCAATCGATCGAGAATTAATACTCTCCAGTAAACGATAGGTTAATGGAATAGTTGTTTCGAGCGACTCATCAGTTCACTAAAAAATGTTTGAAGCTCGACGAATGTAAACCAGGCTATTCAACACAACTGGAACATTTCAAGATTTTTCTTCATTTGTTTGAAGAGAGGCTATTTCTTCTTATGTAGAAAGTGGCGCCCGCCCCTCGGAAATAAAACCGCAATACAAAGCAATTATTGTTCAGTAGGTATTTTACTGTTGGAATTACATGGATCGGCGTTTGGCGTGAAAATAACAGTGTATAAAGAGTACTGAACAATTTCTTGTAAGTCTTTGTAAATCCCCTCTTACGAAATCTGTTCGCTCACGTGCAATGAAAAGGTAAATACGCTGTAACGAAAAAATGATACCAAGTACGATCGCTTTCAACTACAATTCTACAGAACTCGTTCACCTTGATTTATGATCAAGCAAGATACGATGTTTGATAAGCAGATGAATAGCTTCAGTAGTGTAATACTGCGAGAATTCTCCAGATATTCATATCCGCCTATGTCTGGTTGGTGGAATGGTGAAATCAGTTTTCAACGAACCTTAATAACAGCCTTATACACTTTTTTTTAGCATGGTCCTACCCTTGTTTAGAAGAGTTTTTTTGGTTATGTAGAATAATTGGTCTAATGATCGGTTTTCAGGATAGAATCCTGAAATCTTCATCAAGTGGCCCTTAGTACTGAATGTGTTACGTGAAAAGGGTTTACTTTCGAATGCACTTATCAGTCAGCTGCACATCTATTAAACTGGTGTCGCGATGTATTATGGTAAAATTGTTGCTCAACAGCGGAGGTGCTTCGTAACAGAAAATTAATAATTCCTCGTAAGGCACGAGATTCAAATTCAATCGATTGAAGTTGCATTAAGAAAAAAAGTTGTTCCGAGCAGGCGTTCACTATCTGTTGATCTGTAGTCGATTACCTAATTGGAAAATATTCAGTTATAAACTAACTCTAGTATCAGTAGCATCCGTCAATCCGACAGATAAAGTATTAGTAACACCAATTTTAGTGAACATCTTACTTGGAGTCTTTGAATGTTCCGATGACGGGGTTCCTTATTTTCATCTTCCTCGCATGCTGGTCTATTAGTGAAGGTATGTAGACTGGTAAATATGTTAAAAATTAGGCTCTGCCAATATTCGCATTCATGTAGCTGATGACTATTGGTCACCCAAGACTACTGATCAGGATGGAAGTCCTCTGATGTTCCCTAACGAGCGGACTACTTTGGATGGTAGGTTGTTTTCCGTGCCTTTGAGTTACAATTACATACAAATCGATTTTGTGTAGATTGCCATCTTCGCTATCACAAGTTGTACCCCCAAGCCGAGCCTAAGCCAGCATTCGGGATGCCGGTTCCGTTAAAAGAATTCGCCCACATGGGAGCGATCGGGTGGACCCAGCGTAACGGAAATATACTGTGGCAGTGTGGGGGAACACTGATCTGGGACAACTTCGTACTCACTGCAGCACACTGTGCTGTCGATTCGAGGTATGCATACTTACGCCAGTTATAAGTAGTGTTTGATTTTGTTTTCGTAGAAACCAGGCTCCGGATGTTGTGAGATTTGGTGATATTGATCTCACCAGCGCTGATGATGATCAGTATGCGCAACAAATAAAGATTGTTGAGGTTATTAGACATCAGATGCACAAATTTGCTGCTAATTATCATGATATTGCGTTGGTCAAACTGTTAAAAGGTGTGAGGTAAGTAAGTAAGGAGAGTTATTGCACGGAGATACGCTAATCAGTACTAGTCGATTATTTCTATGTTGGCTGATTATCTGCACGTTTATATTAATTAAATTAAGGCGTCTCTCGCTATGATTTCTGAATATCGACTTACGACACACGTTTCAATAGGGCCAAGGAAAAAAATATGTCACGAAAACATTTTTTGATGGAAATGTTGTTTTCAGCGAAGTTGTAGATGAATTGATGACAATTTTGAAACTAGAAAAAATTACCTCATGTTCACAGTGTTCGCAATATCACAACTTATTTTTTTTTATCGTAACTAAATTCTTGCAAATGATAGTCAATATACTGAATCTAATTCTCACGGTAAAAGGCAATTGTTGACAATGCGTATTTGGAGATAGCTCATTTTTATAAATACTTAGAGTTTTTCTTAAAAGCCAAAAAAAGATGTCATAGGAATTTTTACAAGAGGTCTAACTTATATATTTTGAACTTCGATAAACAACAATTTCCGTACGACAAGCCCTTTTCGTGATAACTGAAAATATTTTTGAAAGTAGAAATGATCTCGCACCGATTTGCATATCTCTATGGTATAGTTCTGCAATAAGTCTTCAAATTATTTTAATTTTGTGAATTTTGACAGATTGCATGACACAGTGGCTCCTGCTTGTTTATGGCTAGATGATGAATTGAGGTTTCGAAAGTTAGAAGCTACTGGTTGGGGAAGAACTGGATTCGGTATGATATATTGTGTTAGGATATTATTTATAATGTGTTCCTCTTATATAGTCTGCAAATAACTCAAATTTTTTATTAGTGCTCTGAAAACTTGGTTTTACAAATCGTATTGTATATTATATTAGACCGGCAACTTTTTTTGAACTTTTTTTCGGAACACTGCTAAATCAAGTGGTAATTAGCTCTACAAACCATATGCCAAATAAGAACTTTTCCATAGCTCTGGTTCACTCACAACAGTTTAGAAATTTCTATGGTGAAATATATGGAAAATCGGAAGAATATTCAAATTCAATAGAAACTCCCACAGTTATTTTGCATATCACAAATCTTCAGGTAGTGTAGAATTTTTTATAACGGACAACTTTTTTGAAAGTTGCATAATGATTGGAGGTCACGGACAAAGTTATTTAATTTCGAAGATGAAAGGAATTTTTGAAAATGTCCTATTCTAAGCATGTGCAAGAAAGAGAAGCAGCTTACAACATTATATTAGAATATCTTTTTACCACAAAATCAGCTATATATCTGAGGATATTAGGAAACAGAAGATGATGCTGGCATTTTTACTGCATTTATTGTTTCCATTGCCGATATTTCATATATTTGTACAAACTTAAAAATTCTTGTGAGTAAATCAGAAGCATCCGAACAAGTTTATATTTGAAATGGGGTTTCTGGAGCCAATTATCGTTCGATTGAGTGGTGTTTCAAAAAAAGTCAATTTTTGTGCCGGTCTAATGTATGCATTTTTTTAATTCACAAAACCTTCCCCCCTTTCATATTGTGACAACTGTCAGAGCAAGCTCAGATGCCAAATTTAAGAGAATTAAAACACTCCCGCCCACTTTGCTTGAAATTTTTAAAGTGGTACTATAAAAAAATATGGAGGAAAAATATATTAAATGCTATAACTTTTGAAGTAGCACTCAAAAAATTGCAATTCATACCTCTTTTTAAAGGATTTAGTATTAGTATTTGTATGGAGATATTTCTGTTTTTCGAAAAAATACGGGAAAGTGGGGTTATGGATCTTTTTGTCCCCAAAATATAATATTTTTAATAATTTTTCTGCTCCGTGATGCAAATCATACATATTTTGCAGTTTTTCTACTGTGAAAAATCTCAGAAATCGTCGCCTTTGTCCAACTACAAGAAGTTGGGGTTATAAGGCCTATTGTCATTCATATTAAATTTTACGATTCTTGTCGAAGAAGACGTAATTAAACACCAAAGATACGAGTTTGAAGGGACACACAATTGTGTTCCATCCAGTGCGATTTCCATTCAAAAACCTTCGCTTAATGAAGCAAAGGGACCTTGAAACAGCCAACTCCGTGCTTCAGTAGATCCACGCGCAATTTCGACACGGTGACCCCACCGACGATCTCAACTTTGTAAGCGGACATTTAGGCCCGGTAGTCCTTCATACAAGCCTTGTCGCCACTAATGTCATTTGCTTGCTTTAGACAAAATGTCACAATTGTGAACATATCTGGACGATTTTTCGGAATATCTGTTACTGTTGAATGTGTCTGCGTTAGTTTCAAAATCTTTACAATAGTCAGTGGATTAGCTTTGCTCCGATAGAAGCTCAAACATGGCCTAACCGAGTCCAATAAATGTTTTTAAAGGGGAAGTCGTAATCTGATTTTTTTCAGGAGAGTTTATTTATGCCCAGGCCTAAGGCCGGGGGATTCATGTGTACCGCGGCATATTCGCTGACAATACTGAAAATGTCTTTGTGGCCACCGCCTTAGTAGAGCGGAGCCATTTCCATGTATATACGAAATCATTGTTCGAAAGTTGAACTAAAAAGGATGACAAAGTTAACACCAGAGGGGCGCAAAAGTGAGGTTTCGTCAAGGGTGCCAGAAGATCATGCTACGGCTCTGGGTATTGTAACCGTTCGCGTACGAGAGATTAGAGGAATTTCAAACTCGGTGGTTTATGCGCCACTCTCGCGGTTAACGAGAGACCACCAGTCGTGTTAGCTTGCCCGACTATGCTACTAAAGCATGAAATCGTTCCTCAGGGTATTCGCTTGAACGGTCCACTTTAGCTACACAAAAAAAATATTTCAAATTCATACTGGTGGAAGCGCTTCTGAACTGTCTTAGATTTTTTCAGCATTTTTTAGTTTTCTGGAGATCAAAATGGAGAAGTTTAATTAGTTACTTTGTACAAATTTTGAAGTATAAGGTCGGCAGAGCCATTAAAACTTAGTAAAAAGTGTAATTTTTGGTGTTTTTCATTAGTTTTTCTTCAAAACTGGATATCTACAAATTTTTAAAAGTATAGAGAACACATCAAATAGTTGAGCCGAATAAAGGGGCGTGATTTTGTTGATGAAAGTGTATAGCCACGGTAAAAGGGGTATGAGTTATATAAGTTTTTGTTATATAACCTTCGACATTTTTAGCAATCCATCAAAAATAATAATGTTCCAAAAAATAAAACAATTCAAATGTGCTTAGACCACATATTGTTTTTTGGAAAATAGAAGGAAAATGATTTAAATCGGCGTTTTCTGTGACTTTAGTGCGTCAGGATCGGGTTTAATGAGAATTTGATGATTTTTTGTACCATCAATTATAAAAATAATAAGAACTGTACTAATGACGCCACGTCTCAAATTATTTTTAGAAAAGTTAATTCACCATAATTACTTCTTGGAGGATTTTTTGTCAAAATTATTGTACTAGAAGATACGCTGTATTCTGTTGTAAAACTTTTTCGAAAATACAAAGCCTTCAAAATTGGCTATTTCGGAATTATGTGTTTTAAAACGTAAAGATAAGTTTTTCAACATTCACCCCACCCTTCTGCATTTTTCTTCACTCTAATGTACTTAACATGGGAATGAGACTTCTTATACAAAATCTGAATACGTTAATCAATTCGGCATACAAATATACGCCATAACTTGCCACTAACTCGACATATTTGTTTAATTTTCATGATTTTCAACCCCACTAGGTAGTTATTAATATACTAAATAATTTTATCAAAAATCGTCAAATGCTCATAAAAACCGATTCTGATGTAGTAGAGACAAGAAGAAAACGCCATTTTTCATCATTTTCCTACTATTTTACGAAAAACAAAATGCGGACTACGCACACTGAAATTGTTTTATTTTGTAGAACAGTGTTATTTTTTATGAAAAGCATAAAATGTCAAAAGGTTATCTTGCAAAAACTTAAATAACTCATACATACCTCACTAGCCGTAGCTATACACTTTCTTTAGCAAAAATACGCCCCTATATTTGGCTCAACTACTTGAAGTGTTTCCAATACTTTTAAAATTTTGTAGATACCCAGTTTTGAACAAAAACTAATGAAAAACACCAAAAATTACACTTTTTACTAAGTTTTCAAGTCTCTGTCGCTTTTATAATCCACAATTTGTACACACTAACTAACCAAACTTCTCCATTTGGATCTCCAGAAAAATAAAAAAATGCTGAAAAAATTTAAGACAGTTCAGGAGCACTTCAACAAACATAAATTTTAAATTTTACCCAAAATCGGCCCATTTTTGATAAATCAAAATTCGCCACCAGCGAGCGTTTTAACAAATTCATTCCGAAGAAGAAAGTGGTCCTGATACCCTAACCTTTCATTTAAGAAGTGAGCCCGATGACATTTTTAACATGATATCATTTTGGGACACCCTAATGTGGATCCACTGCACTGACTCAAAGTCGACGAAACGTGGTCGACTGCGGCGGCTCGTGTGCGTATGGCCGAATTAAAGGTGCGGAGTGTGGTTCGGCTGGACGGGAGACTTCCGATTTGGTCGACGAGATCAGAACCCTCCGCAACAGACAACGTACACTGGAAGGACCTCACGTACTAAGATTCCGTACCGATCCCCTACAAAGTAATGAACTGCTACTTCGGATTGCTGGCTCTCGGACAACTTTGCAAACGTGATAACTGAAACCACCAACTCCGTTTGATTACCGGGAAGGCGGGCCTTAGCGCGGCACACGAGCACAAAACACCAGCTAAATCCAGCCCGTACAAAACGCTCGTTAGACGAGCGCTTTGTACTCAAATCTTTCCGAAACAATCGTCATTACCTTTTTGTGTACGGGACAGAAGTCTACTCGTGAATTTTTCGCCAATATTCAAGATGATTATTTTGCGTGAATCCGCCAACACATCTTTCAAACAACTTACTTTTCGAAAGATTATTAATGCACTAATATTACATTCTGACGAACGTGATTTCCCGAATGAACGATTCCTAACTGAACAATTGCTTAAATGGTCGCAGGACACCTTCGGCTATTTATTGCCGTTCTAATATTCAGATTCTTTTGAAATTTTGTAGAAACGTTTTTGAGAAAAGTTCACTAAGAAAAGGTATTTTTTCGAATTTCTCGACCCACTTAAGTGGATTTAACCCGTGCGTGTTACTTCTCCTATCGGTTCCGACAGCATAAATTACTAAGGGCCGATTTCTTCACCCTCGTTTAGCGCTTAAGCCAGGTTTAAACGTACTGGTGAACCTGGTTCAAAAGTTAAGCGAGGGTGAAGAAAACGGCCCTAAGTCATTTTACGCATATTCGGACATGCCGCAGACTCAGGTGATTCGCATTTTAAATGCCAACATATAATGACTCGTGCGGTAGAAGACAAAGGGTTAAATAGTTGGGAAACTCTAAGTTTGCTCATATGACTCTATTCCCTGCTTTTCTAAACTTTTTTCCTTCAACTCCTTGCTCTTCCTTGAGTACTATTAATATTGAAAAAATATACTTCACACCTTTCAGTCCCTTGCTAACAAAATGCCGTTACAACAGTTAAAAATTGACTCAATAGTCGTTAATAAAAAAGAAGAAAAAAGTAAATGATAGGCTAATGGAATTGTTGTTTCGACCGACTGTGGACGATAACTAAAGAATGGTTGAAGTTTTTCGGCAAATTTAAACCAGGTTATTCAACACAATTTTAAGATTTTTCTTCGTATGTTTGAAGAGAAAATACAATTGAGTTTGCATCAACCAATTATTTCGTCTAATGTAGAAGGCGGCGCACGCCACCTTGGAATTGAAATCGCAAAGCAAAGCTGCTTTATTCTCGGCTTGCTTCGAGAATAAATCCTGAATCGGCGTTTGACGTCACAATAATCGTGTATATAAAATACCGAACAATTTCTTGTAAGTTTTTGTAAATCCCCTTTCAAGAAATCTGTCTGCTCACGTGCGATGAAAAGGTAAATACGTTGTAACGATAAAATGTTACCATGTACGGTCGGCTTCAATTAAAATTCTCCAGACTCGTTCACCTTGATTTCTGATGAAGGAAGATATGATGTTTGATATGCCGATGAATACTTCCCTCGATAGCGTAATACTGCGAGAATTCTCTAGGTTTTCAAATCCGCCTATGTCTGGTCTGGTTCTCTAATTTATGAGAGTTGGTTTTTGGTTATGTAGTTTGATGATAGGTTTTCAGGATAGAATTATGAAATCTTCTTCAAGTGTGTCTTATTTATGTTACGGGGGGGTTTACTTTCGAATGTACTTATCAGTCTGCTGCATATCTATTAAACTGATGTAGTGATGTATGCGTAAATTGTTGCTCAACTGCGTGATTTATTATTGCTTTACAACAAAAAATCAAAAACTCCCAATAAGGCACGTGATTCAACTTACAGATCGATTTCAATAGGAAAAATGCTGTTCTGAGCAGGCGTTCATTATCTGCTGATCTGTACTCGATTACCTCATTGGAAAATATTCAATTATAAACTAGCTTTAGTATCAGTTGCTTCGGTCAATCCGACAGATATAGTGATAGTAATTCCCATTTTAGTGTTCATCTTACTTAGGGTATTTACAGGTTCTGATGACGGGGTTCCTCATTTTTATTTTCCTCGCATGCTGGCCTATTAGTGAAGGTATGTAGATTGGTAATGATTTCAAAAATTAGGTTCGTCCAATATTCGCATTCATTTAGCTGCTGACTATTGGTCACCCAAGACTACTGATCATGGTGGAAATCCTCTGATGTTCCCTAACGAGCGGACTACTTTGGATGGTAGGTTGTTTTCCGTGACTTTGAGTTACAGTTCCATACAAATCGATTTTGTGTAGATTGCCATCTTCGCTATCACAAGTTGTACCTCGAGCCAGGGGTTAAGCCAGCATTCGGGATGCCGGTTCCGTTAAAAGAATTCGCGCACATGGGAGCGATCGGGTGGACCCAGCGTAACGGAAATATACTGTGGCAGTGCGGGGGAACACTGATCTGGGACAACTTCGTACTCACTGCAGCACACTGTGCTGTCGATTCGAGGTATGCATACTTATGCCAGTTATAAGTAGTGTTTGATTTTGTTTGTGTAGAAATCAGGCTCCGGATGTTGTGAGATTTGGTGATATTGATCTCACCAGCGCTGATGATGATCAGTATGCGCAACAAATAAAGATTGTTGAGGTTATTAGACATCCGATGCACAAATTTGCTGCCAACTATCATGATATTGCGTTGATCAAACTGTCAAAAGGTGTGAGGTAAGTAACTAAGGAAAGTTATTGCACGGAGATATGCTAACCAGTACTAGTCGATTATTTATAGATTTGCTGATTATCTGCACATTAATTCTAATTAAAGTAAAACGTCTATCACTTCTTTTCTTCTAATCGACTAACGACACACTTTTCAATAGGGCCAAGGAAAATAAAAAAGCACGAAAACGTTTTGTTTTATCGAAACGATGTGTCCAGCAAAGTTGTAAATGCATAGATGACAATTTTGAAACTAAAAAAAATTATCTCATGTTCATAGTGTTCGCAATATTATAACTTATTGTTTATTTTTTTAGTATTACCAAATTTTTGCAGATGATTTCCAACAGAATGAATATACGATAAAAGAAAGAATATAATTCTGACGATGTCTTATTTTAGCTAAACACACAATTTCGGTACTACAAGCATTTTTCACGATAACTGAAAATACTGCTTACAAGCATAAATGATCCAGTACCGATTAGCGTACCTCCATGAAATAGTTTTGCAATAAGTCTTCAAATTATTTACTAATTTTATGAATTTTGGCAGATTGCATGACACAGTGGCTCCTGCTTGTTTATGGCTAGATGAAGAAATGAGGTTTCGAAAGTTAGAAGCTACTGGTTGGGGGAGAACTGGTTTCGGTATGATATTTTAGATATTGTATTTTGATGTTATTTATGTGTTGATCTTATATCGTTTGCAAATAATTCAAATATTTTATTAGTGCTCTGAAGACTTGGTTTTACGAATTGTAGATTGCAGAATCCACGCCAATGTTACAAAATTCTGAAATACCATTTTTTGCATGGAATTGCTGATGTATTTATTTATTAGGATGGCGCAAAGTTTAGAATTCAGTAGGGTCGATCTAGAATAACTCACACTACGTTCTGTAACTTTATCCACCAATATGTCGATTGAATAGGTTGCATTATAGTTTAGCACAAATGGTTTACAGCTTGTACGGGATCTAATCTAAAAATATGAGTAATGTACACTCCGCAACATACAGTGGAGGGGAATGTGGTCGGTTGTCAGCACTCATTTGTTTTTGTCTCATACGACTTCTCCAATTGTACAATATTGGGACATAGGCATACCAATGGCAACTTTAATTGGCGAAAGAAGCTCAATTTAGTTAAATAGTTATTTCTTGCCATTTAGAAAAATGTGGTCGGTTGTCGGCACTTTAAGAAAATTTACTAAAATGGAAAGATATGAATAAAAATTACCAAGATTCAAAGAGAAAAAGACATTTATTCATTTCAACAACCATCGAAGACACTTTGGACATTATTCCGTATCAAAAGCACAATGTGTGTATGTCTAAGGCTGGTGCGCATAAATTATAAATGGTCACCAAAAAAACCTGATATTTGCAATCGGGTTCGAAACAATCGTGTATCTTGGCGACAGTTTTATGTATCGTGGATAGCCTAGAAAATGTTCGAAAGAATTGATGTGAAAATGGTGGAGGACAAATTAGATAAAAGACTCTTCAAAAAGCAGTTCTTTCTCGTTATTGATTACCATGGTTAACGAACAACAAATGGATAAAGCTGAATAGCTCCAATGTGGGTGCTTTTACCAATGGCGGATCTAGGGGGAGGGTCCTGGGGGTCTGGACCCCTCCCGAAAATGTTCAACTTGTTGAGAAATTTTGAATTAGTTTGAATTTTATATTAGTTTCAAACTCAAAATCTTTTCAAACAAAATTCTACCACCAATACTGATTTTCATTAAATAAGGTTTTTACGTATAACGTATTGCAAAATCGAAATTTCGAACCTATCCCGATTTTTTTTTCTATATCCGTCCCTGGCTTTTACAATAGGGAAGATAGCGATATTTTGGATTTCAATATTGCGTCAGACATCGAGATTTGCTATCGATTCATAAACATCGTGCCGAAAATACCCATGTTGATATAGGATATAGAGAATTCCGCTAAACCTTGAATTTCAAAATGACACCCTCATCGATTTCCGTCATCTACTTGTCACGCCCTGTACAAAAATATCCTTATCGTTAAGGTTTTAAAATGTCTTGCTCAATCAGAAGTCGCCATCTTGGATTTGAAATTGATGTCACTCATCGATTTCTGCAATCTACTTCTACAAACATATCCAATTTACGCCTGTACTCGTCAAACCAGTTGCGAGGATATCTTGATTCACTTCACTTGCATTTTGATCGATTCATTTTATCTGATATTCTTTACAGTGGTTATGTATGTAGATCCTAAGACCTGTGCTCCAAAACGACTTGTGAAACACTGAAAATATAAATTCGCAAATATAATGAAATAGATCGTGCGATGCACGAGCTCATTTGTCGCTTTCTGCAACGAAGTATTTTTGTGCATTGTCAATAGTAGGTTTCGTTCATTTCATGAACTGAAGAATGGTCGCTTGGTGAACGAAAGTTTTCGTAAATGTTACATATTTAGTGTTTGAATGTTTTCGATGATAACGACATTATTTTTCGTGAATGAAACGAAATGTTTCGTTTATTTTAATAAATGTTTGTATATATTACGAATGATTTCATTGGTCGCACGAATTCATTTCGTTCATCTTAGAGAAGTTTTTTTACTTAATAGCATATAATTTTTACATTGCTCCGGCAGAATATGGAACGAGCTCGGTTTCTTTATGAATTATCCCGGAAGAGAGAAAAACTCAAATTTATTCATACAAAGCCACTAAACGATGGCTCAACTGAATCCGACCGAATCCGCACTGCTCCGGATTTTGGATCAACTGGAAGCGAAAAAGGTTCATGAAATTTTTGCTGAAACCGGCGGACACGGATACGGTTATTAAATAGTCAGACCGAGACCGTCGTGATGATCAACAATTATCTGACGTATAGCAACAAGGACACAAGGTTCTTTTGACGTCGATGGTTTGACGAATGGTGCTCGTAAATATTATAAAGACTTTCGTATATAGCAGTGTACAATTAGTTTGCCAAATGAAGCCGATTCGTAATAAGCCAATGAAAGTCGTTTCGTGGTTTTTACGAAAAACTCGTAATAAAAAATAAAAGTGTTTCGATAGAACTACGAATGATTCATTATATGTACGAAAAATTCGCTTATTTTATGAAAATTGTCTGTACGAAATTAATTAGTAGTGATTTACGAATATATTGTATCAGTGTGCCAAAGTCAGGGAAGTCACCGGGCCATCCTGCTTTGTATAGGCCAATGCAGCAGTGCTGCACAGAAGAATGAGCCAAATCCTGAAGAACTACTTCCAGATTAGAGTACTGCTGTACGAGACGAACGAAGGGCAGAAGTCAATGCGAGTCGTTTTAGGCTCCAATCTCGGTCTAACTCTTTGGAACGGGATATACGATGGGGTCTTAGCACTGCGGCAGCCCGGGAAATTAAAATTCGTTCGTTTGGCGGACGACGATTCACTAACGGTGATGAGTGAGACACTTGGATAAGTGGATGTGTCGGCGACGGAGACAATAGACGCGATCGTACAGCTGTATGAACGGTGTCAAGCTGCAAATAGCTCACCACAAGACGGATGTGTTATTGGTCAGCAACTGTACAGCGGTTCAGCGGATACAGATCACCGTCGAAGGGCACGTGATTGCATCGAAGCGCGTAATAAAGCAATTGGGAGTGATAATCAACGACCGGTTGAGCATTTCCAACCACGTTGATTACACCCGCGAAAAGTCGGTTTGTTATCTAGTGTTTCGTCATCGATACAGGGATGTGGGGTTCCTGACTGAGGTGCGGCACTGAAAACCAAGCGGAACCGCGAAAAGCAGCCGTTTCGGCTGGTGGTCGTATGAGTCACGATTGCGTACCGAATAATATCTTCGGAGAAGTATCCGTTATCGCCGAGATGATCCCCATCTGCATCATCCTGGCGGAGGATATCAAGTGCTACAATCAATGAAACGCCAGAGGCACAAGGAAGATCATGATAATCGATTCGATGGCGACGTGACAGCAGGATAGGGACAATACGGAGAAAGTAAAGTGGACCTACCGGCTCATCCCAAACCTGTTGACGTGGGTCAATAGAAAGCACGGAGAGGTGACCTTCCACCTGAAACAGCTTCTGTCGGGCTACGGCTGCTTCAGGAAGTATCTTCATCGGTTCGGGTACGCAACGTCGCCATTGCGCACGGAGTATGAGAACGTCGAAGAGACACCGGAGCATGTGGTCTTCCAATACCCGAGGATTGAAGTGACATGTAGGGAGCTACTTAAAACGGGAGGACCGAACATCAACACGGACAATGTAGCCTACAGAATGACAAGAGACGTAAAGACGTGGAACGCAGTCAACAGAGTTATGATGTAGATCATGACCCTCTTACAGCGAAAGTGGCGTGATGATCATCGAGCAACGGTTTCGGGATAGCAATCACCGCCAGGGAACTCTCCGCAGGAATAAGCTAGATCCACCGCCGAGGACTAGTCGAGTAGACTGCAACAGGGCACCGAGTATGGGTCGTCGAACGCCATGCGAACCGGACGCCACGCTCCATCCGGAATCGCCAGACCGACCGCGGCACCCCATCGGTTATTCCGATAGAAATATAGCAAAAACCAAAGAAGAATCGGTATTGCGAGAACTTCTTTCGCCAGGGAGCTGTTCGTCAGGGTAAGCTAGATTCACCGCTGGGGACTAGACTGAGTACCACGACGCAACACGACCAGTCGCGGGTCATCGGGGCACCAGTGAACCGGACGCCCTGCTTCACCGGAATCTCCGCACTGACCTCGGTACCTAGCTGATAGCCTCGGTTTCGGGAGAACTTCTCTCGCTGGGTTACTCTTCGTCAGCGTACAGTCATTCACCGCCGGGAACTAGACTGAGTAGACCGCGACGAGACACCACCAGTCGCGCCGGAGCTACAGCAAACCGGACGCCATACTCCACAGGAATCGCCGAACTGACCTCGGCACCTGGCTGGTTGGCTCGCTTTCGAACTTCTCTCGCCGGATAACTCTTCGTTGGAGTAGGCTAGATCCATCGTCCGGGACTATACCGAGTAGTTCGCGAACAAGTCGGAAGCTCAACGAGGATGAAGTATCAAATGGCATAAGGGATCCGAAGGGCTCAGTAAATTAGACAGTCTGAAGTTTGCCGCACAGATAGGGGAAGAGCACTAATTCTAGATCCACAGCTAACTTTCCTACTATCATACAGAAATTGCCACGTTGTGTGAATGGTCGAAAACTGGTAGTGTGCGAGGATGGGTACTGTAATCCTACTGGAAGAACTAACTACAAAGCAGTTGGATAGAAGTGTGTGCTGTGCCCACAAAAAAAAACTCTTCCCGCAGTAATGACGTAAGATAACGCCGGGGAGGAATCAGGTCCGTGCAAGAGTACTTGCATTAGCGGGTTGGGTGACTAATCAAACCCGTTTCCTGAGTTGTTGGCTTTTGTGCCTTTTTTTCCTGCTCAGGTTATTTTTGTTAATTTGATCTACCCTTTAAAAAAACATATATTCCTAAATACATATATTGTACATATATACAAAAAAATCATATATCCATCGAAAAAATTCTTACTACGCCACTGAAACGATATATTAGTACGTTTCAGTGGGAATTCAAGGAGATAAATTTGTCTCAAATTCCTATAGATATATTTAAACAATCATTAACATTTTTCAGCACAGGAGCAAACACCAGTTTTGTTGAAAGTGGTTTTGAAACCGATCTCAAAGCAACAGTGCAGTGAATTCTACAGTAACATTACTACCCGAAAGCTTCGATCCGGTCTACAAGACCAGCACCTTTGCGCGATTGACGACAGAATGGACACTTGTGAGGGTGACTCCGGCGGTCCGCTACAGATTAAACTGATGCACAATTCCAAGGTGACTCCATTTATTGTCGGAATTACCTCATTCGGTTCGGCCTGTGGAACGTCAACTCCGGGTGTGTACACCAGAATAGCCGGATACCAGGATTGGATAGTGTCTACAATGCGGCAGAATGGTGCCGACGTGGATGGTAGAAATGATTCGAGTTTCACTATAAGGACAATTATGCTTTAATGTACTGTTCACTTTTTCATAGAAAATATCTTCAATGCAACAATTTGCGCATTACGATATGTACATTTCCGGGAATATGAGGATGCTGTGATCCAGGAAAAAACGATCGACTATACTTCCTATGATTCAGATAATGCACGAATCAAAGATTATGGTAATACAGATTGGCTGGCGGAAATCGGATGGCAATCGGGAGGGCCAGAAAATTGCTTCGGAGTAATTATAGATGAGGATACAGTGCTAACCATCGCAGATTGTACTAATTTTAACGGGTAATGATAGATAGCTTTACCAGATTTAAACTTTTCAAATTATTCTACTTACAGTCTAGCTCCGACGACTATTACGTACCAAGGAGGGAATACAGCGGTTATCTCCAAGATTTACGTTCCTCCTGAATATATTAAAGGATTTAGTTACAACAATATTGCTGTTCTGAAGATGCAGGAGCACCTCAATTTGTCGATAAGTTTTCAGCCATCATGCATTTGGCATGGAAACGAGATTCCATACTCTATTTTACAAGTTATCGGTTATGGTAGAGAAGATATGAACACATTTCCTTACAGCGATGAACGGATACAACTGAGTTCGTAAAAATCTCATGAGTCAGAATGAATAGGAAGAGAAACAAATAATGTCAAGCAAAAATATTTTATTGAACAGACCACTAGAGCAAGTGAATAAACACTGATTGTGCCTCATTTGACGTTGAGGAATTAGTAGAGTACATTTGACGTTGTGCGTCAGTATAAAAACTTGAATTTTTGATATGTTCTAAAGATATGCTTTCGCTTAGGCTCTGTATTATTTAGAGTCGTAGTACTAAAGGTAGTGTAAGGGGCTGCAGAAGATAGTGAATAAAAGCATGGAATAGGGTCATATGAGCAAGCCTAGAGTTTCTCGTTGGCTTAACCCCTTGTCTTCTAGTGCAGGATGTTTTAGAATTTTTATCATACAAAATACCGCAGGTGTCGGGATGTTTTGGCATTTTATCAAAACCATCTGAGTCTGCGGGATGGCCCAATAGTTCAATGTAACTTAGTGCTATCGGAATCGAAATTTTCGTTAGTATTTTAGAAATCTGTGCTTTCTTATTACTAAAACAAGTTTCATAATTATTTCTACTATTTGATTCGAAATGTACATAATGAGCACGGTATGATTTGTTTAATGTTTATTATTTTTTCATTGGATATTATTCTGACTTTTTGATCACCTACCTAGCACTTAATTGAAGTTGAAATTACCTACTACAACAAATCTACAATTGATACATATGAAAAAACATATATATTTTTATGCTTAATACCATTTATCGTTTCGTTTAAATCAAATAGATTGCACAATTAACAATTTCCAAATATAATTGAAGTGATCTAAAGTACTGCCAGCGGAAGCGGTTGCCAAAATTCTCGTGTTAAAATCATACCCAAGTAACAATTGAAGTTTTATAGCATGCTAGAAGTGCTACCTAAGTTTTATGAGTGGCTATAAAACTACCATAAAACCTCAATTGTTACTAGGGATAGCAAAGAAGGTTTTGTTGTTTTGACTTGGTTTTACTCTTTGACTCTCTTCCTATTCTCTCTGTCGTAAGTGACTTGATTTTTGAACAGGTTGTTGATAGCGCCTTATTTTAGACCCGACGGAAAAGTTCCTGCACATCCAATCGAGAATTTTCAACGAAAGTAGCTGTGTATTGCCAAATTCATATTCGCGAAGCCTTCCACGGGGTATGTCTAGGGAACATCTTTGTGTTGGCAATGATGTCTTTATAGTACCTGAAACGTGCCGACTAAGGATAGGTGCTCCAATTACTGAAACGGTGGAGATTAATGACCGCAGTTATCATATGACGTTCGCTCTCAGCCAACAGGGTAGGGACTGCGGGTTCGGTGAGTATATGCTGGCCACTCGTCCAGCCAGCCATGTAGAGTGGCTGAAATCGGTACTGTTGCCGAATTATCAGGATACGGGCAGTTCCGTTAGTTTTGTGGACCCGGATCTGCTGCAGGGCAACAGTTGTGAAAATGATGCTGGAGTAAAAGGTCGTTGTGTTACGCTTGGAACTTGTTCAGTGGAGTGGTCTAAATTTTTAGCGGATGGACCAATTAAGTTTTGTTCAAGTAGTAAGGTGGTTTGTTGTCCATTATCTAAGATCAAGAACCAGCAGAGCAGTCGAGTACACCCAGAGCTTCTTGAATGTCCACAACTGGTAAAGCGGCTCGCAGTTACATATTCACCCGGTTCAATGGTAAGGTTTGTTACAGTTAATCAAACATAGCTTCCAATATGTATTATATCTCGTAGGTCAACATTGGATGGATTAGCGGAGAGAATATAGAGTTCCGATGTCATGGGGCAATCATCACTAAATTAATAATTATTACATCGGCCAGCTGTTTGAGCGAAGGCTTACCTCAATTTGTGCAACTTGTAGCAAATGTTTCCCAAAAAAACTTCGAAATAGACGGAATCATATTACATCGAGATTATAACTCTACCACGAACAGTAACGATATTGCACTGATTCGACTGCGACGCCCGCTATCGTGGAGTGCAGACGTATTTCCAACTTGCCTCTGGACAAACACATCCCACACGCCATTAGTCATGGAATTAAGTTTTGAAGGTATTTGTATCAACTTATGTGCATTATGTTAACATTACTATTCCAGAATTTTGATATCCATATTGCTCCTATTCTATTGAAATTCAAAAAGAGTCTCAGTATGGGTTCCATTACTTCGGTTCCCTCTGGATCCCTCCGGAAGTACGGATTACCGGGGACCAGGGGCATTCGTTTTCATAGATTCCATAAGTTGGTTCATAAATCCACAACTTCTAAAAGTGTGGGTTTCAAATATATTGGAATGTAAGAATCGGGTTTAAACATCAGACATAGAAATTGGAGTGAGGTCCTTCAGTACAAGTCGGCAAAGATGAACCTCCAGTATAAAAAAGAGCTATAAATAAATAATATTTCCACAGGCAGATTCGTTTATGTTACAAGTCAGTTTAAAATTCGGATAAAGAAATGTAATTTGCAAGAACCGGATCTATTGTCGTGACTACGGCTTACCTTTCAATATTGGGTTCCGGTGGCAAAAACCCACCAAAAAGGCAACCCAATTTCAATAGTGTCATGCGATCCGTGCTATGGTTAAAATTGTTGAGAGGGTTTAAAATATTCTTAATGGCGAACGGAGCCTGGGAACTTCTTTGGATGCTGCACTACGTACTGGAACGTTCGCTCTACGTTCCGAAATTTTTTCGCCGATAGTCGGCATTATTTTGCCGGATTTTTGTTGGCTGGGGTTTTTTTGAGAATTCCGGCTGATGGTAGTTCGGTGAAGTTTTGCTGGGTTTCGATACGTACAGACGAATCTGCTCAGAGGCCGTGTGGCATCCGGCCAAGAATTGAGCTACTGGGTTCCTGCTCCCATGTCGTAGGAGGCGACTGAAAGCAGGAGTCCCTAAATCAAGGTGGAAACTGAACCCTTTCTATCCGATCATAAATATATAATTTTCGATCATCTGGAAGTCACCCTCAATGTGGTAACATATCGTAATCCTGGGACCTCTTTTTGGAAAACTTGGCGACTAAATTTTGTGGATATTTTCCAATAATTAGATGGAATATTTCCAGCGCTACTGCAAAAGGGATTTGATATTCTCGAACATGTCTTGAAAAAAATATGCATTCCAGTCTTGCTACCGGGTATATCCCGAAAACATAGCGAGAAATAACTGTTAGATCATCACATCAGGAACGTTAGCTTAGTTGACATAGCATGCATATCATTGTGGGAAATCCATGAGAGTGATCATGTTCACGATGTTGTTTACAACAGTGAGAAGGCCTTCTCGCTCAAGCAATCAAGTTTGGGTGTATGATAATGTGTCCTTCCAGTCTATTCTGGAAGCGACGCGTGACCGTGGGGTATCTGCATGTATCTCGGGTTGGATAAACGCAATGCTTAGTAACCGTATTCTTTGCTCGTCACTGAAACAGGCAAAGATGTGGAGTTAAGTATTTGCAGTTGTCCTCAGGGTGGCGTTCTGTCACCTTTATTATGGAACCTGGTTGCCGAAGGCTTGTTGAAGAAACTCAATGGGCTTGGATTTCTAACCTACTGGTTTGCTGACGATTACCATTACTGGACTTTGCATCGGAACAATCTTTGACTTAATGCAACAAGCATTAAGAGCTGTCGAACGGTGGTGTCGCGAACTTAAATATTCAGTTAACGCAAACAAAACTTCAATGATTCTTTTCACGAAGAAGAGAGTAACAACCGGGGCTCGTCCCTTGCATTTCTTTGATTCTGAGCCACTGTGTGCAGATCAAGTAAAATACGTTGGAGTTATATTGGATTCCAAACTGAATTGGTCTGCTCACATTGAGTTCAGAGTCAAGAAAGCGTGCAAGGCCTTCGGGCAGTGCAGACGAATTTTTGGAAAGACCTGGGGTCTCAAATCTAAATACATCTATAGGATTTACACGACAATTGTACGTCCAATACTGTCATACGGATGGTGGTAGAAGGGAAAGGCGTTGACTGGTGCTTTCACCACAACTCCGACTGCTGTCATTAAGGCCCTTCTAAATATCAAACCATTTCACATACGCCTCAAATAAGAAGCACTGCAGGTTACTGGGCTTTGGAACAGTAACCATGTTGATCTTGCTACTGTGGTCAGAAATGGTTACATGGGGTGAGAATATTCTTGCTCCCAGCGATATTACACTTACATGTAATTTTCCTTACAGGAAATTCCATGTGAAGATTCCCTCTCGAGAGGAGTGGTTGTTTGGCTATATGGAAAGACAACAACAAACGCAAGTGGTCTGCTACACTGACGGTTCTCGAATGGAGGGACGTGCTGGTGCTGATATCTACTGTCGTGAAATGAGATTGGCACAATTTCACTCGCTAGGTAGATACTGTACTGTATTCCAAGCAGATATCTTCGCGATTACTAATTTTAACGCTATATCTTTAATAGTTCCATTGGGAAAATTTTAGTATAGGCTTTATTTTAAAGGGAAGAATCTCAGTATTTGAAATGTACCATTTTTGTTCCTTAAAAAATATGCGAAATTGAGATTTCGACTTATTTTGGACCCAAATGTCCAATTTTCATAACTTTTCTGCTGGTTGGGGTAGGTTGTAATCCGTTCTAGGTAGTAAATCAGTTATATCAAACAGATTATCTGTGTTCTTCGTCAGAATACGAGACTTTATGGTTTTATTACGTTTTTTCATTAATATCAAATATTTTTATATAATTTCTTACAAAATTCAAAAACTTTTTGAGCGACTTAGTGGAATGTCACAACTAATCCTGTTAACTCTGTCTTAACAGAAATATTTTTATTTTGCCATGCACATAAATTTTATTAGTATATTATTTTGACATTGTGAGGGATAAGAGAGAAAAACTCAAACTTATTCCCACAAAACCAACTAACAGTTTGCAATGGCTCAACTGAATCCGATCGAATGCATACTGCTCCAGATTTTGGATCAACTGGAAGCGAAAGAGGGTCAGGAAATCTTCAACAATTACCTGAGGTATTGCAACAACGACACCATATTATACCTCTTTGAAGCTTGTTTAACGTTGACGGTTTGACGAATGATGCTCGTAAATATTATAAAGACTTTCGTATATATCAGCGAACAATTCGTTTGCCTAATGAAGCCGATTCGTAATAATCCAATGAAAGTCGTTTCGTGGTTTTCACGAAAAACTCGTAAAAAATAAAAGTGTTTCAATAGATCTACGACTGATTCATCTAATGTACGAAATTTTTTATGAAAATTGTCTAGTGTGTCCAGAAATCCCAGAATAAAATTCGCGATCAAGTGCCGGAGATGTAAGATTTCTTTTGTTAAAATATTAGTGCGCATTTGGCATTCAAACGATCAGTGTTTATCCGCTATTAAACATTGATGGGGGATGCGTTACACTATGAAGATCCAATTTTCAGATAATATTATTTAAATTTCTTAAATATTCAAATGAGATTCATTTGAAAAGAAATCACTCTTTTTGTCTGTTAATTTTCTGTACAAGCAGTAACAGTTGTCAGCTTAAAAGTGATTTTCACTGGAGATTCGTCGAATTAAATTGTTAAATTACTGAACAAGTCAGCAGCCCGCAGCTAACGATCTGAAAATGTTGCTAACTGACCAGTGTTTTTTATGTTTGGGTAAAAAGGGAACATGGTGGAGAGTTCAGTAACAGAATTGATTAACTCAAATGACTACCGAATCGTCTGCTGTTACGGTACCCAGTAATTCACACTAAGTGTGATTACATACGTTAAGTTCCACTCAAAACCCTTTTGTATCGATTTTGTTGGCTATTTTCGGCAAATTTGAGACTAAGAGAAACGAAAGCAATGAAATTGAAAGACGGATAGGTATTCTAGAGCGAATCGGTTATAAACTTAGAACGGAAAACTAGAACTAGGCAGGCTCATATGGGCATGATCGAAAGGAAATGTGAAGAATTTGTTGTCTTCTGCAGAGTAGGAGTTGGGCGTTTCACCCAAGTCTACCGCCGGCGTCGGCGGTAAAACATGATGATGAGTTATGTTCTACCATAGACCATGCGGTAGACTTGGGTGAAACGCCCAACTCCTACTCTGCAGAAGGCAAAAATTCTTCACATTTCCTTTCGATCATGCCCATATCAGCCTGCCTAGTTCTAGTTTTCCGTTCTAAGTTTATAACTGATTCGCTCTAGAATACCTATCCGTCTTTCAATTTCATTGCTTTCGTTTCTCTTAGTCTCAAATTTGCCGAAAATAGCCAACAAAATCGATTCAGTAGAACCTTGCGGCAATTAAAACATAGTAACATCAAAACCCTTTTAGAAAAAGTTTTCATCAAGTTAAAGCAGAGTTAGAGAGATTTTGAAACTTTAACCTAGTTCACCAATTTTTGATACCCGTTTTACCCCACCTCCCGTTAAAGCATTTAGCTGAATTTTAGCTAAAGTCAATCCCACGCATAAACAAGCGCTGAACTTTTTATTCAAATCGGAGCACATCACCTCTCGAACAAAGGGGTGCTGCACACA
The DNA here is from genome assembly GCF_030247195.1 of Topomyia yanbarensis. Classification (NCBI taxonomy): domain Eukaryota; kingdom Metazoa; phylum Arthropoda; class Insecta; order Diptera; family Culicidae; genus Topomyia; species Topomyia yanbarensis. The sequence goes on from NC_080671.1 coordinate 154,390,597, forward strand.
CACTTGCAGACTTTATTTCAATTCGTCGAGCTGACGCGATTGGTATATAAGACTCGGACCACGTACTTCGGTGAAAGTCTTGAAAGTTTGAGCGGTTTTTCAATTTTTTTATATGGGGGTAAATCGGTTTAGTTTAGGTCATTGGTTTCTTTGGGCAATTCCATAAACGTAACCTTTTCTTTTGATAGTGTTTTTACTGAATCCATACCAAAAATGATACTTTTCTTCGCACTGTCTGTTTCGCAATTGTGATTGGATAATGCCTCCGGTAAATTTGCGAAACATACTTGCGAACTTTGAATCAATCTAAACTATTCATTGTTTTATAAAAATATTGCGGTAAAACATGTTTAATAACGTTCGATTTGTTTTTTTTTTTGCTTGAACGCTCTTTCATTTCTTATCATCCTGCTTTACTTACAGACGACGAGGAGATAGCGTTCGATTACGTAGCGCCTATGTACAACAGCGACTGTCAGCGCACACACCCCCAGGCAATACGCAGTTCGCAGATTTGTGCACGATCGTATATGCGTAATTCGACGTGTATCAGCCTTGGTGATCAGCTACGATGGGATGCACCGGATGGGATACCGTATTTGGTTGGACTCATGGTGCACGCACCCAACTGCGTCGACTGGCGGTACGCTGTGTTTACGAGAATAACCTCATTCCTGGATTGGATTAGTGCAAATGCATTTTAGTAGTGTAGTGAAGAAGTGAATCCTTTTAAATAGTGATAGTAGAAACCAGTAAATATATCATTAGTACATAGTGCTATTTAATGCGCTATTTTGGACATTAGGTTTATTGCTAGATTCAATACTAAATTAGAATAATCGAAACATAAATGCAACAAACGGTTCGGAAGTTGTAGATTAAGGATGAATAGAGTACGATGTCTAGATGAGCTATGCACATTTGGTACATCAATCAGGATTCGGAATAAATATAAAAAACTGTGATTCGTAATCAATCCTATTGGTAGTTGTATTTTAATTTTATTGTAATATGTAGACCGGCACAATGACTTTTTTCGGAACACCATTCAATCGAATGGTAATTGGCTCCAGAAACCCCATTCCAATTACAAATTTGTTCGGATTGTTCTAATTTACACTATATGAAATTTTAACTGTGGGAGTTTTTATTGAATTTTGATTTTCTGTTTCCGATTTTCCATATATTTCACCATAGAAACTCCCAAACGCTTGTGAGCGAACTAGAGCTATAAGAAAAAGTTCATATTTGGCATATGGTTTGTAGAGATCGAAGCAGACTGTGACCGACGGAAGACGTGAAAATTTTTGACACGTGTTCAATTTGTGCTCAAGAAATTCAAATGAATAGGATATAAAGTGATATAAAATTTTAAATTTACAAACGAAATCGTTGGGGTTTCACAACATATACCTAGATCAGGTGCATCAGGTAGTGGATAGTGATTAAGAAGCTTGCAGCAAATGTGCAGTGGATTCATTGGAATAATGTTCAATAAGAGCTGGTGCGCTGCTTACAATGTATTCCGAGGGCCGGGTACTTTCTGTCCCGCTAAGTACACTTCCACTCCCGCTAGTTGGTCAGAGCGAGTTTGGGCGTGGTAAGGATGGTGGTACAAGGTAAGAAATTGGCGAAGAAACAATTCCCGGCTACACAAAGGAAGGATCATGGAAACGTGTCTTGATATTGTCTTGGAAGTTCCCAGTTAAATGGCTACTGAAGCTAGTATTGGTGCTTTAATGAAGTGAAACTAAGGGGTTTCGATTTACCAAAAAGATTTCACTTGTAAGCTAATTTGATCCAGTCCAGTCAGCTTTTAATCGTTTTTATATTCGCGAGCGTTCGTAAAATTTATGAAAAGTTTCGAACACAGCATTATCCGGGCATTGCTGCTTTGTAATTTTTATGAATTCCACTTTTCATTCAAATTGTTTAATGGTGTAAGTATTTACTCAACTAGAAAAAAAACTTTCTTGGTTTAGTGTATCCTCGAGGTATAAGTAACTAGTCCTGGATAAATCATTTAATTGCTTTCTCGGCTGTGAAATATAACATGAGTATTGAAAAAGGTTGTACCCCGCGTGTTTGACTGCGGACATACACAAGCGCTAAACAGGAAAATCATTGAAATCTGGTTTTTAAGGAAGCGTTTTCGCGGGATTTTATTTTTTTCTATTCTTGGAGCTGTTTGAGAGTTTTTCGTTTTTATAATACTAATCAACCGATTTCGACAATTTTCTTTATCATTATTCCAGAGAGCGAGTAAAGGCGCTATAACCTTGGCTTTATAGGCAGGGCAGGTCTAATAACCTCTGCCCCATCCCAGGAACGTAGGACCAAAGGAGTGACATTAACCCTCTTAGCCAAGTCACTCCCAACGATTTATCAAACCCCTATCAAATTGAAACGGTTGTGTACGATTGTCCTCGTTTCTTCCTTTTTCAAGGTTCAAAATGATTCGTTGATCAAATTCTTCATTAAATGAATAATTTGATTGCCGTATTATTTTGAATCATCTTCATTTTGTACGCTGCACAGTTGGCCTGGCCGCTTTAATGTTTGTGTCACATAGTATATGAACCACAAACATTAATATTGACAAGAAAAATTGTAGGCGAATGTTTGCAATTTTCCAGGATCCCTACATGTATTGGCTGTGTATGTGTAGACTTGACTAGACTAGATATTTGGCATATGGTTTGTAGAGCTAATTACCACTTGATTTGACAGTGTTCCAAGAAAAAGTTAAATCAAAGTAAATACGATCAGTGTGCGTTTCATTGACGTTAAATAACTTCATTGATTTTTGGAGACCCAACCATGTGCTTCAAGAGAGTAAACGCACAATATTTCAATAATTACAAAATATATTAACAAGTTAATTAATATTATAATCAAAATATTCTTTATTTGGAAGTGTAGTTCTGCGTTAACAGTTCGTACAACTTTATTGGGTTTGTAGTTGTTTGCATCATGAATATTACTTTTGATCTTCCGCATCAATCATGCTTCCGAAATGTTGAGTCAAGTGCTATTAAAAACCAGATATATGGAATGAATTGGGTTAAAACTGAGTCACACGTGTCGTGGAGTCAACTATCTACAATCGCTGGACCTTTCGTTTGTGACGTTACCTTATTTGTTTCTGCACGAAAAAGCTCTCCCTCGTATCTGACAGTTTCCGTAGTTCTATCTTTGATGGCATCAAGATTATAATCATTGAACTGAATAATATGGGAGATAATCAATTCGTACATTTATTGAATGAATAATAAAATGCATCATTCTTTCATTCATGAGCTGTTCTTCAAGCCATATATTTTCTTTTTGAGCAATTGCACCATTCATGTATGTATGAACTAATCTACGTTAATGTGCGTTATTTATACCTTAATGCAAATAAGATATATTTAAAACAAGAATGTTGAACCTATTGTAGTCATATGCATTTTATCGGTTGTAGGTTGCGCAAGCTGAGTTTCCGCATGCTACGCATTCGGTTTGCTCCTTTTATTTTAGTAAAGATTTATTCATTTACGTGGATAATCACTTTAAATCAAAGTGATTTATTTGATGAGTGTAATTCTAAAAATTCAAAAAATCAAACATACAGGCTCGTACCACCCGAGGCCATCACCGCCGATTATGCCTAACATCGATTATGCCTAACATCCTTATGCCTAACGTACGTATGCCAAACGTCCGTATGCCTAACGTATTTATGCCTAATGGGGTACACCCCTGTCAAGCTATTTAGTAAAGCCGCATTTTTATCTTTTCTCAACGCATTGGCTCAAATGGTAATGGTAATTGATGTACTCAAGTTACTGCTGCGCTCAAACAGAAGAATTTCACCATTCCCAAGCCATTATTGTTATTATATCGGTTCTTAAGAGTAAAGCAAAGAAGCTGAATTAATTTAAAACATAATTAATGAAATAGTATGCCAACCAGCCTAATAGGGTCAGATACTTTTTTCTATTTAATGTTATAAATGGATTGTGTGATTGATTAGATTGTTGTGATTAGATGTTGTTATTTTTGTTACTAAATATTACACATCTCTCACTTGACTTTTTATACGAATTTCTTAAAAAAAATTCTATCAATTATTTGAAAGCTGCCTGTCGTTATGGTTGAGGAACGTAAAATGTTAGATGCATGGTTGCTACTTACACTGTAGTAAAAATTTACAGTTAAGGTTCTGTACGACGAAGCGTTCATTTTCGACAAATAAATTTTGTTTTTTTTTCTGGCGACAATCACTTTAATTGTTATGGTGTGGATTTTGTTATGTTCAGTGGTGTGTATGAATCATGGCGAAGGGAATAAAATCTCAACGAATTTGAAGTAATCAAGTGAACCTATAGCATTTATGTCAGCAAACTTTAGTAAAAAGAAGTAAAGTGTTCATATACTTGACATTCTCCTGAAATGATGTACGTAATAGTATAGTATGTAGGGGGTGATTTCATCAATTCTATAAAAGTTTGAAAATTTAGAAATTAAATCTTCTTCAGTTCTTCTACGATTTTTTTTAAAACTGTGAAAATTTGATCAGAGATGATCCATAAATGAATTAGCATTTTTTGAGTGATTTTTTACAACCCCCCTCCTCCATCGTAGCATTTCGTCACAAAATTCTATATACACCCCCCTGATAATTACGTAGCTTGACGGTAACCCTCACCCCCTCGTTGTCCCCGTAAAAAATTTAAAAAAACAAAAATGATGTTAGTTAGATGAAACGGGTAAGATTGTCGTGACATCAGATCAACCCCTATTCCCCTTTAAAAAAGCTACGTAGCAAGACATGACCCCCTACCCGCCTGTCGTCTCACATCATCACAATATACAAAACTCCCCCCTCCCCCATATAATGCTACGTCATTTATGGATGGTCCCTCACAGGTAACAGACATATAAGCAAGAATAATCATTTCCAAAAAAACAGAGAAAAACCTGTGTAAACGTTTAAATGAATATAGGTTGAAAATCACCATCGTATACAGATTTGCATGCATGAATCCCCATTGTATCCAAAATTGTACGCAACGAAGGAATAGCATTTGCTGGTCGATCGTAGCGCAGGCTAGTGGCAAGTTTCAAAATGACAGTTTCATTTCTTACACACATTCAAAACTTTACTTGTATGTCAGTTCTCACATTTTCAATTTCTTTTTTGTATGAAAGAATTTTATGTTTAGATAAAGTGGTATATTCGATTAATGATTTCTGATCCTCCATAGAGTTACGATGCTGGGTTCAAATCTCCCAGGGGATCAAGTTTCCTCAGTCTCCCCTAATCATTTATTAAATTTACTAATAATTTTGCTTCCAAAGATTTAGGCTTTCGTATGTTTTGTTTACAACAAATTTTCTACACGAACGGGCATAAAAAATTTCGAATGTGTGATCGATCCCATAAGAGAAAGCATTGCAACGAATTGTGCGCCCAGTAGCACTCCGAATTTATGATGCCAGCAAAAATAGTCGTCGCGTCTCCTTTAGAAAAGCACAGACAATAATGAATACATAGAAATATTTCATTTATGCAAACCATCGCCGTCTTAGAAAAATAGGTTTGTTAAATCCATGAACGACAGTTCAATGGCATTCGTCACTGAATATAACTTGTTTTTAGCCATAGCTCATTTGTATTCAAGTTTAGTACTGAGTAAGATCAAAACATTGCTTGCCAACAATGAATATACAATTCAACTAGGTCTAGGTTGAACAAACGTGATAAGCTGCTAGGCGAGTCATTCGAAGCGCAGATTGCAGATCCTAAGAGGATTTAATTGTTTTTTATGTTTGTTCAGGTTAGTATATTCTTATTATCATGCGTACGACATAACTTGGGTATCCTGCATGATGTTACAATCCATAAAATTTTAACATATGAAATTGTAATGTTCATTTCCTAGTCTAAAAATGAGCTTTGAGGCATCTCAGAACATGAACTAGTCTAGCTTTTAGAGGAAAAAAAATGAAGATGCAGTATGAGGGGGTCTGGGGAAGGGCTTCTGCTTTTTTTACCCCTTTACCCTCTAATGCCAAAATTTTTGTTTTGCTTGAGAAAACTATTGTAGATATATTTTGAGATGAGAAATCAAAAAAACCTGTTTTAATCCACCTAGAGGTGCAATTGTGCCTTTCTCATTTCTCCAAACTATGATTTAGTAGCTGGTTCGTACAATATAACATTATGGTAATGTTTTTCATTCTTATTACACTTGGTAAGTATATATAAGAGCACCTTTTTGCATTCATCGCGGTATCGGTTTGAATCGGAGTTTTCTATGTGATCGCACTCCACAACCCGTAACTCCGGAACCGGAAGTCGGATGGAGATGGAATTTAATATCGGTTTCCGGGGACGCAACACCTTTCATTTGACACTAAGTTGATCAAATCGGTCTAGCCATTTTTGAGAAACCAATATAACCGTTATTCTGAATTTGGATGCTTCCGGATCCGTCGATGGTGGCCAGTGTGGCCAAAGAGACTTTGAATGACTGTTGGTGACCTAGATCTACAAATTCAACAAATGTGTTTACATTTTGGAAAAAAATTCACCTTTTTACATTCATCGCAGAATTCGTTAGAATCGGGATTTGCTGCGTGATCGTACGTATCACCCTGTAATTCAGGAACCAGAACTCGTATCCACACAAAATTCAACAGCAGCTGATGGACCTTTCATTTAAAATCAAGTTTGTCAAAATCGGTTCAGAAAATTCCGAGAAACCGATGTGGACAAATCAACAAATTTTGTTTTGTAACCATACTCTTCAACTCGTAATCCGGAACAAGATGTCGGTTGAAAATGAAATTCAATAGCAACCTATGGGAATATTATTCCTTTCATTTGAATCTTAGTTTGTAAAAATCGGTTCAGTCATCTCCGAGAAACCGATGTGGACATTTTGTTAACAAATCCGCACATACACACATACATACATACATACATACATACATACATACATACATACATACATACATACATACATACATACATACATACATACATACACACATACATTCACACATACATACACACAGATATTTTGCGATCTCGCCGAACTGAGTCGAATGTTATGAGTTGGTTAGAAAGTCGGTTTTTGGAGCAATTGCATAACCTTTCTATATGAGAAAGGCAAAAGAATAATATTTAGCTTAATCAGCATGAGTTCAATAGTATTTTCATGTGATTATATTTTGAAATGATGGTGGAATGGGTTTGAAAGTGGAGGGAATGGGGGGTTAGTAGAGTGGGAGTGGAGGATGCGTCAGAAATCCTTCATCTTATTTCGGTATACGGGATGGATGCAGGAAATGCGGGCGTGAGGGTGGTCCAAGGGGAGGGGAGTGATGAAGGATGGAGGTGTAAGGGCAAGACGGAGGGGGGAGGGGGGCGGCGACGCAATACTCAACTGCATATTTTGTCTTCCATTTGAGACTTGGTTTGAGAAAATCGGTTCAGTCATCACCGAAGAACCGATTTGACTTTAATTGTGGAATATGCCCGGAATTCCGGACTTCCGGAATCGTCGATAGTAGGCAATATATTCAAAGAATGTTTGATTGGCAATCAGTGATCTAGATCTGCGATTAGAAGTTATTTGGTGACCATTTCAATAGTTTTTAGCCTCTGAGGTATTACGATTGTACCGATTTATATGGGAAATTCCAGTGTATCCTTACTAACACCCCTGTAACTCCGGAAGCAAGAGTCAGAACCGAATGAAATTCAGCAGCAGTCAATGACATTACTGTATCTTTCATTTGAAATCAAGTTTGTAAAAATCGGTAGAGAATTCGTTGGGGAATGGGTGTGATATTAGCTTAGGAACTTGGCGAGTTCCCCGGGGGCGTCATGACCTGTCATAGGTGGCCAATTTGGTCAAAGCTGCTTTGATTGATCATTAGTGATCCAGACCCGCAAACTAGAGTAATGTGACATCAATTTTAATATGTTTTACATCATTTGAACATCATGGTGGTACCAGTTTATATGGGAATTTGCTGTGTGACCGCACTCTTCAACCCGCAACTCCGGAACCGGAAGTCGGATCAACTAAAAATTCAATAGCAGCTTATGGGAGCGTTATACCTTTCAGATGAAACTAAGTTTGCGAAAATCGGTTCAGCCATCTCTGAGAAAATTGTGTGAGTTTAAATGACACACACACACATACACACACACATACACACACACACACACATACACACACAGACATTTGCCGATCTCGACGAACTGAATCGAATGGTGTATGACACTCGGCCCTCCGGGCCTCGGTTAAAAAGTCGATTTTTACAGTGATTGCATAGCCTTTCTTTATATGAGAAAGGCAAAACCTATTGCCAGTTGACGAAAGCTACGGATTCTTTATTCAAACCTCAAAACTACCCAACGAACGCCAACACTGAAAGCTCAAAACTGTTTTGATTTCAAGAATTCATTCACTTTTTGACTCAGGTGATGGTTTGACCTCGGAGCGAGGTCAAATTGTAATGTGGTTCCGCAATAATAAGAAACAGACTTCTGAGACAAAGATAAGAATATTTGTACATTTTTCCTGTGCCAGATGTTTTTTATTTTGCAAACTGTAAAATTTATGCAACAAATTGTCAAATCATTCAATTCTTGCGTCATTTGTTGACATATTAGAGACTATACAATTAAACAACATAAAATTTGACAGAATGCACGGGAAAACAGCGATATGTTTACTGAATTGAGACCATTCATAATATACGTAACGCAAAAATTTCCCATCAATGACCATGTTAGAAATTGTCACGAATTTCTTTTAATAACCAAAATTTTCGAGTACCGATACATTACCGGTATTACCGGTACTGGGGACTTCAATGTCGCAGTAACGGTTTTCGCTAAAATGGGTCGGTACTACGAATCCTACGCACACCTCTCCTACACCTCTTCTCCACCAGCTACTGTGTCTTGTAGATAGACCAGTTATATCCCCGAGTCGGTGCGTTTTGTTTCAAAAGTACTAAACCAGATTTTATATTACTCCAATCAGAAAATTTTACTTTTCTGGCAAAATATCAAAAGTTTTATATATTATTGATATTTTTCCTAAAATTTAAAGTTTATATCGAAATGATCGTCTGAATGTATGAACATTTGAGAAGTTAGCGTCCAAAGAGTTAAACCACATTATCATTTAATATAGGAAACGGGAAAAGCTAGTACTGGGGCTATCTCCATGGTCAACTTTGATTATAATAGCATAATAATAAAATAAAAATAACTTGCAAACTCAAATGACACAACTTTGATCAATTGAATAATGCAAAAAAATCGGAGAAAATGAGAGTTGACTCCTTTTAACTCAATCAGCCATTTATTTATGATGTCTGCTCGTTCGACAAGGGATTTGCTGGTGATCTACAATTATTTGAGAGCCTGCGAAAGTGTCGCATCGTTGCCCGTTGTCAATCGTCTGACTCGACCACATTACCCCCGACCTATTTGACCCTTCGGGCCGCCAGTGACAAGTTTTTGATCTTCACAGCCGCTCTCTACTGTTATCTTCCCAACTAGAGTAAATGCAATGCACAGTAGTTAAAAGCAATGCGATTCATGCTTTTGCTGATATGTTTTCACTTAATCACGAGATTGCACTTCATGTTTAACACTTTGGAGCTGATTGCATCGATCTCTATGTCCTTCCTGACTTTTTACATATTATTTCATATTTGTGTGATTTGCTTGTTTGTTGTTTGTTGGATGATTATTGATCATCATATGGAAATCGGCTGGCATTCTACATAGCTAACACCTGCGGAACGTATTTAATTCTGCCATACTCGTTCTATTACCAATGAATGCGATATCACTCAGTCAACGTCGGTACATTGAATGAAAATCATTAGTCTCACGAGGAATGTGGATTGGGAACTTGCGATGACTAGGTTATCTCACCATTTGTGAAACAGTTCCGACTCGCTTATTTGTGAAACTCTAATTTGAATTGAAATGAAAAATGTGTTATTTTTGACGGTTCGTTATCTCTAGTTGGAATTGGATGAAGTCTGTCTAGCTACCCGTTTTGTTGAATTTGGCATTCAAACAAAACTAATCAGAAGAGTACAATTCAGCGTTATCTGACGGTACTATTTTAACTGACAGCACATTTGCCGTTAAGTCTATTTCGAGCCGGACAGCGACAATGCCTTTAGTAGGTAATAATCTATGAGCAAGTGATATTGGTTAAAATGATAAGGTTGCATCGACATGAAGCTGCGATTCTGTCGCTGGGTTGTTGGATGGTTATGTGTTGCATTTCTTTCGCTAGTAAGTATTTTCGATTAGTGCCTCAAAAGCCAGAAATCAAATGTTAATGTATTTAACTGGGAGAATATTGTTAGGCTGCCGCCTTCATGTTCGCTGATAGTTTCGTTTGCTTGAACGTATCGTAGAATTGATGCATAGTCCCTGCGCATCAATTGAATCTTAGCACTACTATAACAGTCCTGCACACTAATAAGCAATAAGCATCAGTTGGCGCCAGCGATGTCTGCCAAAAATAGAAGGTTAAATTTCCGTAAATGGGTTGTTATAGCAAGGCTTGACATTACTTTTGGCGCCATTTAGACTGATTCCTCGTTGGGACCAGTGAGCAACGAGCTGAGTTTTGATGCGTATCCTTTCAAGCTGTATGGTGGTTGGCAAAGAAAGAGGGGGGACATAGTTCACCTCTGATACAGAATTCCTATCCCTTACCTTCCCGTGGTGCCCACCGGGGCACGAGCCACCTTATGCCGTTTTTGCTTGGACCCGAAGCTAGTTCGGATTCTGTCCCTCATTTTAGGCCGCCTGAATCACTCAAATCGCAAATAAAATCGAGTTTTCTGTTGTAGCTTCGGCTTGTTTACTATCCTTAACTAGTGTTGTCGAGATTATTTCTTTTTTCCTTATCCCATAGTATTTGAAAAATATTGATTGTGTATGTTTCAAGACATTTTCTCGCTATTTAATGTGAAGTTCATGATCAAGCCAATGAAAAGTAAAAAAATCTTGAAATGATCATTGAAGTGCTAATAAGAAGCAATACTCCCATTGGCTGTTCGGAGTTCAAATTGCTTGTTTGGAATTATCGGAAATTGATCGCAAGCGACTTTCGTATATATTGATAAGACCATATAGATGAATAGATACCTCTATTATATTTTCTAAAGGCCTGGTGCTTTCTGTAACCTGAATTCTGTGTCTCGCGCGTACATTTTTCAAAATCTATGGCTTTATTCTTGTATGTAACGCCCTGCGGAAGAATAATTATTAAAACGCGTATTCGAACGACATTCATGTTTCTACTGTAGGTCGCACACCTGAAAACTTTGATCTAAAATGAAGACAGAGCGCGTGAGTACTTAGCTAAATCACAATTTCTACCAAGATATATCCTGATTCGCTTCCCTATTTACTAACACCAATCCTATCCTGCAACATTTCAATAGACCTGCATGAGCGTGGCTATCTACGTTATTGATCATACTATAGTCTTAGTCTCTTTAGCTTGCACGTTGAGTATGATGTACTACTCCCAGGTATCATAAAATTGCAATTTCAACAGGCTTCGATCGATCACGGGAAACTCAGCGGGCGTTCAACTAAGCTAAGCTTTTTTCAAAAGAAATGTAAAGAATTCCCTCAAACGTTCAAGATTTTTTCGGAGGCCTGGGGGGTCGAGTCTTATGTATCAATCGACTCAGCTCGACGATTTGGGATGGCATATACTCAAAGGCTTAACACTCAGACAGAACACTATTATTTTGCTTTTGATTTTGATGTTTAGTTTCTTTGCGATGGATGTTTTTTTGTGCAAAAAATATGTTCTTTGCAATTTTTTAGATTAATTGTCGAATTTCTAAACATAGATAAACACTTCATATACCTTCAGATACCTTATATGAATATCTTTAGAACGAGCTGCAGTTTATATAAATCGAACTATTGCTAAAAGAGGTATCCAGCATTAAATACAAATGTCAGATTATTGGCATTTTCTAATATTTAATATTTAGAAATAAGACCAAAAAGATGCAATCAGCTATAAACGTCAAAGTGGCTAATTATAGGCCAAAAGCTTCTTGGCAGAATTAATTGGATGTAATATGCTCTTTCTTTTGATATTATGTTTCCACAGATTAATCTTCCTATAAGTGGGATAGTTCTATTAATTTTCTTTTAAGTAGTTATATTGAGATGATATCTTCAGTAAATTTATAGCCCTTTCTTTTGCGAACAACTTTACTGAAGCCACCAAGTGTCTATCTTGTACAATTTACAAGTTATAGCATGTTATTTATTAGTCAATATAGTAATGCTCCATTTCACTAAACCAGCCGAACTTTATTTCAATGAAACGAAAAAGGAGCATATCAGGACATATTTTGTATTTGATTTTTCTATCTACTACTGCTAAAAATAATTACCGAAAAACTCACGTACGTGGCGGTTTAATAATTATCCGAAAACGGTCCGTAACGAACCGCCACGTATGTAAGTCAGTGGCAATACGCAAAGTAATATTTTTTAAATTTCAAAATATATCGCACCGATAATCATACATGTCTTGCATATTTCACCTTCAGAACAGCCAAATATGACAATTGCACTAATATACGAAGGTGTGCTTGACGATAACATGGTAAGTAGCTTAGTAAGTGTTTGGTTAATCAAAGTTTCTTGTAATGTAATTTTGAGTAAGTCGAACGTTTTGTAGATTACTTGAGAAAGGCCGCCGAAACGTCGGATGAAAAGTAATTATTCCGTTTATTAAATATTTCAAAGACTGGAAGCCAAAGATAAAGTGGATAAAGCACAAGATTCGCTTTTGGTCTGCATCCAAACATGCCAACAATTGGCGTAGCTTGCAAACTTGCGCACAAACAATTATGTTTCTACTGGATGTGAGTCCGGAAATGTTAAATAATGTGTTGTATTTTTCCAAGCAGTATTCTAGTCAGGGCACTGACTGGACTTTGCAAAGAGTAAAGCCATCCCTAGTTTTATAGCCTCTCATAAAACTTAGACTGCACTTGTAGCGTGCTATAAAACTTCAATTGTTACTTGGGATGTCAAGTGATCCTCGAATTTTTCGCAAAATCACCGATCTTCATAAGGAATATTTTATTGTATAGGGATTATGGTGAATAGTATTTGGTATGAATGTTTCGCTAAAACTCCTATTTTTCTCTAAACTTAAACTTTATTGCACGATAAAATTGTAAATTTTATATCTTAAAAACTACTAAAGATAATTTAATGAATTTTTGTACACTTATGTAATGATATTTACACTATTTCATAAAAATATTTCTACTGTATAATTGTGTTAATAACGGTACTTTACATCTATTTAGAATTTCAATTGTATCTTTTCTTATGTTTTTCACGCTAAAAGTTTTCAAAACGTATGTAAAATTATGCGGCAATCTTTCACCTCCAATAATTTGTATTGATAATTTTTCATTTTTGTTCTTATCGAGAGTTATGGACGATTTTGTAACAGTGCGCTCTTTCAACGCACGGCCCACTTTGATGCAGCCCGCGAGATCTTACACATTGGCAACGTTGCACGTCGCATCGTCAGAATGCGAATCGCGTTGGAAGTGCGCATTGCATGACTAAAAGAAACCACACCTCTCGATTAGTGTAAAAAGACAAGCTTTTTTGTAAGGATTATCGAAGATGAATGTTTTTCGGATATTTTGAGATGCTTTTAAATTTTTTTGACCGAAGTGTACAACAAAAATTATGGTTGTTTAATAAATATTTTTATCGTAATTTAACTGTATCGCAAAGAACAGAACTTAACTTATATAATGATCTTATGTTATTGCCATCTTTAAAGACACTTTTGTTAGTTAAAGTACATCTATGTTTTATCCAAATTCATTTTTAGTCTACAACATTATATAGGAAAATATGAAATCTTATGACAACAGCTTTTTATCAGGTCCATTATTTTGGCAAACACTTTAAGAAGAAAAATTAAAAAAAAAATGAAATTTTCCTATGTTTTAAACGCGTAATAGAGGAACCCACTACTACAAATATATGATGTAAAATACTATACTATAAACTTAGGATGCAAAACATAAAATTTAACTAACGTTGTGTTTCGTTTCTGTCCATATTTATTTTCGTAGTATTTTGTGCGCCCATTACGACATATGCTAGACATGTGTTGACCAATATAATTTTTAAATTTATCACTCCACATGGATATCACAAAAACCAAATCGCGACGAACACATTTAAGAATTTTTTTAACGGAATACAGCATTCGTGTAGTCGACCCATATTTATAACATAAGACAATCGAATCTTTATTCGACAAAATATACCGTGCTACATTTCAGCCATAACCAACTGACAATAAAATGTGGTGAAGTATATAGGTACGTCAATTTGCAAAAAATATGTTAACGCAGGTTCAACCATACCCACTGCTCATCTTTGCTCCGGCAGAAAATTGAATAACTCCTGAAAAATATAATAACGCTAAAAAGCATGCAAATTATTCGGAAAATATTTACCTTCAATAATTCGTAAAGAAAAGCTTGTTTTTGCTTTAATCTCAGAGATGGCAATTTTGAACATGAGATACGCTCTTCAAAAGCGATGCGCACTAGGACGTTGCGATGTGCTGCGTTGCCAATATGAACGTTTTCGCGGGTTGCATAAAATTGCGCCGTGCGTCGATTGAAAGCATTGTTACAAAATCCTCCATAACTCTCGACAGGAACAAATATGAAAAATTATCAATGCAGATTATTGAAGGTGAAAGATTCCCGCATAATTTGACAAACGTTTTGAAATTTTTTAGCGTGAACAACATAAGAAGAGATACAATTGAAATTTTTAAATATATGCAAAGTACCGTTATTCACACAATTATACAGTAGAAATCTTTTTATGAGATAGTTTAAATATCATTCCATTAGTGTACAAAAATTCATTCAATTATCTTTAGTAGTTTTTGAGATATAAAATTTACAATTTTATCGTGCAATAAAGTTTAAGGTTTAATATCGCAAGGAAAAAAGGAGTTTTAACGAAATATTTATACCAAAAGAGGAATTCCACGAAGATCCGTCCGAAAATCTTTAAAATCCTGACCGACCATCTTAGATTCCAATGAAACTTTACACGTTTCACGGTCATGCAAGACTAAATATTTTCCACAGGTAATAAGATTATTTTGACTCAAGAGCAACTTTTCAAAAGGGCGTAAACGCTTCTACTTGTATGAATTTCAAATTTTTTTTGTTCGATTACTGTATTTTATACAGCAAAACTATCTGAGAACGAGTTACAGGGAATGAATACTTCTGTCTGAAAAAAATATACACTGAAAAAAATGTTGTGTCGTTTTTCAAAAAAAAAACAAAAATTTATGATAAAAATTTAAATTGCGAAAAAACCCATTTTTTTAATTTTTTTTGTGTTTTGTTACCAAAAACCTAAAGAGAAAAGAAACATTTTGAATGTGATTGCATGATGCAGAAAAAGTTTTCCTAACAATAACTTCGTACATGTTTTTAAATTTTATACTAATGGACATATAAAATGTAATGCTTTCAAGTAACTTTCAAATGATTTACAATATCGCCTTGATGTCAAAGAGAAAGTTGCACGAAAGTTTACGGGCCTTTTGAAAAACCTATTATTGTTGATGGAGAAACGCGACTAACTTATGAAAAGGTCGTAATAAAACAAAATAATTGTGTTGTTAAAACAAAAGTCTAAATATCTCGAGAACTACTACATTTTAGGAAATTTTTGTTAAGAGCATTTCGATTTAAAATGGCGTTTAGAATCATATTCAAAAAGAAAATTGTATTTTTGACTGCAAATAGTAAGAATTATAAAAAAATGTCAAAAGTTGTTGGGAAAACTTTTTTATTGAAAGCTTCTCCATGATCCAAATACACTAAAAAGGTTGCTTTTACGTCTTTAAAACGATAAACATTAAATTTTTGACATTTTTTAATGGGGTAACGCGAATAACTTTTAAAAAGAGCATAATTACACGAATTAATTGTTTTTGAAGGAGCAAAATTTCAAATATCTCGAAAACTATCGCATTTTGGAAGATTTTTGTTAAATGAATTTTGATTTTAAATGGTGCTTAGAATTATATTCTGTAATAGAATTACAATTTTGTTTGTCTATTAGTATGAAATTTAAAAACATGTACGAAGTTATTGTTAGGAAAACTTTTTTACCAATTTTTTCTCCATCATGCAATCACAATCAAAATGTTTCTTTTCTCTTTAGGTTTTTGGTAACAAAATATAATTTTTTTTAAAAAAATGGGTTTTTTCGCAATTTAAATTTTTATCATAAATTTTTGTTTTTTTTTGAAAAATGACGCAACATTTTTTCAGTGTATATTTTTTTCGGACAGAAGTATTCATTTCCTGTAACTTGTTCTCAGATAGTTTTGCTGTATAAAATACAGTAATCGAACAAAAAAAATTGAAATTCATACACGTAGAAACGTTTACGCCCTTTTGAAAATTTACTCTTGTATCAAAATATTCCAATTGCCAGAGAATATCATGGAGATTCATACAGCGAACACACCTGCAAAGTTTCGTTCGAATCGACGATGGCCATATTTTGCGGTCGGCCGGTTTCTCATGGAATCCCTCAAAAAGCTATTCATCATAATCCCTATACAATAGAATATTCCTCATGAAGGTCGGTGATTTTGCGAAAAATTCGAGGATCACTTGACATGGCTTTACTCCTAACTTACAAGCGCTATAATATAACACATTGACTGTCTGCCATGCACTTAGTTTATCACGAGTCTCGCTACCACGAAATTATCCAGTTTTCTTATTGCAATGTCAACTACTTTTCACAATTTCTTGAATGGTGAAATGTTGACCTACTGCCTAGTAATGAAGAAAATGATGTGCGATGAACTGAATGTCGTGGAAATGAGCATATATTTCAACCTCAACCTCTTTACTATATAAGTACTCAGCAGCCTCTTGTTAAAATTCGAGATACTTACTTTTTCAGCCTGCGATGACGTCCTTATGCTTCCGAACGTGCGTACTACTTTGGATGGTGTGTTTCCTATATTTTATGTAACATTTCTTCACCATTCAATTGAATAATTTTTATTCCTCCAGATTGTCATTTACGATTTCACAAATTGACTGCCTTGAGCGCTGTGAAACCGATCTTCGGAATCCCAGCCGTGTTGAAGGAATTCGCTCATATGGGCGCAATTGGTTGGACTGAAAGTGACGGAACTATTTCGTGGCGCTGTGGCGGAACTTTGATCTGGTATAATTTCGTAATGACGGCAGCACATTGTGCTATTGATTCGAAGTATGTTAACAAGGTGTTTACATTGGTTTATTAAAGATTAGATTGTATCGTTCACAGTGGTCGCCAGCCTGATGTGGTAAGATTTGGCGATTTGAACATCTACAGTTCGGAAGATGATGAATTTGCTCAACAGTTGAGTATCAGTGAAATTGTGAGACATCCAGAACATCGCTTTGCAGCGCATTACCACGATATTGCATTGATAAAGTTGGAAAAGAATGTAAGGTAACAACTTCACCTGGAAGATACACGGAGGAAACTTTTGAAAGATAATGTGAACATTTCAGTATTACTGACGTAGTTGCCCCTGCTTGTCTTTGGACTGACAACGAGGTCAGATTCAAAGTGCTTGAAGCTGCTGGTTGGGGTAGAACAGGTTTTGGTACGTACATCTTGAGTTTATGGTGGATTTCTTGTAAATTATGTTTGATTCATAATATTCCAGCTCAGGAACAGACGCCAGTATTGTTGAAGGTATCACTGAAACCAATCAACAATACAGAATGCAGTAGTTTTTACTCGAAATATTCCGATCGTAGGTTGCGGAAAGGTCTTCAGGACCACCACATTTGTGCAGTTGACGAGAAAATGGACACTTGTGAAGTAAGAGTTTTTCAGTACATTGTACAAAGTCTATATTGTTGGTTTATCTTTGTAGGGCGATTCAGGTGGTCCGCTTCAAATCAAGCTGATGCATAACGGAAGAGTAACACCTTTCATAGTTGGCCTAACATCATTTGGAACAGTTTGTGGCTCTGCGTCTCCCGGAGTGTACACGAAAGTGTCATCCTACCACGATTGGATTGTTGATACTATGAAAAAACACGGGGCGAGCGTCGACAGTAAGATATGATATTACACTCGACCATACTCTTTGTGATGGGAATGTGGGATATAGGTTGAAATTATGCTCCGGGTTAGTTTCACCAAGAATTTGATTTGTTCGATAAAAAATCAGCTGCAGGCGTTAGTTCAGATACGAGCCAATGCGAACAGAGATTTCCATAGTTGTTCTAATGAACAGCGGCTCGATAAACTCTACTTAGCCTCTAAGTAAAGCAGCGTTCTTCAATATAAAAGGTGTCTTTTTGGCACTTTTTTTCAATTACCACTTTTTTATGGTTTTTAGGGTCTTTCGCCTTAACCGACAAACCGTAAGCAATTGCTGAGCTAGAGGTCAGTATTGAATTCGTTATTCACGAAATTTCTCGAAAAAATGACAAAATCGAAACGACCGAATCCGAATGCGAAAAAATACTGAAGGTGGACATTATCAAATGATTTCAAAACATTAAATAGTAGGCCATATGCTACCAAAATAAGCAACAAATCGATCGAAAACACCCTTTACAAGCATAAGGTTGTTGCTATACCTCTCCATTAGGGAGTAATGTTTATCAAAACATGTGTTCAAGTATTTTCTTTTGCCCTTTTAGTTGAATTGTTGATATTTTGCAAATTAGATAAAAATTCATCTTCAGTATTAAATACTGATCGGTAGAGGGAAAATGAAGCAATTTTTTGTGATTATCACTAACCATTTTTGAATGATTTTGGCTTAAAATTTGTTGGGTGCGCAGAATGCAAAAGGGCTCAACACATACATTGTCAACTATTTTTTAAGTTACTAATGGCATTTTTGTTTTTGACAGTGCACTACATCGGTGTAGTTGGTTCTACACTCATTCAAATATGGATGTAACCAGTCTGTCTCTTTTTTGCACTACACCGGTGAAGCACTAGTAAATGTTTTTGACCTTATAATACTAGTGGCTTTTGAGTAGTTGAATGTCTAAGACGAAATTTAAACTACCCTGGCCTGAAAAATAAATGCTTGTTGATAAGTATTATAATAATTCAAATAATTTACAAATCGTGGTAATCTATTAGGTTTATATTAGGATCATTCTGCACAGCTGAAACAAGTTTCCTATCTTTTTTTATTTTTTATATCGTGAATAGCAATGGTTGAGTGTTTTTCTTGTTTTGTTTGAACAATGTATTATATTTAAGTTGTTTCAGAAAGCATCTTTAATGCTACGTTTTGTGCACTGCGGTTTGTACACGTTCGAGAATTTGAAGATTCTGTCATCACGCACAAAAGCGATAATTATACGTCCGTGGATACTGATTTGCGACATATGTTTATCAGCTCAATGCCATCGCACTTAGTGAAACTTGCTTGGAGAGCGGAGGGACATGAGAACTGTTATGGTGTAGTTATAGACGAAGTAACTGTGCTGACGGTGGCCCAATGTGCAGCTTTTAATGGGTAAGACTGAACATTTTTAAATCTCTCTATCCTCTATAATATATAAATATATAAACTTATATTATATATATTATATTATTGATTTAATACTCGTTAGTAGCTGCCTGTCAAGCTGCGGAAAAAATATTTTTGTGAAATTTGGTTTTTATTCCCTCCCCTGCTTCTATGGCCGTAGTTATGGGCTTCTCGGATGATGTCGTCCTGATGGTCTTCCATTTTTACGTCTTCTAGGAGTAATTCTGAAATGAGAATCTTATGTATTTTATAAATTGAGATTATTGGCTAATTTGTTATTTTATTCATTTTTTTGCAGACAACCAGTCACACATATTCTGTTTTTGGGTACGAATGAGATGAACGTTTCTATGGTACATATCCATCCAAACTACATTGAGGGTTCCGGTTATAGCAACATTGCTATTTTGTCTTTGGAACAGTTACTTCCTCTTGCATACATCCAACCGACATGCATTTGGCATGATCATAATGTTCGCTACGAAAAAACCTATGTATTTGGGTTCGGCC
The DNA here is from genome assembly GCF_030247195.1 of Topomyia yanbarensis. Taxonomy (NCBI): domain Eukaryota; kingdom Metazoa; phylum Arthropoda; class Insecta; order Diptera; family Culicidae; genus Topomyia; species Topomyia yanbarensis. The sequence goes on from NC_080671.1 coordinate 154,410,786, forward strand.
GAGCGGACATCAATAGAATATTTTCTCCTGGTGAAATTAGTAAGCATTTTTTGGAACAAACAGAATATTTAACTAATTTAACATAATTAAGATTCAAGTATTGCGATTCTTCGACCACTTGTAACCTTCAAGAATTCATCGACCTGCATAATATCTACCAATTTTACTGATCGGTTACGGAAGGGTTTAGCGAGTGAACATATTTGTACTGGAAATGATTTCTTCTTAGTACCGAAGTCATGCGAACTAATGATTGGAGGGCCAATAGACGATGAAATAGGAATAGCCAACAATCTCTACCCGCTAACTATTGGATTGAATCAGTTCGGAAGAGATTGCGGCTTTGGTGAACATTCGGTTGCTATTGGTCTAGCGAGCCACGTTGACTGGATGAAAACAGTATTACTGAAGAATTATGATGTTGGCGGGAGTTCGTTGCAATTCCTCGATCCCGATCTACATTTAGGCGATTCCTGTATCAGTGATGAAGGTAAAAAGGCACAGTGTGTAGTCGCTTCGACGTGTTCACGAAAATGGAATCAATTTCTTTCTGCGCGGAATATTAATTTTTGCTCTTCAACCTCTGTGATTTGTTGTCCGTTAGAGGATATTGAAAATGATATAGAAATGCATCCGGATATCGCAACCTGTCCAGATATTGTGAGAAATCTTGGATATACGGTTGAAAACGGTTCTTTGGTAATTTGTTTCTTTTTATTTTTACGATAATATTGTGTATAGGCGAATAGCTTGCTTTTAGGCAAAGTATTCGCCTATACACAATTCTAATCTTCTGATTCTAATTTAATTTTATTGATTTTTCAGGTCATGATAGGTTGGATGGACAACACTACTATTGATTTCAGATGTATGGGTACCATAATTACGAAAAGTTTGATTTTAACCACAGCCAGTTGTATTGGACTAAAGGTGCCGTCTTTTGTACAACTTCTGGCATTGAACGAATCTGAGCCAAATTTGAGAGAAGTAGAAAGTCGACTTATTCATAGTGGTTACAACTTCACTGACAATAGCAACGATATCGCTCTGGTAAGATTGAGACAGCCCCTCGAATGGAATTTTTCTGTGTTTCCATCGTGCTTATGGACTAATAGAACGCATACCCCTTTGGTATTGAGTATGGTTTACCCGCATGGTAATATTGCATTTCAAGCTTTTTTTATTATATATTGTTCACCATTCGATCGTTTTTCCAGGTATCGACCCAATCGTAATGCTTGATCAGCTAGTAATAGCTATGTATAACTCGGATTGTCAGCGAGCCCTTAACAGCACTTTGCACGATTCACAGATTTGCGCAAGATATCCTGGATTTATAAGTTCGTGCGTTTACGCACCAACCGTTTTGCAATGGTATCGTCACGATTCAGTACAATTTGTAATTGGTTTAGCATCAGTTGATTTAGAATGTGGCTACTGGGACTATATGCTATTTACTAGAGTTTCTTCCTTTATAAATTGGATAGGACAAGCTATTGTTGATTAAAATAACTTTGCAATCTCATAGATACCGGTTTTACGAGGGCGCCAGTACACTATCTCGTCGATTGTTATTTAAAAGTATAGCAACAGCTTAACTTTTTCAAATTATACATTTGCATACTTATTTAAAGATCCTAATTTTTTTTTGTTAGTAAATATCACAAAATGACCTCCTCATGCTTCTTGCCTCCATCTATTACGCTACCATTTAGGCTCTCCTCCCCGTGAGCCGTTTAGGTCCTGTTTCCTTGAATCATTCGGCCTTATCACGATTTACTGGAATATTCTACAACGGTGAACTCTGCCCCGACCGATAGTGAGAACCGTTTCACACGGTAAAGAGGAACAAGTCTGTCTTTAACAAGAGACATGTTGATAGGCTTGAATGATTCGTAGTTATGCTGCTGAAGATCGACCCCCATCAACAGAAGACAAAAGTTAAGCCCGTAAGGTATTAGGCCTGTTCTAATGACCTTGCTACTTCTAGTTTTCCGATCTGTATACTTCACATCCTTGCTCTCACTTGAGTACTATGGCTCTAAATTTTCATAACGTTCTCTACTCAGTAATCTCTAGCTAATTGAATGTCGTTAAAATGTGGAAAAGGTGTATGTTTCGTGAGCCAATTAGCTATTCTTTTTTTTTAATCTAAAGATTTATTTGAAACGGCTCAATGCGTTAGCACAACTGAGCCGTGGGTCTTTCAATTTTTTACAATAAGTAAAAATAAAAAAATAGAATGCTAAGAATGTCGGTCTTCCAGATCTTGTTGACGCAGCTTGCTGCTGCGTGTTGAGATCCTTTTCATTGGCGGTAAAGCCGCTTGGGGGTCATTCAGTCTGCCTTCTCTCGCGTTCTCGTTCCCGTCCATGTCATCATCGGTACTGCTTTCTTGCTGTTCACGATCAGAGGTTCTTATTTGTTTCTTGTTCTTACGGGTCGCCGTTGTAAATTGGATCGCTGTTTTTGGTTTAACTGAAGGTGTCGGTGGCTGCTTGTTTGAGTTGGCTGTAGTAGACGACTTTTGACTAGTTGCTTCGGCGCATGTTTTTCCGTAGTGGACTGTATGGCTAAAGAATTGGCATGTTGGTGTCTACGATATGCGATCAGCGTTGTTTGCTTATATGTCACTCCATCCATCGGTGATTTGCATTCGATAGTCATGTAAGAAGGTATTGGTTTAGTCACTCGCATCCTCACAATACGAACGCCATTGGTATTGCCGGTGAAAAAATTTATCCAGGTGTCATTCGTAGTAGATTCTACTTCTCCATATTGCGACATAATTTGTTTGATGTAATCTTTCTCAGTGCGCGGGGCCAATTCATGGATACGCACGTCCACCATGTTGTTTTCCATATGCACCGGGATCTTGATTCTGGTGTTATTAAACTCGACGTCGTGTATAATGTTGTTTTTTTCAATGAAGTTTTCTGCCTGTGCTAAACTTCTAAACGTGATCAAAACACAGTTTTTAACGTGATGTAGCTGAATGTACGAAACTTCAGCGAGATTAAGCTTTAACTAATTGCTCTACTTCCTGAACTGTAGGTCTAACACGAGTTTTATTAAGGTTGCACAGAGAAAGCGCAAAATTCGCAAACGAAAAAAGCAGTTTTTTTCCACATCGTATGTCAGATCTTCATAAAAATCAATCAGCAGTACTGTAACAACATTCTACATACGCTGATTGATTTTTATGAAGATCTGACATACGGTATGGAAAAAACTGCTTTTTTCGTTTGCGAATTTTGCGCTTTCTCTGTGCAACCTTAAAGTTGATCGATTAGCTATTCTGTACAAACGTCCAAAACAGTGTTTTATAAATTCTGTCGTGTTTCTAAATTTCTCTATGAGTATCGAATAATATTATCAATTCAAATAAACTTTTTGCGCTACAATATGACACATAACATTTCTAATCACCTCTTTGTCTCACTTTCCCATAGTGTTAGTATGTTTCGATTGCCGCAAGGTTCTACTGTATCGATTTTGTTGGCTATTTTCGGCATATTTAAGACTAAGAGACAACGAAAGCAATTAAATTGAAAGACGGATAGGTATTCTAGAGTGAATCAGTTATAAACTTAGAACGGAAAAGTAGGATTAGGCAGGCTCATATGGACATGATCGAAAGGAAATGTGAAGAGTCCTTTGTCTTCTGCTAAGTAGGAGTCGGGCGTGATGATGAGTTCTGAAGATGTTTTATCAATGGCCATGCGGTAGACGATTTGACGCAAAATAAATATATTTTTCGGAAATCTGGAACTAAAAAGACATGTTTGATTTCCAAGCCAAATTGAACATTCCAGTTTCCTGATAACTAAATTTAATCCATCAGTAAAATAAAAACACCAAGTAGTTATTCTAGGGTGCGCCGCACCATCGCCACCGTGCTGCGCCGACAATTTCAGGTAAAAATGGCAAGCGCGTCGGTGTGATGCCGTCGTTTTACCTGAATTCGGCGGCTTGGCGCACACCTATAAGCCATTCTTTTTTACATTTTAACGACATTCAATTAGCTAGAGATTACTGGGTAGGGAAAGTTATGAAAATCAGAGCCATAGTACTCAAGTGAGAGCAAGGATGTGAAGTAAACAGATCGGAAAACTAGAAGTGGCGGGGTCATTAGAACAGGCTTAATATCGTACGGGCTTAATCTTTGTCTTCTGTTAATAAGGGTCGAGCTTGGCAGAATAACTACGAATCACCCGAGTTCACTAACACGTGTCCTGATAAAGGTAGACATGTCTATCTTTACCGTGACAACCGACTAAGCCATTCTTCAAATAATGGGATTTTCCCTAACATTTTAGAGATTTTTGAAATAATGGTTCTCAGATTCATCTAGTTCGTTTTAGATATTTACTGTGTTTAAAATTATTTTTGTTTTAACTTTCATTCCCTATACTTATTTTTTAATTTTATTAATTTAATAGATTTTATGCGTTTTTTTATTTCGATTATAGAGGTTTTAACCTTAAGGTCATTGGGCCTCTTCGGGTTAGAAAAATCTCTTATGAAAAATTTCCAACTCTATGTGCGAGGTCGCGACTCGAATCCAAATGCGCTGTGTACAAGGCAATCGATTTACCAAGTACGCTACGACCACCCCATTTTTATGCGTTTTGTTTATTTTAACCATTTTGTTAATTGAACTTATTATAAATCTATGATAATTTCATTCTAATCACTTATTTAATTCAGTATTCTTTTTATTAATTTTGTTCATTTGAGTTCATTTTATTCATCTATTTATACGTTTCATTCTATAGTTTCTTTCTGATTAGTTTATTTCATGTATTTAACATATTTTATTCACTGCTTTCATTTTAGCATTTTGTTCATTATTTCCAGTTCATACATTTTATTCTGTTGCTTTATTGTTATAAACTTATAGTTCATACGTCTCCCAACCTTTGAACGGAACGGATCGTTATATTTCACAGTGGTGTTCGGTGTGTAAATTTCAGTGATTCAAGGTCATCCTTTGTTCGTTCGTTAGCTGCCATTCTGCTGGTGCCGGCAGTAAATCCAGTACATTGTTTTCGCTGGTGCGGAACAATCGACGTTGTTTGCAGATAAGTTTTGCTTTATTTTTTTTCTTCGTTTGCTTTCTTTCCTTTTCCCTACTTTTACTCTACCTTGTAATCAAATAGTAAGACACATTCCCGTTTATATAACGCTCTGCCCTCATGCTTAAATGGCCGAGGGCGAAATACCATCTGATGTAATCATGGAAGTCCCTGATCCCCCTAATACTCGCATTGCTCCCCGTATAAAGCAGTACCCAGAAGGTTCCTCTGGGCCATGGGTGGTATATTTTCGGACCGGAGAGAAACCGGTTAATATATTAAAACTTTCTCGAGATCTGACTGCTAATTACCCGGCCGTAACTCAGATAACACGTGTTCGGGCAATCAAGATACGTGTTCTAGTGAGTGATCTCGGCCAGGCAAACGCGATTGCTTGCTGTGAGCGCTTTACGCGGGAATTTAAAGCGTACGTGCCTTGTGTGGCCTGTGAAATCGATGGGTTAGTGTCCGAACCGGGCCTGAAATGCGAAGAACTGTTGGATCACGGGGTTGGCTGCTTTAAGGACCCCTCACTTGAACAGATTAAGATCTTGGAATGCAAACAATTGTATACCGCAAACACCGAGGGAGGTAAGACTACCTACTCTCTATCAGGCTCGATTCGGGTGACATTCGCCGGGTCCTCTCTTCCCAACTACATCCTCCTTGACAAGGTTCGCCTACCAGTTCGCCTGTTCGTACCGCGGGTCATGAACTGCAGCAATTGCAAGCAGTTGGGCCACACAGCCACATATTATGGAAATAAGAAACGATGCGGCAAATGCGAAGGAGAGCATGAGGATGACTCTTGCGACAAAGAAACTGAAAAGTGTATTTGCTGCGGGGGCCCTTCACATGCTCTTAAATCATGTCCTGCGTACAAGCAGCGCGGGGATAAAATTAAGCGCTCCCTTAAGGAACGCTCAAGGCGTTCTTATGCAGAAATGCTAAAGAATGCTTCGCCATCTGTCCTGTCCGAAAATCCCTATGCTGGTTTGGCTAACGTTGAGCAAGAATCTGACGACCCACGAGAGGGAACATCTTTGGTTAACCCAGGGGAATCCAGGAAGAGGAGAAATCCAGCCTCCCCTACATTGCCTCGTAAGGGTGCCAAGGTGTCGTCCACTCAGAGTGCGCCATCTACAACCAATAAATCCAACGGAAGTGATGCACAAAAGCCGAAGCAATTTGCTCCAGGACTTGGAAATATTAATTCTAACAAGGAGTACCCACCACTTCCAGGGACATCCAAAACCCCAAGTGTCCCCTTTTTTCAAACAGATACTCAGTCCAGTAGCGGACTAATGAAATTTTCTGACATAGTGGACTTAATTCTCACAGCTTTCAATGTTACTGATCCTCTTAAAAGCCTTCTGATAAGTTTTCTCCCTATAGTGCAAACATTTTTGAAGCAGTTGACTACTAAATGGCCCCTCCTTGCAGCGATCGTATCCTTCGATGGCTAAGTCATCGAACGAGGTCACCGATTCGATCACTGTTCTACAGTGGAACAGCAGAAGTATCCTCCCGAAAATCGATTCATTTAAATTTTTACTAAATAGTTTAAAATGTGATGCTTTCGCATTATGTGAAACTTGGTTAACTTCCGATATAAATCTCAACTTCCACGACTTTAATATAATTCGTCTGGATCGAGAAAACCCCTATGGAGGAGTACTTTTGGGGATCAAAAAGTGCTATTCTTTCAACTGAATTAACCTCCCTTCGACACCAGGCATTGAAATTGTCGCTTGTCAAGTTTTAATCAAAGGTAAAGACCTTTGCATTGCTTCCATCTACATTCCTCCTAGAGCCTCGGTAGGGCACCGAACGCTTTGTAATATCACGGAAACCTTACCGGCACCGCGGCTAGTTCTGGGAGACTTTAACTCGCACGGTACGGTATGGGGCTGTCTTCATGATGATAATAGATCAACATTAATCCAAGATCTTTGCGATAATTTAAACATGACCATCTTAAACACGGGAGAAATGACGCGGATTCCTACACCACCAGCACGCGCAAGCGCGTTGGATTTATCGCTTTGCTCGACATCGCTACAGTTAGATTGCATGTGGAAGGTGATCCCTGATCCCCACGGTAGCGATCATTTGCCTATCGTGATTTCAATTGCTAATGGTTCAAGACCATCGCAAACAATCAATTTCTCATATGACCTCACACGGAACATTGATTGGAAGAGTTACGCGACCGCGATATCCGTTAAAATCGAATCCACTCAAGAACTTCCTCCGGAGGAAGAGTACAGGTTTTTGGCTGGCTTGATTCTCGACAGTGCGAATCAAGCTCAGACTAAACCAGTACCCAGCGCGAATACCCATGGACGGTCTCCCACCCTGTGGTGGGATAAAGAGTGCTCAGAGCTGTACGCGGAAAAGTCCACTGCGTATAAGGCCTTTCGGGAAGACGGGTTACCCACTAGCTATCAACAGTACGCGTCGTTAGAAAGGCGAATGAAGAGTCTAATGAAAGCCAAAAAACGCAATTATTGGCGCCGGTTCGTCGACGGGTTAACGAGAGAAACAGCGATGAGCACTCTTTGGGGTACGGCCCGACGTATGCGTAACCGTAATAGTACCAACGAGAACGTGGAATATTCAAACCGTTGGATATTCGCTTTCGCCAAGAAGATCTGTCCGGATTCTGTCCCGGTACAGAAAACGTGCCGCCCCGCGTCTCCTCACGATACCGCGAACGAAACACCGTTTTCGATGGTGGAGTTCTCATTTGCTCTCTTATCGTGCAACAATAACGCCCCAGGGTTAGACAGAATCAAATTCAACTTGCTGAAGAATCTACCTGACACTGCAAAAGGCGCTTGTTGAATTTATTTAACAAGTTTCTTGAGGGTAACATTGTCCCTTATGAATGGAGGCAAGTGAAGGTCATCGCCATCCAAAAACCAGGAAAACCAGCCTCCGACCACAACTCGTATCGGCCGATTGCAATGCTGTCCTGTATTCGGAAGTTATTCGAGAAAATGATCTTGTTTCGCCTCGACAATTGGGTTGAAGCAAATAGCTTACTGTCAGATACACAATTTGGCTTCCGCAAAGGCAAAGGGACGAACGATTGCCTTGCGTTGCTTTCTACAGAAATCCAAATGGCCTATGCTAATAAAGAGCAGATGGCATCAGTCTTCTTGGATGTTAAGGGGGCTTTTGACTCAGTTTCTATCAACATTCTGTCAGAGAAGCTGCACCAGCATGGTCTTTCGCCAATTTTAAATAACTTTTTGCTAAACCTGTTGTCTGAAAAGCACATGCACTTTTCGCATGGCGATTTAACAACATCGCGATTTAGCTACATGGGTCTTCCCCAGGGCTCATGTCTAAGTCCCCTGCTCTACAATTTCTACGTGAATGACATTGACGATTGTCTTGCCAATTCATGCACTAAGGCAACTTGCAGACGACGGGGTGGTCTCTGTTACAGGGCCCAAAGCTGCCGACTTGCAAGGACCATTACAAAATACCTTGGACAATTTGTCTGCTTGGGCTCTTCAGCTGGGTATTGAGTTCTCCACGGAGAAAACTGAGTTGGTTGTTTTTTCTAGGAAGCGTGAGCCGGCGCAACTCCAGCTTTTATTAATGGGTGCAACGATCAACCAGGTTTTCACATTTAAATATCTCGGGGTCTGGTTCGACTCTAAAGGTACCTGGGGATGTCACATTAGGTATCTGAAACAGAAATGCCAACAAAGGATCAATTTTCTCCGAACAATAACTGGAACATGGTGGGGTGCTCACCCAGGAGACCTGATCAGGTTGTACCAAACAACGATATTGTCGGTGATGGAGTACGGGTGTTTCTGTTTCCGCTCCGCTGCGAACATACACTTCATCAAACTGGAGAGAATCCAGTATCGTTGCTTGCGCATTGCCTTGGGTTGCATGCACTCGACCCATACGATGAGTCTCGAAGTGTTGGCGGGCGTTCTTCCGCTAAAAAATCGATTTTGGGAACTCTCATATCGATTGCTCATCCGATGCGACATTCTGAACCCGTTGGTAATTCAAAATTTCGAGAGGCTCGTCGAGCTTAATTCTCAAACCCGTTTTATGTCCTTGTACTTCGACTACATGGCACAGAGCATCAATCCTTCTTCGTACAATCCCAACCGTGTCCGTTTCCTAGATACTTCTGATTCTACTGTATTCTTCGACACATCCATGAAGGAAGAGATTCGTGGAATCCCGGACCATATACGCCCGCAGGTGATCCCCAATATATTTTATAATAAATTCCGAGAAGTCGACTGCGACAAAATGTTTTACACTGACGGATCAAATCTCGATGGGTCCACTGGCTTCGGTATCTTCAACAATACTATCACCGCTTCATTCAAGCTCAATGATCCCGCTTCAGTTTACGTCGCAGAGTTAGCTGCAATTCAGTACACCCTTGGGATCATCGACACTCTGCCCACAGATCACTACTTCATCGTTTCGGACAGCCTCAGCTCTATCGAGGCTCTTCGTGCGGTGAAGCCTAAAAAGCAACTCCCGTATTTTCTGGGGATGATACAGGAGTCCTTGTGTACGTTATCTGAAAAATCTTATCAGATTACCTTTGTTTGGGTCCCCTCTCATTGTTCTATCCCGGGCAATGAAAAGGCCGACTCATTAGCAAAGGCGGGCGCATTAAATGGTGACATATACGAAAGACCAATCTGCTTCAACGAATTTTTTAGTATTTGTCGTCAGAGGACGCTCAACAGTTGGCAAACCTCGTGGAGCAACGGGGAACGTGGACGATGGCTACATTCGATTATCCCAAAGGTATCAACGAAGCCTTGGTTCGGGGGGATGGATGTGGGTCGGGATTTTATTCGCGTAATGTCCCGACTTATGTCCAATCACTACACCATGGATGCGCATTTGCGGCGTATTGGGCTTGCGGAGAGTAGTCTGTGCGCTTGTGATGAGGGCTATCACGACATCGAACACGTTGTCTGGGTATGCGCCAGGTATTGTGACGCCAGGTCTCAGTTAAAGGAATCCCTTCGGGCCCGAGGTAGACCACCCAATGTACCAGTCCGAGATATGCTGGCAACTCGTGATTTCCCCTATATGTCCCTTATTTATACCTTCATAAAAACGATAAATATCCCAATTTCGCCCCTCTCTTTTATTTCTCGTTTTTAGAGTTTCCTCCTGCCTTGTGGAACCGATCAGCTCCAGAATGCCACTATGTAACCGCCGTCGCCCTTACCACTACGCCTGCATAGAGGGAAACTGAAGCGAGAGCGACTCGAGGTCCGATGACTTTTGAAGGATTCCCCGCGGGTCCGAAGAATACCATCCGCCAATCCGGTATTCGACGACTTACTAGACTGAGGCGCAAATTTATTTCGCTGATCCACCTCCCCCCCCCCACCCTTCGAGCGAAAGTTGCAAGTTTTGCTCTTCTTTCCCTGTCTCTCCCCTGTCATTGACACAACTGCTGCTACACTGATGCGGAAATAAGCCACCCTCTGAATATCTTGACCAAGCATAAGTTTTAGTTAAAAAATTCAAATTAGTATTCTGTATTCCTAGTTTTAAGATAGCTATAATTTTTACTCTTTATTGAAACTCTTGTCCTCCATTTTGTAAATAGAATTGAATCCCTAGTTTTAAAATTTCTGTGAAACTTCTCTTAAATATTTGTTCCCCCTTTTGTGTACTAAACTATATTGTTAGTTTTAAGATAACCGTAAAATATTTCGTAAAATACTATTACTCCCTCTCTTGTATATCAAAGTGAATCACTTGTTTTAAATTTTTTCATAAAAAAATCTTTTGGCCCTCTCTTGTATATTGAATCTTATTTCTAGTCTTAAGATAGCTGTAAACTTTTTTTTTCCTTTGTAAAAAAAATATTTCAACATTGTAACCTCCTAGTTTTAAGATATGCAAAATGTAAAAACATAAGCATTTGGCACCGCCAAGCTAACGCATTTGTGCCTATCAAATAAACGAAATGAATAAAAAAAATAAATAAACTTATAGTTATTAATTTGACACAAATGTATTCAGTCCATACATTTTATTATTTTATTTTTATTTCTTTTTGCTTTTTAATTTTGCTTCTTTTTTACTTTATCAAATCTATCATTGTTTATATTATTCTTCCTCCATTCTATCCCCTTATTCATTTTTTCTATTTTCGTTTCAATTATTTTATGCATTTTGGTCATTTCATTTATTTTATTAATTTTTATTAATATTAGGTATTCAATAATTCATTTTATTCATCTGATTCATTTTTCAGTTTTGTTCATTTTATTTATGTTATTCACCTTTACTCATTTTGTTAATTTTTTTAAATTTTAATCATTGTATGCATTTTGGTCGTTTTATTTTAATAATTTGTCATATTATTATTCGTTAGTTTATTTGATTCATCTTATTCATTTTATAATTTATTTATTTGATTCATTTTATTAATTTGATTTATTTTATTTATGTTGTTCATTTTTTTCATTTTATCAATTTTGTTCCTTTTATTATTTTTATTATTTCTGTTCAGTCAGTTATTTAATCCATTCTGTAAAATTTGTAAATATAATTTATTCCATTAATTTTTCAACCACTAGGTGGATTGAGTCGGTTTTAAGCTGAATGAAATTGAATAGTTGGATCGAATGATTTCTGTTTACCCGCTATCAACAAGTGAAAAAAATTATTCAATATTAACTGGCCTACCGTTCGAATGTACGCCTTTCTCTAATGCTTGAGGGTCCAGCTATATTCGTCGGATACAAACTTCAAGCGTCAAAATCGGACTGGGGCTCGCCGAAGTAAGAGTCGGTTCAAAAAATAAAAACCGGTATTAAAACCAGCATAAAACCGAACAAAAATATTACCGATTCTGACGAAGTAGTTTTTTTGGCCATTTTTCAATTTTGAATGTAATCCGTATATTAGGATTTTTAAAGAGGAAGTTTATCTCTTGGCATCTTTTTTGGGCAAGAGCTTTTTATGCGATTATTATGCTGAAGGATCTCAGGCCAATTTTATTTTCGATCGCTCATGTGGGTTGGACTTCCCTGGAATAATGAAGATAAAAAATTCATAACTCTGTTTATGAAATTGTTAAGTGTCCAAAAATCGTAAAAGGCAGATTTATATGCAAAAATCATCAAACATTTTTTTCAGATTTATATGCTGTGACTTATCCAATTCAGATTCAATCAACGAATATGCCAAACAATATTGAATTTATTTACCTGTAATTCTCTTCAAAGCACTCTTGTCTTCAATGCAATTGGATGGTAGATTGAATGGTAAAACTTCAAGCGAACATGTGAAAAGTGAAACCTCGTGCTTAATACCCATGAGAAATTGCCCCATTAGGGATGGTAATCCATTTTACTTTTGATGAGCAATTCTTCCAGCCAACAATGAAACAATTTACTTCTTCTCTGTTCAAGGCAAACCTATATTTTCTCATTTTCTTCTGTGCATAAAATGCCTTGGAAGCGAATCATGCGTGTTGGGCCGGGTATCGTTTATCCTTTGGCTGTGTTCAGTAATTTTTTATTTTCATCTTATAAGCTTTTTCTTGGATCTACAAACAGAAAGAGGGTCCCTTTAATAAAGCACATATTCACGGATATTTACTTTTGTATCTTATTATAATAAATATTCCTGTTTTTTACATTTCTTAGAAAAGAAATGTATAGAATTCGTTCAAACTTTCAAGGGCCGAGTCTCATATACCAATCGACTCAGCTCGACAATTTGGGACAATGTCTGTGTGTGTATGTAACGGACAAACTCTCATTCGTGTTTCTCAGGAATGGCTGAACCAATCTTATCCAAACCAATTTTAAATGAAAGGTCTATCACCCAGACAGAACGCTAGTAAATGGTTTGTGATTCTGATGCTTAGTTTCCAAGACATGGATGCTTGAAGATGCAAAAACGCTTATACGAATACCTTTCGAATGAACTATAGATTGTTGAAATCGGCCAATTATCAAAAGAGATATTTAACATTAAATGCGGACGAAAGATTTGTATCATTTCCCATAGCCAGAAATAAGATCAAAAACATTCAATGTATTATTAGCGCCAAAACGGCAAATTTTAGGTCAATAATATCTTCGGAGAATTTAAAGCATATTGTCCTTTCTTTTGGTACACTCAAGTTTTTTTACGCGGTTTTTTTTGCGCGGTATTTTTTTACGCGGTTTTTTTACGCGGATTTTGAAATTTACGCGGTTTTTGAAATTTACGCGGTTTTCATTTACGCGGTTTTTGAAATTTACGCGGTTTTCATTTACGCGGATTTTGAAATTTACGCGGTTTTCATTTACGCGGATTTTGAAATTTACGCGGTTTTCATTTACGCGGTTTTCATTTACGCGGCTCGTATCCCCCGCGTAAAAAATAACCTGAGTGTATTGTGATTTTACTGATCCTCCTAAGAGTGAGATATTTTCATAAATTTTTTTGCAGGTGATTGTATTGAAATAATGCCTTCAGCAAATTTGTAGCTCTTACTTTTGCGAATAACTTTACTGAAGACATCAAATGCATATTTCGAATACTTTAACAATCATGGCTTGTTGTTTGTGGATTACCCTTTGTCGCCTATTTATTGGTCATTATAGTAATAATCCATTTAAATGAGCCAAATATTATTTCGATAAAACGAATTTCGTATTTCATTTTTCTACCTGCAACCGCTGGAATAACCACCGAACAATTCCAAGTTGTCTAGCTGGAACTTGATCACTTATCGGTGCAAAAATTTTCATTTGCGCGAACCTTCTGACTCATAACCATCGGATCGATCTGAAATATATCTCGGAAAATGAAGAGCGAAATGAAAAAACTCCAAGCAGTGGTGTAGCCAAGAGGATGCTCTGGGATTTAACTACAACCCCCCCCCCCCCCCCCCCTCTCACCAAAAAAAAATTTATTGGATTGAAGCTAAAAACTTATTAATGCTGACTGGTTTAATTTAATATTACAATGATAATTCTCTGATCAGTACATTGATAACCTATTGTTTGAAACACCATGAGGACCTTTGAATAATTGTGGGAATGTGACTGATCTATTGGTCTTGATCTCACAGTTGTCTAATAACATCAATATCATATGCTTGCCTTTAAACATTCCAATAGAAACTCATTCCAGAGTTCTGAAATCAATCATAATCATAATTTCCTATCACATTGAGTTCAGTTTTGAAGGGGTGTACTGTAATATGGATTGGGGTCTTTTTAATAGGTGAAACTGGAATAGCTTTAATGATAAATGAAACTTAGAACCGCTCACCGAAAAATTGCATAACTTCCAACATTTGCTGAAAATGTTTTTATTTTGGGAATGCGTCGATTGGAGACGAAAACGTTATAGAATGAATAACGAGAAAACCACCTTCCAAAAGTAGGAAAATTTATTAAAAATGGCGTTTTCCGTTCCGCCAATTTCGTAGGTTTAGTATCTTCGATGGATTTTACGAACGTTAAACAGCACATCATTTGATAAAAAAATGTTTGCGTTATATCCTACAAGAAGTATTTATAGCGAAATTAGTATTCCAACAAATTTAGTTCCAGACTTAATGTCTTCAGCAAAATTTTGGGGAGCGCTATTACAAACCACTTTGTTGAAGAAATGAAGGTGTTCAAGGTATTAACATATTTTAGGTTATTTCTATTTAATTTTAAATTAAAATATAATGATTTCTAGTTCTACACTCGTCCACAAGAAACTTCTTCGAATACTGGCTATCTATTATAATACATTGAAGACCCGATTTGATCAGCCCCCAATTTTATCAGCTCATATGAAAATATGTTTGATGGGCTCTAGCAGACAAACAAGGCTGAATTTGAGTAAATCCTTTCTTGACCAGGTTTTCCTTATCTTTGTAATGCAAATATGCAAAAATAAAAAAAATCAGTTTTCTTAGATTCTTGCGCTAGAAGACTATATTAAATATTCAGAAATAGTTATTAGGCTACATCAAGGGAAGGGAAGAATATTTTAACAGCTTCAGTTTATTATGAAGAAAAAAATGTCGCGATTTAGTCAATTTCCCCATTTTGTCAGCCTAAAATATACCATGGAGATGATAAAAACGGATATTTACTGTATTTATTATTCACAGTAATAGGTACATCCCATTTTATGATGATATTTTCTTTCAATTTCATCGAGCTACACCAATTTTTAGGTAGTTTTCAAGAGGTTATTTTATCGACTTCTTCCAAAATTTGGCGAACCGATTCCAATTGGTGTGATAGTTTATGTTAAAAGGGTAATCGTAAATTAATTGCTATAATTAAGGGTTTATATGTTGTTGGTAGAGAAAATTCATAAATTTTCAGTTTTTCCTACACAATATTACAAAAACTTCTTAAACAACTGTTCCTAATAAGATTATGTAAATTATAAAGTATTTGAAAATTTTTAATAGAAGTGACAGAAGGTTATCGAAAAGTTTCGTGAAAAAGAAAATTCCAGTAATGATAATGATTTTCTCTAACGGGTTTCGAGAGTTTTTTATTTGTCCTTTGGCGTTAGGATTAGGGATAATAATTCAGATCAAAGATACTACTGGGAAGTCATTTTTAGAAAAAGTCGATGTTTATTTATTTATTTACTTCAAATCCATTCGAAAATTTGTTTTTCGAATTTTTTGACTCAGCACAACATATATAACCCCTTTAGGAAAATTCAGTTTTCCCTACACAATGCATTGATTAAAGAATTTATATATGTTATTAACGGAGTATTAGCAATAATTCGTTTGTATTTCTATTTTATGGGCCATTTTTTCGCTTTTCCATTACTTTGGTTTAACCTTTGAGATTTCTTGCACTGATATTGTCCTATGCTAATTTGAGCGATTCTCTGAGTCTTGCCACTATCCCATGTAGTATGTGTTATCAAAAACATCGCGAAGCATCAAGTTCTAAATGTTCTCAATCGATATAATACCCGAAGAAAGCGATAAGAGTTATGAGAACTATATCATCACACTGTTAGGTGGATGAAAAGCGTTTTTTTTTCATGAAAACTCGTAATGATACAAAAGTTATGGGCAAAGTGTATAATATTTATAATTGCGAAATCTCGAACCGAGGTTCCATTCTTTGTCGAAGGCTTTGAGCTAACGTTTTCAACAAAGATAGCCTACGCTGTTCTAACAAATGCACAGAAGAAGAGAAAATCGGGCATGCGATGAACAAAACTGATTATCTTATTTTCCAGCGATTTCTTATTAAATACCTTTTTGGATGGATTTCTTCCACTGTGTAATGGCTTCATATGGGAAGGGTGATAATACGACTAGGGTGAAATTAGGTTTTTCACTATAACCTATATGTACATCTTGCTTCTCTGTTTAGTTATCAGCATTCATGAGTCAGTGATACATACTACAAGAAACGTTAACTTTGAATTCTTCGTGCTATGTTCTATTGCGCAAACTCTGACTTTCGTATTCCGACAAACTTTTTGCTTTTTGATATAAAACACAGATGGCTCTGTTGGTGAATGGGGTTTTTACTAGTTGCATATTTTGTTCAAAGAGATCATACCATCTAGTGCTTTTTATTCGAATGGGTGAAATACGCAAACGGAAATGGGAAATAAACAAACGTAATAAACAATTCGTGTTCGACTGCAAAATTATTATCAATTAAACACTAACACTTGAGCTGCTGTACAAGAGCTCATATCCCGAAAGTTTTCAGTTTCCCGGGATTTGCAAAATATATCAACCATTTCCTAGGAGTACAGAAGCAATATTATGGTTTTATGTCATGAAATCTATAGAACGTTTTTCATATAATGGAGTTGTAATTTGAAAAATGTTTTAAAATTCTCCGTGAAAAAATAACCTGGTACAGTGTCGTTGTCAGTTGATGCCGGTTTGATAGACACCAACGTTTTTATCACATTCTTGCATTTCTTTTACTAATCAAAATAAATGAATTCTCGTTTATTGGAAAAATTCTAAACTATGCCAATTTTAGTAGGAGTTCAGCTTGTAGTAAGAGAATAAACAACTGAAGACCTAACGGAAACAGTAATCGAATGAACAATTATGACGTCAAATCATCATCATCGCTGCATAAACGATTTCACGTAACAATTGGGGGAGAGATGGGGAGGAAGCACAGTGTTGAAACCTTTTAATGTGAGTATTAGTAGCCATTTCATGCCCAATGATGAGCTGATTGCAACGCCACACTATCGCGAGAGCCGATCGACACAGGGCGGTGAAAAGTGTAGTTATGAGATTAACATCGCACTCATCACACACATGCACACAGGCACATGAAACCTACCGTCCATGGTGTCAGTAATTTTCTATTTTACACATTGTGGGCATTCATTGCTATTACCGCACGGAGGTTGTTGGAATTCCGCATAGATGGATCTGGGAATGAAGCAACGACCTGATCAGGAATTGGCCAGCAAACATTGTTGTGACCATAAATTGCGAGCGAACGTTGAATTATTAGGCACGTTCTAAAATCCACCAGCAACTCATCGGTATTTTGATGACTTTTTGTTGCGGGAGAGTAAAGCGACGCGCTGTGACACCAGTGTGCAACATAAACAAAGCTTGATTATGTTGCGCGAGAGAGAGATCATCACATCAGACAGCTCAACAATCCATCGTACGGTGAGGGCCGATGATTTGATCAACAAACGGCATCGAGAGGAAAGAGACTTTTAAAGTACACATACCAATACACCAGTTATTTGGCATGCGCTAGTATTGAATTGCTGGTGAATAAGTTTCACTTCTGCGTGTCAGTCGAGTGAGCAGTTTAGAAACTGATTGGACTTGCGCCTGTCGTTTTTTTTTCCTATTTTCGTCCTGGGCAACTTATGCGCATCTTATGTACATTTTAGTTAATAAATTGCTTATCCTAAACACTAGTTGCGCACTCTGAAAATAAGACAATAAACAAAGACCAAGTTCACTATCTCGCTTTTCAATTGCAATCAGAATACTCTTCCTTTATGGACTATACTTTAAATGCATTTTTTTTAGCTTCCTACAGCTAATTATATAGCTATTTGAGTGTTTTTCGTGTTGGGTCTACTACTACTCGTCTCAATGCTTCAGGCATTAATTGAGATGAAACCAAAACTGTTATTAGCATTTATAATTTAAGTTTGATTCGGTGGTAAGTAGTTTCTTCAAAATTGTTCGCGCTTTTGAAGATTCAAAATTTGAATATCTCGTCTTCAGTTCGGTGTTTTCCACACAGCTGAACGGTCAGTTAATTTTTTCAATTGATAGTTCAGCAGCGTGGCTTCAATTTACTGATTTTCAGTAATATATTTCCCGAGTTTCAGCAAAACAAACGTCACTTGTACTGAGATCTTGGTTAGGTCGGCTGCATAAAACTTGGTAAAAAGTTGCGGAAAAAGTGAGAGTCGGTAGAACAAAATTAATGGTGTAGCTTCCAATCTGCTTATTTCGTTGACGTTGCAAAATGCCTGTATATTTTTATGAAAATATAAGGTAATGAGCAGATTTTCTCCTTGTTTCTATTATCACCCGACCTGTTAGATCAGAAAAGCACCTAAGCCTAAACAAACAGCATATTTACTGTTGGAAAATATTTCAAACAATAGACGTTCAACATTGCTGATGTATACCAATCACTTAAGGGACCATAGATGTTTTTCTACGTTTTCTGACCCGTCATAAAAAAATCATCGAACGCGAGAATGTAAAATATATTGAGGTCTCTTGCGTAGTTAAAAACACACTTTAGTGTTTAAATACAATATTTAGCGACATGCAAAAACTGCTTTACTGCCCCTCTTCGGTACCTTGAAGTTGTTTAGCCAAAACAGATAAAAAGCGCAATAGTTGCAATGCTATTTTGAAAATACTTTCGAGAGTCCACAGAGTTCCAGAACAAAGAATAAGTCAGCGGTCACTGCTTGATGAATGTAAAATTCACAAATTTTACATTAAATGCGGTGTTGTTTTTGTCGAAAGGAATTTTTAACTTTAATTGGAACTAATTGGAATTTGAATTCGAGTTAGTGTAAAATTGATCAATTCATATTCTAGAACTTGTATGGACCTTAATCCAGTCACCAGTATATATTAATATCAGTAAATCTACTAAAAATGCTTCCGAAAAAAAACTCTGAGTTTTAGTAGTTCATGAAGTTTCAATCTTATTTTAGTTGTGATTTTCTACATGCTTATTATTATATATATATTGTATATTTATATGCAATTATTATAAAGGTTTTGAATCAGTTTTATCGATTGACCACATTATCTTTGTACAGTATTATTGAGGCCACACATGATCCACTTCGGCACCGATTCGTGTTGGCCAACCGCATCAAAGACATTATTTACCAAACTCTGAATTTCTAACAAACAATTCGGTTTCAAAAACATTTAAATATGACTTAAAATAATTTTGAATTATTTTTTACAAAAATGTTACACCTAACGAAGGCTAACATTTTTCTCGTTGTTTCACTTCATACAGTTTCGTAGTAGGTAGGGGAAACTGGTCGGTTGCCGTCACTGGTCGGTTGTCGACAATTGATTCGTAGGTTCTGTACTACAAACAAAATATTTGTTGAACAAGTGAAAACCTGCTTAAAAGTTTTTTGATCATTTGCTGAGTGTTATAGAAAGAAGCAGATCGATCGAAAAAGTATGCCCATAGAATATTTACGAAGTGAATTAATTTTATATTGTGGTTCAAAAACTGAATGCCACTGAAACGTTCGCCACAATTGTTTTTATTTATTTTACCCCATTTTTGTGGCAAATGCTTAATTCTCTCTAACCTAATCAATATGGGTATTTTCGGTACAGGCTTTACGAGTAGATACCAGAGATCGATTTTGGACGCAATTCTGAAAACCAAGATGGCAACTTCTGGTGAACCGTTTTTGATAATTTACATGGGAAAAGCCCATGGATCGTGTTTTCACCGCTGGGTAGCACTGTATACACCAAATGGTCACGACCAGAGAGACAAGGGGCCATTCATAAACCACGTAGACCAAAATTTGAGAATTTGATTGCATTGCTTGAAAATCTCCCATCACGGCATTACACTTAAATGAGAGCAACAGGAGCACGTCTTACCTGTGAGGCGATCGTAAGCAAAAAGATGGCCGGTCGAGGTTGCTGCGATCAATGAGCCCTTTGGCTCGTCGTTGCTAACGCTGGTGTGCGTATACGAGCAATGCATTAATGGCTCAAAAAATCGTGAAGCTCAAGGCATTTAGCTGAATACAATGCGATCGTCCCGATCTGCCATGCCAAGCTTTGTAGCGGTAATATTTTATGCTGTCGGCCATTTTGTTTTAGTCTTACGATTGATTATATGCAAATATGCGATGTTATTATGTTAGAACAAAAGGAAAACTATTTGTTTTGTGATTTGAATATAATGTGGTTGTCCCGAACCGTCAAGCCTAGTTTTCATTGCGGCAAGGTATTTTTGCTGATATTTATGCGTGAGCTTTTTTATTCAATTGCGATGTGGCGTACTGTAGGGGCCGTTTATTTACCACATGGACAAAAAACCCTTTTTTCTGACCCCCTCGTGGACAAGTGTGGACGATTCATAAACCCCTACCCCTCCCTACGGTGTCTATGTGGACTTTCAAAAAAATTAGTAGTTTCATAAAAATGGGATTTAGAAAATTTTCCCATGTGGAAGACTAATATGAAGCAAACCTTATGAAAATCGTTCAAATCTCAACGACTTATGATATTTTATATTTACATTTCAAAGATTCATCACAAATTGAATTCTTGAATTGGTTCGTAATTTCAACCTCTAGCTATGAAATCCAAAATTAATGTGATTAGACCATGTTACAGATGATTGCATCAAGTGATTTAGGGTAGACGAGCCCTTATTCATCTCATTAGTCAGAATATCACACTATTTCGATGATAACTCGACTTAGATTTAGTGGATTGCGCTTAAATAGGTATCATCATCTTTGCTTCGTTCCTAAGAAGCAGCACAGTTTAAAAATTTTTCCTGGGAAAAGTAAAATACTCGCGTTTGAGCGAAGCGAAAAGTCGAGCACAACGTACCCTTATTCATCCTACCATTTGAGCTAATGCGTTGAATAGAGATAGCAGATACTGCTCTAACTAATGTGTTCAAATGGGTGAGATGAATAGAGGTGCTAAGATGAATTAGGGAGCAGTTACCCTAGATAAAAAATTCTGATTCTTTTTCGTGCGAGTTCTTATGATTTTTTCGATGATAGTCTTCATAGATGTTTTCAATTTTCACACGTGATGCACACGCATATACTATGCAGTTATAAGCACTTGGACTATTTAAAAATCTTGAAAAAATTTGAATATAACTGCTCACACCAATGACAATACAAATTTGTTTCATTTTTATATAAAAGACAAAAATATGACGACGTGGACATTACCCATACCCCCACCCCCCATCCCAATGGACAAGCATGGACTTTCTCGTGACCTTTACCCTTTCCTAAATTGTCCACGTGGTATATGGATGGCCCTTAAGGCGATTTTTGCGAAATATAGTATATGCATGCGGCTGCTGAGTTTTTTCTTTGCAGGCTACAAAGCAGCCATTTTTCATGACAGGCAACCAAGCAGAAATTTTGCTAGTATGAAAAGGTACGTGGTTTACACGCTTTCACAATTCTTTTTTCTTTCGAGTCGCCATATTGTTTTTGGGAAGCCTTTCAGTTTACATGCTTTCACTTTTTCCTTACTTGATTTAACCGCGTGGGGGATTCTAACTGGATTCTTTTTACAATAACCGGCAGGATCGCCAATGTAAGAATTTGATTTTGCCAATGCTCAATCTACTATTAAATTTATTCTATATCATTTTCACATCAATTTGAAAACACGCTTGTTTGGAATTATTATTTTTTTTATTTGTGATCATTTATCATTATTCCCGAAAATGTGGTGGGGAGCGGAGTTACCCTTTAGACTCCCCCTCCTTCCCTTTGGCTACGTGCCAGCGTGGACTTCAGTCTGATTTGTCCTAATCTTTAGTTTAAATATAGGTTGCCTATATTCACTCAATTGCAATGAATGCGATCCGCCAGTGCAATAGTAGTACGTAATACTCGCACCAGTTTTTCACATAGGTACATATATTGTGCATCTAATGAAGAATGATGTTCAAAATGCCTTTGATGGTAGTTGAAATGAATAAATTTCCTTTTTTAATGCAAAAGACTTAGATGTTTTTCTGAAAAAAAATCTAAGTCCTTTGAAATGCAAAGAACTTAGAAGAATTTTGGCAGTTTATTTTTTGCATGGATTTCGAAATTAACACGGTTTTTTTTTCAAAAAAATATTCTAAATCCTTTTGAATGCAAGACTTAGAAGATTTTCAGAAAGCTGGAAGACGCGGGTCTGGAAGATTCCTTATGGTCCGCACCTCAACAATATGGATATTTTCGGAATAGTCTTGAAGTAGGTGCCAGAAATTGGTTTTGACGCCATTTTTAAATCTAAGATAGCGACTTCCGGTTTAGCGAAATTCGCTATAACCCAATCAGTATGGGATGTACAAATAACTTTAATTAAGCAGTTGAATTTACTTGATTTTTAGCAACTCACATTACATACATCTCTTTCTTCTCTCATTTCCATTCTCACCGCACTCTTCAGGATGCACATATAAAAATATTTTACATTTCGCTGGTTTATGATTAGATCTTGTATTCGAGGATGTTTTGGATGATCGCCCAGATTTTCCATTCAGGAATTTCGGTTACCCGGAAGTCGCCATCTAGAATTTCAAAATGACGTCAAACATCGACATTTGTCTCCTGCTTGTCAAAAACCATTCCGAAAATATTCATATTGGTTAAGTTGTAGAGAATCTCGCTAAGCCGGAAATCACCATCTTGGATTTCAAAATGGCTTCCAAAATCAATTTTTCATGGACAACCTTGGGCTGAAAATGCTGATTTATTTATTTATTTATTCCTGGGACCTGCTCGTTAACACCATTCCGAAAATACCTATATTGATTGGATTACAGCGAATTTCGCAAAACCGGAAGTTGCCATCTTGGATTTCAAAATAGCGTCAAATATCAATTTCTGGCACCTACTCTTCAAGACCATTCCGAAAATACACATATTTATTGGGTTATAATGAATTTCGCCATTTTGGATTTCAAAATGCCGTCAAACATACATTTCTGGCACCTACTCGTCAAGACTATTCCGACAATACCCATATTGCATGGGTTGTAGAGAATTTCGCTAAACCGGAAGTCGCCATCTTGGATTTCAAAATAACACCAAAAATCAATTTCTGGCACCTACTCAAGACCATTCAGAAAATACCCATATTGTTGAGGTGCGGGACATAAGGAGTCCAGACCCGTCTCTTCCATCTTTCCGAAAATCTTCTAAGTCTGTTGCATTCAAAAGGACTTATTTTTGCAAAAACCGTATTAATTGCGAAATCCGTGCAAAAAAAACTTTTAAAAATATTCTAAGTCTTGTGTTGAGTTTTTTAGGCGAACTTTCAAATTAACGCGGTTTTTTACGAGGATTTTCGAATTAACGCGGCTTTTTACGCGGATTTTCCAATTAACGCGGTACGCATCCCCCGCGTAAAAAAACCTGAGTGTAATACATTTTCATTATACATGACATGACAACTATACACAAGAAATCAATATTCGAGTTCTAAAATTTTGTAAAAGAAAAGACCAAATCGATAACTTGAACCAGTAATCAGCGGTTTGAGTTTGGTCGTCTTGATCAGCTGATAGGAGAAACAGGATAATGTTCGCATAATGTATAGGAAGGATGCCCATATGATCTAAACACCAAAAATGGTTTGGTTAAAATCTCGATGTTTCATGCATTTTAAAGATAATTCCAAATTCAAATTCGATTTCTTAGAATTTTTTAGTTCCTTCTTCTATGGGAATTTCATGTGTCCGGACGATTAACAGTTTATATTTCCTTCCATACAACGGATCCGTACGAAATTTTGTAGCAGGAGAACATACCTTTAATTTGAGGCATTTGTGATAATCGGCCAAACCATCACCGAGAAACTGATAATAGCAAAAATAACCCGAGAATAGTGAAAAACTGTGTTTGAGTGCAATGAAAATTTGAATGTCCTATTTATCATACAACTGCGCGCATTAATTAGCAACCATCCTACCAGATGCGAGCCCAAGAGCACACTGACGCCAAAACTTCGTTGACGGTGGTACACGCATTCTTGAAAGAAGCTTATACAACAGGTAAAAGAAACGAAAGAGATAGCATGTCTGGGTGCCGACCACATGTTGTGAGAATGGGAATTTATTTCAGCCGACTGCATGCCCCCACCGTCATTTCAAGAACGAATGAGAAGCGCTATTGACAGATCTGTATGCGTACCGCGCAGTGCTACCAAAAGTACAGATGTTTCTATAAAGCTGCAGATTATTTGAATTGTATAGGTACAGATTAAAATGATGTCTAAGGAAACTACAACATGGTACATATTTTTGGAGATAAAATGGTAAAACAATAGTTTTATTTGACATTTCTAATACCTAGTAATATTGAGAAAGTGTATATAGGATATATAAATTTACGGAAACTGTTTTTCTTTGGTGTGTAATACAAATATATTTTGTAATTTGACTACTACTAACAAATGATTTGCTGGCGAATGAACTTATTATTGAAACCTTTACAATAGAACAAATGATTTTTGCACAAAGAACTCAGTGTTTTTTATTTATTATTGACGGAAAAATAAAGCGAGATTGGAAAGGTTGATGTATAAAACACCTAAATTAACCAAATATTATTCAACTAGCAAACCGTTTGCATTAACTTATTGCAGTAAATTTCGGTACAAATTTTCTGAAAAAGTAGTGCGATTTTTTTATTCCCGGTAAATAATATAAAATGTGGCATCACTGGTACCAGCTTATTTTAGTTTCTCTTTGCCGCTCAGCAGCGAGAGGGGAATGGGTGTCGCAGCTCTCCAACGTGCAATGTTGCATCCGAAGTTTTGTATCACAACAGAGCAAAACTTTCTCTTTTGCTCACCGAAAAAAATCGCGGCGGCCATGTTTAACTCAACAATTTGGTCATCGATGACCAATTGTTGAGCAATGTTGAATTTCGAAACACGCCTATTGTATTCCGCAATCTATACGTCTGATCGTATCCTGTCGGTTCGGTTCGTCTCGATAATGAGTGTTTGTGTGGTTTTGAATTGTTCGCGTACGCCAATCATAAACGCTCATCGGTTCAACAGTGGATGGTTTGCCACAGAGCAACCATACAGCATATGTTTTCAATGTTTTCTTTTGGCAGGCAGTACACAGTTGCCAAAAATCATATAAATTTAGGAATAAAGAAAATATATACTAGAGCAGTAAGTTGCAGTAATCATTTTACTTGACAATTTGCCGTACCACCAACACTCAAATTCAAAGTTTTCTTCAATTATTTTGAAGTTATTTCGAATTGGAAGTGTAGTTTGATTGTCTATGAATCATAACTGCTCACCTAAAAATGCCATAAATTTCAATATTCGCTGAAAATGTCCACGCAAAATTTGCCACAAAAAATTTTTTTGACCAGATCAATTTTTTTTCGGTTTAGTAGTCAAAAATATTCGACAGGTATTTTTTTATTTCAACATAGTAGGTAAGACTTTCGAGATTTTTTGTGTTGAATTTCACCATTTGAAAAATACCTACTTTTTTCCATCGCTCGTACTTTCTAAAGTAAAGAAGATACCAAAAAGTGCCCAAGACATGAAATGTGCGCCTTTTTCACAGCTTTCGGATGAAGTATATTAAGACTTACTCAACGTATTGGTTTCATGGAAAATATTGAAAAGTTCAAAACAAATCGGTTTTTTCTCAAACTTGGACATGATTTTTTTTCTTTCTTTTTATTGTATAAAGTAGTAAAATCATTTTTCTTGATGCCATAAAAATTTCGGAATGGGCAAGTAAATACTTACGGAGATATGATTTTTTCAATCGCGCCTCGCGCGCGAAAAACGTACCGCCACGCGCTTCGCTCGTACTCAGACTTGGCTGTATGAAGTTTTACACACCAGCGCTTTGTGTAAAACACACTTGCGATTAACATTACTATTTGTTGCATTTAGATGCATGCTTAATTTCAGATTTATATTGACTTAATCATTCAAAAGTGTCACCGGAAGAAAAGATTTTCAGTTTTAATTTGAAGTCCGCGTTCGTCTCAACATAGTGAAATGATTGTGTTCTAGGTATGGTTTGGCATTTTTCGAAACAATTCTGTGGAATTTTTCTCTGCATCAGAATAAATTGGTTCGATAGGCACGTTTCCTACGTTATTCTGAGATTTGAACTTGAAACATTGCGTAACAAAGAAGCTTTCCTTGACACCTCGTACGACTCAGTTGCGGTTGAAATTTGATCATCATTGATCATTTGTAAACTTTGTCGACAAATAATGGCTTTGTCGCAAGCACCTTTTCCATGGGCTGTTGCGCAGAAAATGCCACTGTGTGGGGTGAATGCAGTGAGATTTGTGGTGAAAAAAAAAATTAGTACAGCGTTTGACATTTTTAAAATGTTGACGAGCACCATCAGAAAAATAAATGCAAACTTTCAAGATTTTCAAAAAGAATGGAGTTAAGAGTACGACGTACAAACGATATGTAACTAAACTGAAAACAAGATTTAAAAAGCGCCAGAAACTTAAAAAGCATTCGTTCAACATTTTTGCAGAACTGCAAGAATTTCTCTTTAGCAATCATTTATCGCCAGAATACAAATGTCACATTTTAATCATTTTAAAAATTATCTCATACAACCAAACAACAATATTCCCAACCGTTTGTTAATATAAAATCAACTACAAAATTGAGTATAAAACATTAATAATTTTAAACAAACATAACGCATTAGCTGTGTATGTTTTCCTTTAGGGGAGCGTCTGGCGTAAAGTGCTTAAACCGAAAGTGATTTTGGTTTACGATTTTTGGTTGAAGATAAGGCAACAATGGACCTCTTGTGCAATGTTAAGGTTTATTTATACATTAATTATGTGCGAGAAAAAATTGCAGTCACACAGAACCATACAAGCGTTCCATGAGTAGACGTCCAACCATTTCCATGCCGAGGAGCGCCACGGCGAGTATGATAACTCTTGATAAAATTGACTGAAACAGGAAATTCAATAAGATTTTTAAAATTTGGACTAGTATTTACTCTATGAACCAAAAAAAATGGTTTGAATTTTGGAAAATAGCCTTATAAAATCCGAAAAATATGATATTTTTAAGTAAAATTCACTGAATTTTCTTAAAAATAATAAGAGAAAAGAAAATTTATTCAGTTTTCCGTGGTTCATCGACTGGCTACACATATTATGCATTCTCATAAAAAATCAAGCCAATCCGTTGAATAATTATTTATTTTTATTTATTTCTAATAAATAATTAAGTTAATTGCAAGTGTGTACAACGTGCTGGTGTGTACAATCTCATACAGACAAGCCTGAGTACGAGCAAAGTGCGTGGCGGTACACTTTTCGCACACAAGGCGCGATTGAAAAATTCAATAGAAAGAAAGAAAAATAATTTTACTATTTTATACAATAAAAAAAAAGAGAAAAAAATCATGTCCAAGTTTGAAAAAAGTCTATTTGTTTTAAACTTTTCAATATTTTGCATGAAACCAATACGTTGAGTAAGTCTTAATATACTTCATCCGAAAGCTGTAAAAAGGCGCACATTTCATAACTTGGACACTTTTTGGTATCTTCTTTACTTTAGACAGTACGAGCGATGGAAAAAAGTAGGTTTTTTTTTCAAATGGTGAAATTCAACACAAAAAGTCTCGAAAGTCTCACCTACTATGTTGAAATAAAAAAAATACGTGTTAAATATTTTTGACTACCAAACCGAAAACAAATTGATCTGCGCAAAAAAAATTTTTTGGCAAATTTTGCGTGGAATGCCCCATATGTACAATTATTTTCAATATAAAATGCGAAAGCAAATATAAAAAGATCGCAAACCAAATATTTCATTTTATTTTTATATTGAGGTAACTTTTTGTGTTTAGATTGTGCGATATAACTAGGGAATCAAGTGTCGTCAAAGATCAAGTGACCTCACTTGACATTATATTGTATTGTTTTGTCAATAATAACATAGTTCGCATTTCGCTTTAGGAAAATATGATTCTACACACCAAAAAAATCTCAATTTTATCGTTGACGTAATTGCAAACATGACACAATTCAACAAACCGTAATTTACGAAATGACAAAACATTCCCGTGTTCCGTTTAATTTTACATGAAACATATACTTTACATGCGCAATAACATAAAATTACACTTCCTACCATTCAGAACAAACGCTGTATGTGGAGTAAAATTACATGATTTACGAAATTAAACGGCATGTAAACTTAAAATCAAACGTAAAACTAAGTCATTTTTGATGCTCGTATATGTCAGGGTCAGGAGACGTAAATTTACACTATTTTTTCTAGGTGTGTATATATATTTATTAATTTATTATTATTATTTTTCATCTGACCTACATGGTTTACATGAAACGTAGAATGAGGAAAAGCTTATTTGAAGTTCATATTTAGAACACCCTCCACATGCGAGTAAAAAACCCCAATATCTTTTAACATATGCATATTAGACAATATTTCACATCCAACAAATCGAAAAAATAATCTACATCATATCTTATGCACTAAGGTAACCGTTTAAGACTATTTACAGAGAAGTTAAAAAATTCATACACACTATACATCACCCTTATGGGTTAATTCTGTCCATACTCAGTACTTATAATTAAGTCTTAATAAGTCCATCCCAAAAAAACTTCTAGAGGCTACATTTACATTAATCTGTGAGAGTATGTTAGGGGCATCATTTTCATCACTTGTACTTTTCACATAGAAAAACGACTCTGAATATTTTTCGCCTTTTTGCAAGGTTGTCCATGTCAAGCAAATGACATCGGTCACTTTAAGATGATAATTCTATCGAGTTGCGCCAGGGCAGAGATTTTAGCGCATATCGGAGAAATATTTTCACTTGATGTATATGATGTTTTTATGTGTAAAACTATCCGAGAAACACAATGACATAATCATTTTCAAAACAAAAATACACGCATTATGTGAAAAATGCAGTTTAAGTTTTAAGTTGGAAATATAGCATTTGGGTGGGGCATTGATATATGGAAAAACGTAATCATAACCACACCATCCGAGCACAGCACTTTTTTGGTTCTATTTGGGGTCCCAAACTACTGTGCAAAATTTGGTGTCGATTGGTTTTGACCCGGCGTTTGAAATTTTTATGGAAATTAGTATGGGAAAACCTACGTTTTTGTATCTTCAATTCTACAGACTACAATTATTCCTGCAGTACGTCAACAAATAGATAGAAGTGTATTCCAGGATATACTGAACAACTTAGCCGAAGAATGTATGGTGTTGTCTCTAAAACAATTTATAGCTGTTCAAAGTTCGATAGATCGTATTAAATGCCAAAAATCATTTTTTGCCAACACTGCCAACACTGTGGATTGCCAATAGGAGTTACTTGGAGGAAGCGTCCTGTTTCCTTTTGAAGATCTGACAAGAGTGAGACGCGCATTCCTAACAAACAACATCAGTTTCTTGGCATTTTTGAACCGATTATCACAAACTTAGTCTTAAATGAATGATACGTAATTATATTATATTATTTTCCAAATTTTGAGTAATATCTACTCAAATCCAATTAAATGTAGACTTTTCCAAATTTTGAGTAATATCTACTCATTTTCAATTAAATGTGGACTTTTCCAAATTTTAAGTAATATCTACTCAAATCCAATTAAATGTGGACTTTTCCAAATTTTGAGTAATATCTACTCATTTTCAATTAAATGTAGACTTTTCCAAATTTTAAGTCATATCTACTCAAATCCAATTAAATTTGGACCTTTCCAAATTTTGAGTAACTTCTGCTCATTTTCAATTAAATGTAGACTTTTCCAAATTTTGAGTAATATCTACTCAAATCCAATTAAATGTGGACCTTTCCAAATTTTATTTTTTTGTGATGAAAATATCCTTTAAATGCCATGGTATCACTGTTTGAGACTTTTATATTATTGTATATTTTTGAAGATTCAGAAATAAAAAAAAATCTTCCAGATATTTTTTCATTAAAGAAATGTTAAATTTATTTTTACGAGTATTCTTTTAATTGCTATATAATGCCATCTACATAGGTTATAGAGCAGTGGTTTTCAACCGGGGAAGAATTCACCCCATTGGTAAATTAGATTATTGCAGGGGATGAATTATATGCGGTTAGTTTAACTTTGATTCTAACATTTCCATCGAATATTTGTCTTTATATATTATTGCTTACTGAGAGTGTTCAGGAACATGTATTAATTGGCAAACTATGGTTTTCACCCAATTGAAAATCATTTGAAGTAGCATTCTTCCCTACTGTGTGGCCTTGCCGCTGATGCGGCGTTTTTTGTTTTTTTGTGATGCGGTTAACTATGCCTTTCTCCAGAAATATGGGAAATATAGGACCTAAAGCATTGTTTCATAAACCAAGATGTTAATACATTAATGCTAAAATAAATGCAGTTGCACGATTCGGCAATTTTCAACATTCAATTATTTTTTTATGCGTCAAAAACAAAACGGAACATTTGCCTTGATGAAAATATAGTTGGCACTGGGTCAAAAAAGTTTAAATTATAATTATTGGTAAACACTCACAGTAAAACTATTGTAAATTTTGACTTGCTCTTCTCCCCAAAACGGCATCGGCTTAGAGTTGCAAAAAACAAAAAAAAACGAATTTTGAAAAATTGTGGGTTATACCACTTTGAATACCCTTCACTTGTCTTTCAATTTCACAATTAGACCGAAATTAAATCTAACTTTTACGTTTTTCTCTGTATTGTTGGAATATGTTCAACGATGGTAACGTCCCATTGGCAACGTAATCATACTTTTATAGCGATTTTACGCTGATAGGAGGGAATCCACTCTCGATGAGAATGAAAAAAGCGACGAATTTTTTACACGATTGGACTTTCTACTAAATTCTGTTTCCCGTTAATATCGCGCAAGCAAACATGCTGATCTATATCCGAACCACAATCAATGTATGCAGTATCGTTCCACCGATAATTCCTTTGGCAAAAATAGACTTCAGTCTGAAAGTAATAAAGCGTGGAATGTTTGTCGGATGCACCGTGCGAGAACTAGTTTTCGGTTGCAGTCTTGAATTATATGCTATAAGGTACTATTTTCGATTGAAAATTGCGAATTAATTAAATCAACAATAATGTTTCAATCTAATTTTTAGCAATAAATGCCATTAATCGCATTTTAAATTTTCGGTATTCATTTTTTTTAAATTTTGAAAGATTATCCTGATCCACGCAGGACGTATAATATTTAATTAACATGTTTGATGCATTGTCTCCATTTTTAGAAACAATTATATGTGACGCGGAAAACCCGGGGCCGGGGTAAGCTGGCGGTACATTTGGATACGCCAGAAAATAAGCAATCAAATGGAGATTAAACTACTTCAGGGGTCCTTTTGGAACGCGCTGAATGTCTTTTCAAGAAAACTGTATATTAACCAACATTTGCGATTATATTTCAGACTCAATACCCCGTGCATTTTGATTTCCACGCCTACTCCATATTCATAATCAAATTTTCGAAATTCTTCAGGCGGTTGCCCGAAGTAAATGTCTCTTGCATTGACGAGATACAGAAGAAAAAGATTTTCTTACTTTGGAGTGAATTCCAGGAAAAAACCGCCAACTTACCTCAACCGCATATTTTATAAAAAACCGTTTGAAAAACAACTTTTTTTCATGGATAGTTGTCATATCTATATGTGTACTGAAAGTTCTTTTCGCGCGCTATCGAAAAATATAATTCGGGAAATAGATTGAAAATCACCCTAAATAACACAAAGTTTTTAATATTTAGAAAATTTACTTGGTATGCTCGAAAACACAATATCGCCCACAACTTCTACAAAAAAAATGTTTTGCAACAAAAACACATCGGATAATGGGTTTCACATAACTTGCGGTACACAACGAGACGGAGCGCTATTTGTCTAATAGAAAGAGAGAAAAAGGGATTCCGCCAATTTACTCCAACCGCCAACCAGCCTCGGGCTCGCATGTACACTTAAATCCTCTAGCGTGATTATTCTAGTTGCACATCAAGGAAAAAGCCATATACCACATTGCGGAGGTCAACGAACAACAGAGAAAATCAGATTTGTTGTGATTATGTACAAAAATTCTAGCGAAAATAGTTTCGAAATAGTAATTTCACAAAATAATTCTTTTCTTTGAAAAATTCTGAAGCCAACTTTGGAAAAATTTTGTTATAAGCATTTTGAATTGAAATGGCATTTAGAATCATATAACAATTATATTTTTGTCTGAAAATAATATAAATTTTAAAAATGTACTCAAAGTTGTTAGAAACATTTTTATTGACGTCTTCATCATGAAATTTAAAATGTTTCCTTTTACTTTAGACAAAAATTTTTTTTTGAAATTGTTTTTTCTTTGAAAGTTTTATTTTTACATTATTTTTTGAAGAATTTCCATTTTTATCTGAGTGTATATTTTATTTTACAAAGAAGTATAATTCTTACACCCAACCAACCAATCCAACCCAATCCAACGGGTATGTTTCTATTATTTTTTTGGTAAGATTCTATTGTCTTTTCGGTAACGGACCACGTAATTGCGCATTGCGGTATTAAACTCATATTCCCGCAAAGGTAGTAAACGGTGGAATGACGAATTTTAGTTGCTGTTCATGCATGTTTATCACACAACCAAACACTTTTTAAGTATGTGTAAACTTGGCTCTGTTTGTATGTAGGATAATTCGGTCGATTTCTATGAATGTGTTAGTATCGGGTTAAGCCAATTGGACTTGAGGCAGATTTCTGCCCGAATTCAGACTGGAATCTGCTCCATTATCGGCAGAAACCAGCCGAAATTACGGATTTTTTACTGGGTAGGTTGGATAGTGAAATAAAAATTATAGGCAGTTTCCGGATCCGGACCAGCACTCGGATCCGGACTAGTTCCCGGATCCGGACCAGTCCCTGGATCCAACCCAACCCCTTACCAGCTCCGGACCTGACCCAGGCCCAGACTTGGTGTTTAGATCCAGAAAAGTGTCTGGATCCGGATCTTCGGTTCGGATGCGTGGATCCAAACCGTAGATCTTGCTTCCGTACATGACGGCGGGAAGAACTGTGCATGATTTGTACAGTCGATACCTTGCTGTTGACGTCCGTGGTAGAAAAGAAATTTCAATTTAACACCGAACGAAATATCCCACCACTATTCCGAGTCGGTTTTTATTGACTGTGCTTTGAAGTTAACCGAGTGTGAGCTGATCTTCAAATACGGAACGCGTCGTGTAGAGAAAATAGAAACTCGTCTTTAAGTGCGATTCACACGATACACCAGGCTTCCGTCACCGCACAGTGGAAGATTTCCCTGAAAACCTGGCCAAAAGTCGAAAGTGGTTTTGATTGACCTGCAAAGGTACATACCACGGTTTTTTGGGGCGCTGATTACGAGTATTGATGTCAGATTTTCAAAATTCAAAATGGTGGATACAATATGGCCGACATTTTTATCTAAATGTAAGTAAATTTTCACGAATGAAGATACAATAATTCCAGTGTATGCCAATAACGTTTATAATGAATCGAATTTTAAATAGTGTGTAGTTAAATTATAGAATTTGTTGATTTGCACGCATTTAGATGTTTGGGTGTCTAGATAATAAAGCTATTATGGGAATTGATGTTATTAGTCATTTCAAATTATGCATTTTAAAATAATATACAACATAGTTACAAAAATTTTAAACTCTCTGTACGATTACTATTCAATTGCTGTCCGATACATATATTTCTCAAAGAACGAAAAATAGTATTTTTCTAAATTATAACCTTATTTCCGATTCTGCGATGAAATGCATGGAGTGAAAATTGTCAACAAGTTTGCATGCATATTGCAGTAACTAAAAAATGAATATGACAAAAATACGAAACCAGGTGAAATTTACTAAAATTCATAGTTGTATTTAAATTGTTAGACCAAAGATTTGTCCAAAGTCCATTATTACGATGAAGCGTCCATTTAAATTTTTCGTTATACTTGGTCAGAACATGCTGGTACTGCTTCCTGGTATAGTTTTGAGCAACCACGTTATGTTGTCGTGCTTGTTGACATACTACGACTGTCAACCTTGTCCCAAACAAATTCTCCAAGCTGGAGTGTACGCCAAAGTGAGCTTTTTGGCCAAATGACGGCCGGACATCCCAGTATTTTTTTGCATTACTCTACTGATTTTCGCTTGTAGTATCCAGGCATAATATCCTACACCTCTAGATTTGTTTTGCTTTGCGTGATTAATGGTCATAGTTCCCCGGTAACCTTTAAGCATGGTATTCATAATCGATTTTTGAAATTTGGAACCTTTGGCGATCGCTTCTTTTGACCTCGTTGGTTTTCAATATGAACGACCAAAATTATTTACGTCTTTTGCGTTCCACTTTTGATAACTTTTGAAAATGTTTATGAATCTCGATGAAATTTTGACTACTAAATACGAAAATTCTTCCTGATCAAAATGCAGTATTGTGCGACTCGCTATGACAACTGGAGGTGCAGCAGTAATTAAAAGTACGAGTCCAAATTTTAAACTGAGAATCTTATAATCCGTCTCCGTCTCCACTTAATCAAAGATTACTCATAAAAAGGCAAATTCGGGCAAGCATTATATAATGTTCCAAAGGGAGAATCGTTCAAGGAACACAAATTGTCTTGAAACATACGTGGACAAAAAAAGTATTTCAATAATTTAGCAAACATGTCTGTTGAAACCGTCTGCTACAAAATCGCGAAAGTTATTGACATTTTCTATATACAAACAAAACATTATCTTTTGACATCAATACATATAAATGAAGTACATATCATCTGCATAGCTTTTCATTATTCCACATTCAAAAGCGACACTTTTATCAAAATCTAGCTACACTTGAATAATACTGATATTTCGGGAGCTCGATAAAAATATGAGCAAAACGCAATAATTTAAACTGTTTGGATGTGCCAACACCTCAAATAAGGAAATTTTTGAGGCGTTTCACTTCAAATAGCATGCGGCAGCATCATCTGAAGGATAGTATATGTCCTAGAAACCAAAGTACTACCATACAATTTTCGACTTTTGGCCAGGTTTTTAGGCAAATCCGTCACTGTGGACCGGTACGGAACGTCAACGGAACATTAGTTACATGCAGTTAAATGGAGGCATTCACACACAACATGAACGGCACGGAACGTCTTGACGTACGGCACGTGTGAACGGGCACAAGAAAAACGCATTTAACTTATCCTGACGGAATGGTCACCATGGTTGACGTTGACGCAAGCTGATGTATAGTCTGAAACGTTCTTTATCCACATTCGCTCGATGCGCAATATAATGACAAGCGAAGTGCTACACACTTCCAGACAATCCGACGCGTTAATATTTATTGTATAAGAATTGATGAAACATGAGTGATTTGAATGTATTGGTATTGTCGCATGGGGAATTTTTTGTCGCGACCGTTTTAGTATTAAAAGTCTTACTATTAGAGCATTGTTTTCTTATTACCGTAAAAGTATTACGGCCGAGTGGGTGTAGAACCTTATTGTATGATGGTTTTGCTGTACAAAATACCAAAATGCGTGTATATGCAAAAACTCATCCGGCCTTTTAAAGAAATTGCTCTCAAATCAAAATGATCTAACTGCCTGTAGAAAATATGAAGATAAAACCCAATTGCAAAATTTTGTTCGAAACGGGGATAGTCGAGTTTAATTATGTGCTGCTTTCTGAAGCAATCCTTCAAGAGGTCCTAATCAACTAAGCGAATTAATGGTTAGTTTGATATATAAATTAGATTAGCGTTGAAAAATCCCAAACTTGACCGGTAAATGGAACCGGTATGGTGCCAGTATTTCAAAAGATAGAGGTGCAAAGCGGAGGAACTGTTGCTGCTCATACCAGTATGCGAAAAGCAAATTTCGGTCGAGTTAATTCGCAGGTATTCATTCTTGGTGGGCTAGCACCGTAATTGAACGGCAATGGTTGTCCTATCGTGCGACTTTCAGTGTGCCCACGTGTATTCCACAAGGATTTTGAATATTCATTCGACGATGCCTGTAGGGTACCGATCAAGATGGGAGCTAATAAATATGATAAAGATACGCGAGAAAATTATTAGTGAAATGAAACAACGGTGATTATTACTCGTTATAGATAGGGTTGATCGTTTCATTCCAGTATAATATTGTTGAAGAAAGTGCAAAAAAATTTATGAATTTTAAGGACATTTTAATTCGTGTATATTGCACCAGATGTTCTGAAATAATGCACCATTCGTTGAAGCCACCCTAGTCAGCTGCGAACTATAGTCTATAGATCCTTGTTGCATGAAAAGTTTCGGATCTGGCAGCGGATGAGAACAGGCAGTGCTGGTCCGAAATTAGTATACTCTCTCGTGAACATTCATGAGAATATTGTTCCGCTTTATCAAGTACTGCAAACATGGTCATAGTTATCGGTTAATTGAGTTTTCGTCTTCGGATCTGTAGCGTTTTAGCGTACAACAGTGTTTTTTATTGTAACATTGACGTGTTACGCTATCTGATATATGCGTTTGAATAAATATTTTAACCCTTTAGAAGTTACGTAAAACTAGGTCGAAGTTGTAGCGAAATTACCGGGGCACGTGAATTGGACGGTAAGTCAGTATTTGGTCGAATTTCTTAGGCTATTGGTTAGTGTCATAGTTCTTTTTATCAACCAGACTTTTTGGCTTCCAATTTTAATACCGTGAAATAAAGTGTAGAACTTAGGATATTAAAATTTTGAATAATCTAATTCGGGTACAGTTAAACTTTGATTTACCGTGCTTCGATTGAACGTATAGCTGATAGAACATTACATGAAAATGTTTAACCTAACTTTTTGCAGTTCAAAGAGCTTGTTTAGACGAATTGTGATTTTTTTCGACCAATGCGATGAACTCGGTTCGAATTTTGGACACCCTAGACTTGTAAAAAATAGGTTGGATAATTTCGGGAGAGATGCCGCACTCCTTATAACTCGTATATAGGGTCACTTTTATCCGGTAATATGATACAAGTTTGTTTTTCGAAGAATTACAACACTGGAGATGTAAAATAATCCTTATTATTAACTCACGAAAATTATTATTAATTTGTTGGTGTCCGTTGAATAACTGGGACCTTTCTGAAGGCATTCTGATTATGAGCACGGTCGTCCATAATTTCAGAGGAAAATATTGTCGTGCGGCATCTCTCCCCTACAATTAGCAGAGATGCTGCAATCTATGGCGGTGGATACGCATCTAAAAAAAATTTTCACCTTAAAATATCATTAAATGATCATTTGCGTCAGGTATAGTTTCTTAATAAGGTATATTTATAAACTAACGGACCTAATACAGTGACATATAGGATTATGAGTTTTTTCATCTATATATTTAAATGGGCGATATGTATCTAAGTATTAGTTACTCCGGTTTATTTTTTAAAGTTTCGTGTACTAATTTGCATGAACGCATTGATTTTTAGTGATGTCAATATTGGGATAAAAATGCAAATTTCAACGAATTGATGTTTTTTCAAAATAAATCTTTCAAGAACAAACCTAAGTTATATAAATTCATTGTTGAGAGAAACAGCCAAAAACTGCTTTTAAGGAACCCCTACCAATACATAAATATATGTCGCTCATACAAACATATAGATAAATAGTACCCTTAATTAAGTTACTCCAACTTAACCGTTACACAAGGTTGCGAGAGAAAAATATTTTTAAAATGTTGAATAAAAATATATTTCTAGAAATGGTAGTACCCCTTAAGAAAAGTGAAGGTGCTTGTTGATTTATAAGTGTATTCAAACTTCATGAAATTCAGCTGAAGACACATAATCACAAAAACATCAACGAGAGCTATAAATACTTTTGTCCGCCATTTTTCATTTTGTGACCACGGTGCGTCGTCTCACCCGCACACACGGCATCTCTCTCGCAATGACATTTGTATAAAAATGTTCGTGGAAATTTTGATGATCTTTTTTCAAGACAGAAGCGATTTCAGTGTATTTTAGATACTTGTTGTGATTGATGAAAATATTTTTATCAATTCTTGAATGGTTTACTTTGATGCAGGATTGATTTTTAGAAATGTGCGGCATCTCTCCCCTAATTACCCTATACTATACCGTATTCCAAGTAGAAATCTGCATAATTCTGTGTGGCACACAATCGAAACTTCAACGAGGCATTTTCGGTAAAATAATCTTATTTTAGCTCTGACAGCCAGGCTGCCCTGAACGCAACTTAGCTCGGCAGATTTCAGATCGAAATTAGTAATCGCATGTCGAACTCAAATCGTGGAACATAGCATTTTAAATGCCTATCTACCTTCTATGGGTACCCGGTCATTACGGTATTACTGGCTAGAGCGGTCGCTATAACTGACTTCGATGGACCAGTTCTACCGCTGTCGTTAAGTAGGATAAAGCACAATATTCGCTTTTAGGCTGCATCAGAACAGCTAAACTTTAGTTTCGAATGTTAGTCCGACATTGTCAAAGAATTTGTTGCATTTTTCTAATCACAATTGCCGTATTCTAGTCAGGGAACTGACTGGACATTGCAAACTCAATGATCGCATGGCTACAATTCCGCGTGCTGAGCATTATTCGTGAGATCTTTGTGAATCCGATTATGGGACTTCATATCATTTGATATGTAATTGTCCTACAGTAATATAATCGCGTAACCGGATTTTGGGTTCTCCATACATGGCCGAACCTATGTACAGGGAGCTGAAACTCAGAGATATGTTATTGTTTTTAACCCAGTGTGGTAATGAGCTATATAGAGTTTGCTGGGAAGTTATGAGCACCAAGTGCATTACAGAGAAAATACAGCAGTATTTTTGCAGTATCGATGACCGATCTTTGGAATTTTTGGGGGAAAAAAAAGGTTATAAACTAATCTTATTGCTTCCAAATAGTCAATTTTCATTTCAATAACAAGATCTCATTGAGCTCATTGAGAAGTGTCTTTTATTCCCTTGTGAGTAAGGAATATTTTCGTATCATCTATGTTTCTCTGCCTTTGTTTTTCTTATTAACCTAACATTATCGCTTCCTCCATCATTCTTATCAGTAAAATGATGAAAAGACAAATCACGACAAGGCAAAAATCTTCGATCAACATGGGGAACGTGCTATTTAAGTTAGTCGGTTAGACATCAAATTCTGACAAAAGGGTGGGCGTAGCGTAGTTGGCAAAATCGATTGCCTTGTACGCAGCGCACCTGGGTTCGAGTCCCGACCCCGCACATAGGGTTAGAAATTTTTCATAAGAGATTTTTCTAGCCCGAAGAGGCGAATGACTTTAAGGTTAAAACCTTTTGGGGTTTTCGATTGATTGACACCGGTGTAGTGGAGTGCACTGACACGGCACCGTTTTTGCACTTTCTAGCAGAAGTGCAGAAAACTAGGTATGTTCCATTGACACTTCTGCTAGAAAGTGCAAAACCAGTTCAATCCACTACACCGGTGTCAGTCAATCGAAAATCCCATCTATAAAACCTCGAAATAAAATCAACTGACAACTAGAGAAAGAGAATGTTATCGAACCAGATCAATATAACATAATTGTTCAGATGATAAATGAAGAGATCCACTTTCTTGAAGCAGGCCGTAGCATACAGCTCAAAACTAGAAACATTTTTTTTTTAATAAATCAATAAATCAATCTTACTTTTAATGGTGTTCTTCACGTGGTTTCATTCATCTGACAATCGATCTCGATCTGTTTTTAGCCTAAGCAAATTCAAAGGTATATAGAGAAATTCACTTAGGTATTTAATTTTAATTATGTAATTTAAGAAATTAGAGGAAAGTAAATGTGCGACTACTCTCTACACTTTAATCTTTCGTCTGTCTAGCATCAGGTGCCACATCATGACGTTTCCTTCGTTTCTCGCTTTTCGGCAGGCCTGGAGGTGGGCCCACTGGCGTTGTGTTCAAGTGGCGGTGGTAACAATAATATAATGGCCTTATGGTGGTATCGCACACAAATAAAGAGTCCATAGAATCTCAGAAAATTAATGTTTATAGCTGGCAATTAAACGTGAGGCAGGTTCGTTACTTCAACAATGTTTTTCTTCAAGCAACTGACATATTTTTATATATGATTAACATATATCCCAAATAAAATAAATAATGTCAACTATCAAAATTCATTTTGGATAGAAATTTGATAGCAGCCAATAGAGAAAAGTTTCCTTTTTCGTTGACCGTGCTTGGGTAATAACGGTTTCTCCAGAATTTTTCTCAAAGTGAAATTTGACAGTTGGCCTTTAAACCCTAAGCATATGAGAATTTGCTCATTTTTACGGTTTCAGGTAAATTTCAAATTTCTTAGGTACCGATAAAACAAGATTTTGCTCCCTTGTCTTAAAAATAATTTAGCTGATCTTTAAATTTTCAATATTTGGTCGACCTTAATTATTCCTTCGTATAAGTCTGAACTTCTCCATACCTTTTGCATTGAAATTCTTGCGAAATATGGTCGGTGTTAAGTCAGACCGGACTAAGTCGCAAAACATCGAAAAATGAGATATTGATAGCACTGAATAAAGAATTTCGTCAACTATATTTGACTTTTGCCAGATTTGAAATATATAATAATAAACAAGAATTATGGCAAAAACTAATTTCCAATCATAATGTAAAGGATGCTGCGATTCAAACTTAAAAATTGTTTTTCTCGAAATCAATATTTTGTCACTTAGTCCAGTCTGTCTTAACACCGACCATATGTAGAAGTATTTCGGTAATTTCGTTTCCATTTCTTTCCTTTTAGATGATGTTCTATCATCTTTTCTCAAATTCTCAATGTAACAGGGCATGTAATCTTTGACAGCGATATGAATAAATGATTGTGTTTATACAATTCCAGGGGTGTACCCCTTTAGGTATAAATACGTTAGGCATAATGGAAGTTAGGATTAAAGACGTTAGGTATAATGATCGTTGGGGATAATGGAGGTTAGGCATAAATTATTATGTTAAAGTATCACTTCAAGGAACTTATTTTTTTGCTGTAATGGGCTCGGGTGGGAAGAGCGTGAACGTTTGAACTTTTTTATGAAATTTTCTGTTTTATGTTGTACAATTACTTTGAAAACTGATCAATCTCTATCAATATTTTGTTCTGCAGTAAATACTTAAAAAATCTTTGCTTAAATAAAAGAAGTAGACCGAATGCTTGGCATGCGGAAACTAAGCTTGCATTAATTTCTTGGCGTACAAACGATAAATTGCACATACCTAAAGGAAACACAAAACTCTTGTTTGCACATTGACTTTGATTCATTCAATGTATGCCTTGAGGAATAGCTCATGAAAGAAGGAATGGTGAATTTTATTATTCATACGAATATTGTTACTTCTATATTGATTAGCTTCCATATTATTGAGTTTAATGAATACATTCTTGAGGCCATAAACGATAGAACTGCGGAATCTGTCTGATACGAGGGAGAGTTTTTGACATTAAAAATGTCTTACTCCACTATCTGGGGTTAGGTGTCATTCTAAAATCTAACCTATCTCCCATGTAACGAAACTATGTAAGGTTTGCACGCTTATAACTACGATATTACTAATGGATTTTAACCAACCGATTCAGAAACACCTAACTTAAATATTGGTAATAATTTAATATCTCCCCAATAAAAGTAGATTTTTGGAAAATGGTAAAATTAAAAAGTTCACGAAATACGGGAAAATTACCATTTGTGAGGTAGATTTCTCAGACACAGCCATCATTAGAGGGCACCTTAGTCGCTCAATCAAACACGAAAAGTCATAAATAGAAGCGACACATGTCCGTTCAAATCAGTTGTTGCTCTTATCCCATACGAGTAGTGATGTCTGATTTTTGCAAATAATCGATTATCCGTTAATCGAATAATATTTGAGAGATTGATTAATTCATCATTCGATTAATCGACAAAAATAATCGATTACTTAGTTAATCCTAGTTTGTCAACCAAAAAAAAAAGGTCGCTCGACACATTTTGAAAAATTTGGAGAAGTCTGGTCATATTTTTTTGCTCTGCGACTTTCGTTTTCAATGCCACCCTTCATTAATTATGCTCTCGATTAATTGATATCAGCTACTCGATTTGTTCGATTATACCGAAAGCTTGTAATCGATTATTGATTTTTCGATTATTTTGGAAATTAATCGATTATTTGCGTTAATCGAATAAAAAAAGACATCACTACATACGAGCAACATCGTCTCCGGGCGATGCAATAAGCCAAGACGGTTACAGGTGTGCACATTTTTTTCTGTGTGTGAGTGCGGTTGTCATTTATCTTTGATGATGCCGAAAAAACAAGAGGATATGAAGAAGAAAAGCATAAACAAATGACGTAGTGGGCCTTTCTGTTGCCATAAGTTTTCTTTTGGTTCGGTCATAGTTAATTTAATGGGTTTTTTCGAAGTAAAAAGTGTCCCTAAGTGTTCTAATAGGCAGATCCGAGGTGAAGCTCGGCTTTTTCTCACTTTTCATCGTGCGCCAAAGAATCAGGATGCTCGTTCGTTCACTTCAAGGGCCCCGGCCGCCATGCTTAATTTTGCAAGTACTAAACTAATACACTCAAAAGTGTCAAATGTTCCCACCTTTCTCCCATCTTGGCAATAAGCGCTATCAATTTTCGGCAACGTTGGCATTTGCACACACTCGCACCTAAGTGACTAAACCATATACGGTTAGTTTATAAATAGAGGTGACGCGTACCCAGGGTTACCACATATACAGATTATTCTGTATTTTACAGATTTTTCGCTAAAATACAGATTTTACAGATTTTCGGTGTAGGTTAGTAGAACCCAGGCTATCAGAATTTCATATAATGCTTAAAAAGCATCCTATGCAGTTCAGACCTTAAGTAACCGCTAAAGGCTAAAGTAATGGGATTTGGGTTCCTGTGTATTTTAAATGGAGCTCGGGATTTCAAATCCCGTGACTACACAAAAATGACAGTTTTCATGAAGTGTAAACCCAACCGCAGGAAACAGCAGGAGATTTTAAAACTCCACACAGAAATCCAGCCGGGAGCAATTCGACACAAATTGTTTCAGACGGGGAAAATTGTATTTTCATTAGTTTTAAAATTCTGTGCTATTTTGATACTGTTGGTGCTTTTTAGAAGCAGCAGAACTTTTGTTTTGACAGTTTAGAGAGATCTCGACGGAAAATTTTCCCTGATCAAATCCTATGACCGATTTCCCGAACTGTAAACTAGTCATGGAACAAAAACGCCAAATTTAGAAATCATTTGTTCTACAGATAAAAATTAAAATCAATCTGATTGTTTTATTTGTGATCGGTTATCACAATTAATTTTTTACTGTCAAAATATTGTTTTTGGGAAACTTCTAGTTAATTTTTGAATACAGATTTTCGATTCAGAATTTTTCTCCCGCGATACAGATTTCCAGATTTTTTCACGAAAAAATACAGATTTCAATGTGGCAACCCTGCGCGTACCCGTTTGAATCAGTTTTTGTTCTTATGTCGAACGGGTAAGATCATGGCTGCAGCGTCTGGGCACTACAATAAGCGGTAGACGCTAT
The DNA here is from genome assembly GCF_030247195.1 of Topomyia yanbarensis. Classification (NCBI taxonomy): domain Eukaryota; kingdom Metazoa; phylum Arthropoda; class Insecta; order Diptera; family Culicidae; genus Topomyia; species Topomyia yanbarensis. The sequence goes on from NC_080671.1 coordinate 154,454,718, forward strand.
GCATTTTCGGCAGCGGTGGCCGTGTGCGGAATTTTCGGGTACCAGCACGGTGTCACAGAATGATTTGCAAAGTGAGTGGGCGGGGTGGTTTGGATTTAATTCAATACGGTGTGTGCTGCTTAAGTGTTGCGTTTGAAAAAAATATATTTTTATGCATGCGTGTGCGTTTTAACTTGTTAGTCCATGTTTACGGCGCTTTGTAGCTGCGTAGGGTAAAGAGCCTATTGGTTTTCATGTTTCATATTTCGGTTATATGTTTTTTATCAGTAAGGCATCTGACAACGTGCTTCTGTAGTTATTGCACTGTTCAGCAGCGTAGTATTTTATATAGGAGAGTACACTCAGTGAAGCCAATTTTCATCAAAATTAACACTCATCACCCAATCAAACCTGATAGTAATCCATGGTTTCGATGCACGAATATGTGTACAGCCGAAAACCTTCCATGGTAACCTATTTTCAAGTTGCAAACAAATCAGTATCGATGAAATGCATAACCAAGTTCACTTGTTTGCATTCCCTCCATTCATTCATTCCGCGTGATCATTTTTCAATCTGAGTATGCTTCACTATGTTCGATTCTTATCCATTCAGAAGTGAGACACGAGATCCATAATATTTTTCGAATTCAATCGAAGTGATTGAGACAGTTTTGATGCTCTTATGCATAAGAAGGGCATTTGAAACCTATAGTTACGGGCCTTTATGGTACTAGAGCCTCGGATAGTACTATTGATGCCAAAATATCTTCATTTTCATGCCCAAAAAATTGCAACGAATGCTGTTTGATTCATTCATCAAGCATCGAAAGTTTTCGATTTCGATGAGAAAATATCCATATTGGACCGATCTTCACTCAATGCTGAGTTGCCTCTGACAACAGGTAGGGTGATGAGCCTATTTTCACCATACTAAGCAAGGTGCCTCACTAATTCGGTAATTTCTTGCCTTACAATCAATGGAATGCGTAAAAATTGACATGAACCGCTTTGCTTCGTTGTTAAGAACCAATATAATAACACAAATGTGTTGAAAACAGTAAAATTCTCGTGTTTGAGCACAATGAAAACTCGAATCGAGTGCCCCTATTGTTGCGCTACCATTTGACTCAATGCGTTGAACAAAGATGGCAGACACTGCTCTAACCAACGGCTTCAAATGGGTAGGGTGATAATAGAAACATGGCGCAAATAGGCTCATCACCCTAGTACAGCATTTATTGACGAATGAAAAGTTCGATTTGGCGCGTTATGTATTTGGATTTTATCGCCTACTACAAATAGGATGACCTGATAAGCAAGGACAATTGGTTCAGTATACAACATTCAACGTTAATATGCATCATTTTAGATCAACAATATTTTCATCAATCACCATCACTGAGTACACTCAGGTTTTTTACGCGGATTTTGAAATTTACGTGGTTTTCATTTACACGGCCTGTATCCCCTGCGTGAAAAATCTGAGTGTAATTGCATCGGAAACAATCACATTCCCAGCAGAACTTTTTGTTTTCTAATTTCAAACACTTTTGTTTCGTACTGCACACAACGTAAAATTTTAAAACAGAACTTACCGTCCCAGCAGCAGTTTAAGCGTGTGTTCTTTTTCGATTCAAATTCAAGCCATGTCTTAAGCGTTACTGGACTTAAAATTGTTTACCCAGTTTATCCAGTCAGAATATCTGTCCTACCCTATGTATTTAAAACACAATTCTAATTGCGTTTTAAAGTATACAACAAATAGAACGGTTGGGTATACTAATTTAAATTTTAAAATAAATCTGTTTTAAATTATGAAACAAACCGCTGTACTGAAGATATAATTATGTCAGTCCTATTACCACATAAAACACTATATAACATAAAACTCTGCAGAATTGGTTTAATAATACAATGTTTACACTACAGAGTTATAACACGTTTTAATAATTAGCAACAAGAAAAATGTCACCAAGTTAGTATAAAAACCCGTTTTAACTGGTAGTGCGAACGTTGCATAACAATGTAATTTATCAAATAATTTCATTTTTTCCACCACTAATCGATCAAGAAATACTTAACCTTAAGATTGTTTACTTAAGTTCATTAGAACATTATTGAAAATTTAAATGGAATATGAAATTTCATATTTCATGGAGAATCTGTATATTTCCGTTGGCGGGCGTGGGCTTCCTCATCACAGTTCTCAAAATGGAACTTTTCTTTTGAATATATTTTACTAGATGGATCAGCCAAATAATGCCAATCACCTAGTGAGATACTTGATTAATTAATAGATTACCGTTAAAAGACCTTCAAAAAATTATGTTTAAATAGGGAGGGTATATAGCAAATTGTAACAGGCGAGTGAACAAGAACGTAAGTCGATATGTGTGATAGATAAAATTCATTTGCACGCTCTTGAAAAAAGCTACATTTTTAATGTCACCGTGGTCGTGTCCTGTACACAACCCTTTCATTTTTTCTTATACTGTGACACGTTGCCGAAACAAAAGGATGGTTTGGTAATGTCAGAGACACAACCGAAGTGAAGAAGAACACATTCAGGCTGTTAATTCGAATGATGAAATTTTTACTATCTTCTGCGTGGTTGCATTCAAACCAGCTATTTCCGTATCTCTAATTGCAATCCTGATATAATGGTACCGGTGCAGTGGGATGAAAAATATTCAAACATTTACCTTGCTAGCGTAAATTCATGTCATGTGTTTTATTCACGATTATATCGAATATTTGCATTACACATATGGTCAAGGCTCCGAAAATGGCAACCACAGGCGAAATTATTTTTTATCAAATTTTGCGTCAAACTGTCAAACATAACCTCTAATATTAAAAAAATATGAATTGTTGTCCCAGAAAAAAATTTCATGTCTGTCATTTATGAAAGTTTGTTGATGCTACTTGCATGACCTGAAAGTGACTAAAAGACCGTAAGGAGATAAAAAGGTAAACAAAATCCATGTTTTCAACATTTTGCTTGCAACCACATTTTTCTATTGTAGTATAATTTAAATTTGATGATATTGATTGAAAATTTTTGATGAATATGGATTATTGCTTATTTTCAGTTGTGAAGTAATGGAAACCAAATAACTTGTAACGTGACAGATTAAAAATTCAAAAAAGTTTTGTGGACCACACCAACAGCATGCATACAATGTCTAACCTGCATTTTTTCTTACCACTTTGAGTCTACTTTTTGAAACTGTATTGTGAAAACTTTAAAGTTTTCTTAATTTTTAAGAAAACACAGTTTATCTTATGTAACGTGACAGATTTTTTCTGCTGTAAAGCAATTCTATCAAGATTGATTCAATTGCGTAAATATTGGTGACCACCTTTGATACTGATGAAACCTTTTACGTTTCATGTATATGGGAGACTAAGTATTTTTCAATATTAAACAAACAATTTTTATTCAAGATTAATATTTAAAAAGGGCGTATGAGATCTTGAATGCACTACTTTCAATATATTATTTTTCGAAAATCGCCTTTTGTGCAGCAAAACTATATGATAGCGAGTTCTAGGGAATAATTTGTTCTGTGTGACTATTTTTTGGTGAAATTTTTCAAAAAAAGAGCAAAAAAATGTAAAGAATACAAATTTATTGTTAAAAAAAAAGAAATTAAAATACAATTACAGAAAAACAATGTTTTTTTTGTTAACGAAAGCCTGCAAACTGATGAAACTATAATTACAACATTAGGAAGTTATTAATAAGAAAACATTTTTAACTTCAAGTATTCTTCTTAATTTCTTAGTATTTGCCAGTCATAAATATAATTTTCTTATACAATATTAATACTAAATACAATTTCGAAGTAAAATGCTCTTAAGAATTTTTTTTCGAAATATTTTGATTTTTTTTCAACAAAAATATCTGGTAGTGAAAATATGCCCTTTTAATAAATTACTCACAAATACTAAACGCAATAAACATAACACGTTTAAAATTTAATTGCAAATAAAAAACTTTAAAATATAATTGCATCGTAGAGAAAATAATAAAAAGTTTCAACATATTTCAATAATTCTTTTAATTTTGAATTTTCATTTAATTTTTTTTTTCATTAAATAATTTAGTTATAGAATTTATTTCAAAATGGGGTTTCAGTTCAAAATGCTCACGAAAAATTATCCTACAAAATGCAGATGTTTTCAATTTATTTTGGATTTTCTTTCGACATAATATGTTACTTCGTGAATTTACGACCTTTTCAAAAGTTTTTCACGTTTGTTCATCAAAACCAATATGTTTTTCAAAATAAACATGAAATTTCCCATTAATACTCAGTTCCTAGATTAAGGATGATTGGTGTACGATTGTCTTGATATCCTTGCTTCAATGAAAATGCAGAACTGTAACATGACAGATTCTGGTTGTAACGTGACAGATCATTGAGAATACTCCATAAAATCGAAAACAAAATTTTTCTTCAGGAAAACTATATTTCAAACTCTTCCTTGCTTTCTAAGCTTCAACTTAAAACTGTTTTCATGCAAATTTGGGGGCCAACGGAACAGACTTTTTCTATTTAGTCGGGCAACCTCCAAACTAACTGCGAAAATTGTGTAACGTGACAGACGTATCAAAATGACAATAAAGTGAAAACGGTTCATGATAGAAAAAAACTTTCTGTAGAAAAAATGTGCGGTTTAGTGACCTTAATAATGTCCAGTAGTGATAGAATATGCTTTTATTGTTTTTGCTGACTTATCTTATGAAATATGCGTAAAAATGTAACGTGACAGACAGAAGCCTTGACCATATAGTGGGTCTAAAAAGTATCCGTCTAGCTGCATATTTTTAGAAATATACCATTTTAAAGCGTGGCCTTTTCTAACATAATGAAAAATGCAAGCATTTTTGTACTGAATTTGATTATCTAGTGCATAAACAACAAAACATGCAATTAAAATTGCACCTTTGGACGGTTTTTTAAAAGTATGTAACAAATACTGATTTTGCTATGGTGGTGGATAAACTTTTTTGTTTGACTGAAAATTCCTTTCCATCCAATCCACGTGCTCCTTTTTGCTTTTAACAGTGAAGAATTTTTTTTTTGTGCTTAAGTGTCTTTTGACCACATATGTATACATATTGCGCATCTGCACACTATTTTTTTCGTTACGCCTTACATGCGCTTCTTGCCATGATAACTGACCGCAGATAACATGATTGTGACCCTTCTGGTATATTCCCAAATGTGGGACACAATGTGGATTGCTATCGCTGTCATAATTCCTAGTAATCGTTGAAGATTATTGGCGATATGGTCCCGAACCATCGCCGTTTGGTCAAGTATTCCGCAACCGTTCGGTGGTCCTAATCAGCTTTAGATCGGTAGCCTCTGTCTGTCTCACTGACTTGCTGCCTTTAGCTGGCTCGCAGCGATGCGGCCGTTGCCTACGATAGTCGGTATAGGAAATCGTTGCCTTGCAGTCGGGATGCAACGTTTACGTTCAGTGGGTATGGCTTATCTTAAGTGCGGTGTGAATAGCATTCCGTATGAGGTGCTCTTGGAGGTGGCACCAGGAAAAGCAGCAGCAAGAAATCACAGCGAACTGGTTGATTTATGTGAGATGCATGGAAGGCATTGCATCCATCGCAAATCTGTTAGCCATTGGCTATTTATCTGGTGGTGGAGATGTTTACCGGGTTCCGTTCTGTTATTTCAACACGTATTCGATTAGGATGAAATATGTCATTAGGCATTTTATGGTCGTCCCTACGAGCTGTAATACTTCAATGACTGCAGTCATTACCCATGGGGACGATTATGCGGTTAATGACTTTACTCTTGATAGGATAACTGCAGTTGAGGAAAGGATGGCACAATGTTTGTTTCGTTTTTGCATGTTTGTTTATTTGTTTGGTAGTTTAAAGAGTTTATTTGTCTGGTAGATTACTACTTCCTCAAACGAAGCGGTTTACACATAGCAGGTAATGTATTCCAGTCAAAGCTTTCAAGCCAAAAACCATTGCGGGCTCTTAAATCATGGACCTCAATATCGGATCGAAATGTTTAGTGCGTTCGGCTCGAAATTCTATGCGTACTAATCTGACACGAGTCAACCATTTAATGTTCTGTAGAGTGTGACTATATTGGACGTTGCTTACGACATTTTCATGAACGAAAATCGCTTCATACTGGTGGTTTTAACCGAAAAATTTAATGCGGCTGACCTAGGGGTAAAATTTAATTGTTCTAGGGGGTGAATTATACGTGAGTAAAAAGAAATAATAAAGTATATGCAAGCCAGTAATCAAACAATGAACTTGCCCCAATAGAGCTGAGCAACACCGAAAATAACTGACTTAGGTATGGAACAGATGTGATTTTTGAACAAAATGATGTTCACTAAATAGACTATATGATGTCGCCGACTTTTGCGTAGACGTCGGACTTCCAGACTCTATAATATCGTTGTAGATAAATATGGTAAGATTGAATAAATTCTACATCAAATTCCACCACGATTATGATAATGCCTTTATTACCCAAAGTTTTAACTAAATGGGCTTTCGAAATCAATGCGACTGGATTCACTCTACCAGCGATAATTTGTTTACTCAAGTTTAAGCGTGGCATACTATAGGATAATCTTATTGTGAGATTGAAAGACCTGATTTCCGATGTAATAGGCTCAAACTTATACAACTGCTGATCTCGAAGCTATCTGTGGTTAATAGCGGAAGGTGCCTTAGCTGACTGATATATCCTAGCTATCTGAAGCCAATCGGTTAGTAGTATGTTCTTGAAGGCTCAAACAAAACCGTCCAGTGGAATTAATTAGCTTCCAGCAAAGAATTTTTTCCCTCTTTGATCGTGTAATACGTGTCCACTTCTAGTTCATATCCCGGTATCTTGAAAGGGTTTTAATCATCGTTGCACAGAAGAGAATCATGTGCTCGTAAACGCTTTGATAGGTTAATTAATTCGCTTTTCAGTCGTAAGGGTCTGAGAAATTAATTTATTTTCACATGACATCATGCATGTTGGCATGACCGGGTGATAGAATCCATATGATTTTCAAGTGAAGAACAACGAACCTCTCGAAATTGACGTTTGACCTCAATGCTTTCATATATAGTGTATTCATAATTGTCCATTATATGTGCAAGTTTGTGTATTCCTTTTCATGATGACTAAAATTAACATAGCTTTGTGTGTTAGTGAAAATTTATTATGGGAGACATAATTTCAAATATCTGATAGGATTTGAGCTGTGTTTTGTGAACCGTTTTTACCCGTTATAAGAGTTAAAAAATTGACTCGTTAACCAAAAAATGGGAAAAAATTAAAAAGTAGTGTCGCGTTAAGACATTTTCAATTGAGCATTACAGATGTTCAGAAACGCAGAAACAAATCAGTGTTTGTATGAATTTGCTGTGTAACTTTAAAGTTATGAACAGTTTTATGGTCACAATTGGATGACATGATTTTGCTAGCTTTAAATATCACGCGTTCGCACTTAATGACGGATGTTGGAAGAAGAACATACATAGAATGCAATTGTTGCTAAAAAGTTGGTGTCATTTGGCTTGTGCTTGCTTTCGAGCTTTTATCTCTTACCATCTGTATCATTTTCAGCGGAATGAATGCGTCTGTACTAACCAGGAACTCTTTATTGTCACATACACCTTGCACACTTGCGGCATAGGGAGTACAGTGAAATACCGTTTTTATTAGCCCCTTGGAGAATTTTAGGCTGATAAAACCGGGACATTGATAAAATCGGGGCATTTCTTTTTCTTTCTTTATAAGAAACCGAAGCTCTTAAAATATTCTTCTTTAGACCCTAGATATAACCTCATAAGCTTTCCTGATTATTTAGCTTAAACTTCCCTTAAGAGGGTCTAATAGTGCAAAATTTAAAAAAAAATTCTGCGTTTTTCGGATCTCTAAGATAAGAAAAATATGCTCAAGTAAGGATTTATTCGAATTCAATTTGATTCGTCTGCTAGAGCCCATCATACTACCACCTATCAATTTTCATATGCAGCTGATAAAATAGGGTCAAAAGCTCATAAAATCGAGGGCAGATGAAATCGGGTGCTGATAAAATCGGGTCTTCACTGTATTTTGATTTCTCTGTACACGAATGTGCTATGCCAGAACACTGTTTTAAACTAATAGCATTTCTAAATTTATCTGTGATGTAGACTGTATTTTATGAAATGGTAACCATTGTGGTGCATTTCTAATACACTGATATATCTGTTACAGAGGCACATGTGATCCCAAAACTGCTAAATACATATGTAAATTTGGTTGAACAATTTGAGTTTTCGGAATCTTTTTGAGTGAACTTTTCTACAAAAGACGACTGTCGAGTGCAAGATTGGGTCTTAATGAAGTTGAAAATCGACAATATTATTCCCTCCGCATCATCATATCATCTGGAAGATTGACCAAAAGCCATGAGACGTGAAATTGCAACTTTAGACAACCAATGGTTCATACGGAATCAACTTGCAAGTTTAAACTATCGTTGAAAGCAAAATTAATTCCATCAAATCCCGGACACAATTCAATTAACAACTAATGTTGAAGCACCGCGTGACTTCTCGCAGCAGCTGCATACAGTTTGGATGGGTTTACTGCTAATAGTAAAAGTTTTTCGCACGCGCATTTCTCGAATGCCATTTATAAAATTAAATGCAACTTTTATTTCAACGGACCGCGCAATTTTATTTTTTCGCTCCCACTGTATTTTTTCCTCTGTTCGTTCGAATTCAACGCTATCCAACATCGTTGCCATTTCTGGCCTTTTGTTTTTTACACTTTCTGGCTGCTCAGGGTTCGTTCGCAATTCACGAAAGATAGTTATTTGGATGTGCGACGAGTGGCAAAATACTGATTTACAGTTTATGAAGAGCAGGTTACTTACTTTCAAAACTCATGCATTTATTGGTTTAAGGGGTACATTCCTTTTTGAGAGAAAAAAATAAGGAAAATTTAAATATATAATTTAATCATTTCAAAAATTTTCTAATAGTTCACTTTTCAGTGAAAAAACAAGCATTAGTTGATAAAAATATAATTATAGTTGATGGTCATCTTCCTGAAATCGTTTTTTTTATTTAAGAGGCTTGCCGTAATCACGATAAAAGTCCAGCAGATCAAATAAAATTGTAAAACTCAAATATATGATTAGTATATAAGAATATTCCTCATACCTTGACGATCAGTTGAATAAATATTATTTTTTTGAGGCGTACGGAAACGTGGTTTCCTAGAAAATCGTTTTTTTGGGCTATACGGCATCATTAAGATGCGAGAAAAAATAATTACAAACAAGTTTAAGGTTTCAAATTACCACTGTTCTTGTTAAACGAGGTGTGTTTCAAAACGCTATTACTTTTGATCTATTGCACGGATTGTCGTGAAATTTGGGAAAACATTTTCAAGGAGTAGCACTTCTATATAAAATGAAAAATAATTAATGCCTCGATATTTTGAAAAAGAAAAAGTATGTAACCCCTTAAAACAAAACAGTGTTTGCCTTCGTTCTTGCCATCAAGAGTGAAATAGGCGAGAGTGGGCAGCTCTGATCCTCTTCGCCTTCGAATTTCGTACTTTACGACCGAATCTTCGTGAGATGGAATGAGTGGCTACAGACGTCGCTTATATTCAGTTTCATCATCTACACCATTCAGTGCTAAATCAACACGAAACTTTCATTTTGCTGAACTACCGAAACACGGGGTTGAAGGTGACAGCAGCGTTGTACTTGAGATTTCCGCGTATAAAGAAGACGGTGAAATAGAGGTATGCTATACGATCTGGGACCGCATGCTAATACAGGTAACAGTAAGTGCAACATGCAAGGAATAACATTTCGCGAGCACCAATAGGGTTTTAAGTGAAAGATCCCCGTGGTATAGTAGATGAGAAAACACGCGGAAAGGAGAAGAGCAGTGGTTCGCATGCGAAGAGCAAAGAGCGTTTTTATTCTTCTCTTTATTTGCTCTGAGGTGCATTCTATCTCTGCCGGTACATTAATGTCCTTAGCGACAAAATGCACCGCATTACGCTCATACCATTCCAGCACGCTGGTAGCAGATTTGTTTTTTATTGTACAAGTCTAATTCCACATTTCGACTTCTTTGTAGTTTTGTCAACTTCATCGTTGACGTTGTATTGTACTTCGATTTCCTCAGATATTTTGGTTTTTTGAAGGATCAAAACGAAGCGCAAAAAATAAGTTCAAAAGAACTTATTTTTTTCGCTCTTACATTTCTGTCTTAGGTTTTGTTGGTTTCAGCTTAGACGAATTTTTCCTAAAGAACGATAGGACAGCTTCGGATTTTTCATGTGATCCAAGGAAACTTTCCCCGCTTCCCTATTTACAGTTTGTCCGACAGCAGTGCGATCGTGATTGTTAACAGTTGGTATTGGTACTTTGAATGAGACTGATGATGAAAAGATATGTGAATGTGAATTCAGAAATCAAGTTTCTGTGTAGATCCACTGAAGGTATTTGAGATTTGTCAAAATCTCGTGTGAATTGCCCGAAGGTCATGCAGGCTATTCTCTACAAGTCATCAGTGACAACGTTCCCTAAAAGTGGTGTCAACACACCACCTTGAAAATATTCTTAGACACTTCGTTTCTTTATCTCTACTCTTCTTAACGATGGGCACATACGTCGCTTGCTAAGCGTTGCGTGTATCCAGTTCGTGATAGGTAGACAACATTGTGTAACAGGGCGGGAGTGGACTTCACCGGTGATCTCCGTGTTGCATTGCACGAAATGGATGTTTGCCCGCGTATCTCGGTTGTAGTGTCGATTAAACATTTCACTGTTTTAAGAAGGAAGGTCTAAAGCTCTTTCCTTTCTCATAGGTAATGCGGCACCCTTTCATTTTACAATCATTTTCCGCCACACCAATTGAATGTATGCTGTTGCAAGAGTACAAGTAAGAACTTTTTTCAAAATAATTTGGAAGTGTTCATATCCTCTTTGAAGTGGAACTGGAATGATTCCATCTTTTCTAGCAAAATTTTCAATTGATCGATTCGGTTGTCCCTACTCTACGAGCAAATGTCCAGGATACGCAACTACCTGTAAAGAATATAGCCAGGTATTTGTGCAAATGCTTTGCCAACTACTCCGCTCAGAGGGCATTTCTGTTAGCTCTCTGAGTCTGCGATTCCAAGATCTTCTATATAACTTGCCGAGTCCAGCAAGGGGTTCTTTTAGAAGCACACATAGCTCGAGGCAGATAGGCCTTTTGATGTGCTGATGCAATGAGTGAGCTAACTTGAATTCTCACTGCTAGGTGTCACTGTAGGCATTGGTTTATCACTGTAAGGGAAAATAATACAACTTTGTGTAAGACTTAAAAAATCTAAATTCTAAAATGTAGCTTACGCGATATACTCGTAAATATTTTGATCATATTAGCTTTGTTATTAGAGATATTTTGGCAAGATAATCCGCATGAAAATGAATTTTTCAAGCAACTTAAAGTGCATAGTTTTTTGGCATAATTTGATCCTGATCATGAACTTTTATAAAAACACAAACTTTTATAAAAACACGAAAACTTGCAAAAAGCAGTCAAATTTAAAGAAAAAATGGAGACGCATGGTTATTACTGATATTAGTGTTTAAAAAGTCACTTTACAGCTGGAGCAACGGCAAGCATGTATGCACGAGTTTCGAATAAAATTCAAAGAGTGCCATACGAGGGTTTTACGAGTGAAAAAAGAGGCGCCGAGTGATAAAAGTGGTTTCTTAGATGATGAAAGTATTCAAATTGTTTTTAAAATTCAGCAAACATTTAAACCTATTAACATACGTGATTTAATGTATCCGGAACTATTCCACAGCTGAATTCACACTAGACGTTTGGTAACCCTGTTCTGATCAGAATATATGTTGTACTGATTCCTCATAAGGGTTAGCGATATAACCAAAAAATCATTTTTGAATGAACTTAATGGGCAACATTGCATTATAAATTCTGTTTTATGTAAAACGTGAAATAAGAGTCATTTGAAATCATATTTTCCGAACGATTGTGAAAATAAAAATTCTCATTAGCACCCTACCGATTGTTGAACGTATTCTTTCATGTGAAGTAAGCCAAAAATCAATTCAACGTTAGTTTCAACATCAAAATAAATTCAGCGTGCCATATTAATTTTTGATAAAATCTTTTGATGTTTTGGCTTGATGGGACAAATTACTTATTTTTGAACCCTAATTAGTGGTAAAGTTAACTTCTAATAAATTCCAAAATCTATAAAATAATTCAGCGCTGAAAAAATATATGAACATTCTCGACAAAATAATTATTGTTGAGCAACCCTAATGAGTAATAAAGCCTATTATCTAATATGTTTTATTACCAAAAACGATTCAGCGCATAAGAATTACGATACAAAGAATTTAAGAACAGTTTCGGTACATAAACGGTACATGTTTATTTTTAATAATTTTTAATATTTAAAGCAAAATTATCTGTACCAAAATTATATAAAACCATACTATTCGAACCGATACGACAAAATTTTTGACTTTGTAAGTAGAGCCTCTGTGCAGAGAATCAATAGGATGAAAAGCGGTAAGTAACAAATCATTCTTCAATATAGGTAGAACTCCTGGTAAACCCTAGTTGTTTATTAACCATTATGTGTCCAACAAAAAACCACCTTTAACAGGCCAACCCGGGTACCCACAAATCGAAATGCCCATAATTATGGCTTCCTTTAACCGATTTGGACAATTTTAGATGTTTTGGATTCAGGAACTCATCCACCTAAAAGTATCAAAATCAGTTAGAAATTACCTTAGTCATTGGTATTTCAGTTTTGTGGGTACCCGGGTACCCACGTCGGCCTGTTACGGAGCCCCTTTTACCTCCCCCCTTATCAACAATATTAATAATCCAAAAGTTTGACTTAGTGAAGTTCTAGATGTCACAAAATTTCAATTTAAGCTATGGATGAAACATGGAAATTTCGACTAGGCCCGAGTGTAGATCGTAGCATGAAAGAGAAGGAATATTAGTCCGACACTTGTTTTTGCTAGCTGCCGTATGATTGTTATAAGGGATAGGAATTCGATTTAAAATTCTGCTGGAGTTGGCATTCGAGCTTTAAGAAGTCTCTGGGCGCTAGAAGATGCATTAAATACCCAAAACGACTTTCTAAAAAGAATATCTGTGTGTAGTAAACATACTTAGAAAGCAACTAAAAAACTATCGCAAAAACGAAGGGAATATGAAAAAAAATTGAGCTGCCAACTTTACTGATAACCTTCCTGTCATGAAATACTATCATTCAATGTCTCTTACTCTTATTTCTTCCAAACAATTGGAACGGACTCCTTTAATTGAAGGATTAGTCATCGGTCAGTTCAAAATAATATTCGATTAATAACATTGTATATCAGTCCTAACCATTGCGATTGAACGGTTTCAGGTGTACGTGTACCTTTAAAAATCCAAAACAACATATCAATATTAATTCTTTAATGAGATTTTTGTAAACAAACTTGTTTCGCTCATTATTCCGGTGCCGAGTTGAATTTCATGAAAGATTAACATGAATCAACATCTATACTCTTGGTAGAATCAATTTCAAATATTTTTATATTAAGAGAAATCAGCAAAACAAAAGTATGTTTTCAAATCTTATTAGCCCTATTCAAAAGTTGATATGGATATCTTAGCGAACATCCTTACTATCGGTTTGGTATGAAACATCCAACAAAAAGAATAATTTTGCAACCACACAAAACAGCACGCAATATGTGAATGACCTCTTCCTACTCTTCCAGTTGTTGCAGCATTGCTGAGACCGCCTGGGTGCCCTCTCTACACAGTACCAGTGTTTTCATGCTTGCATTGTGCACCACTCTGCACCTCTTCTATATAGGTAGCTGGCGAACACAGTGAAAGTCAGGAAGTTTTCTCGACATTTCAGGCGGAAAATATAAGCTTAACTTTTCCTCTGTTTTCGTTTAGTGCTTCCGCGGGTACTACAGGTACCAACCACCACCAGCGCTGCCAATGTCGTACTCGTCGTTCAGTATTATATAGGCTTTGCGATTCGGTTGACGGGCATTCATTCTTCTGGGAAGCATTTTCGGGTGGATGGATAATCAGGCTTGTTGGGCAGAATTAACCGGAATTACCAGTTGAATCGGTATGGAAATTGCTGCTGTCCGTAAAACTGTTGAACTCTAGCGGGGTGCTGGAGTGGTGTAATGCCAGCAGGTTGCTGGCTTTTTGCATTGATTGTCAGATAGTGGATTACACCGCACGGTACTGTGCGTTCTATTCTCTGATGCGTTTTTGAAGCAGTTGTTAGTAAATATTGGAACTTGGGGAAAGCTTTAGTAAGGATTTGTTTCAACATCGCATAATGAAGTAGCCAAAGTCAAACTGTATTGCCTTGACCGGAACTATCGGATTTAAATAAATCAATTTTAATTTTAAAGAACAAGATGATAGCGGTATTGTAACATTGATTTATGAACACATGCAATTGTTTCATTGCCGAGAAAAATGCCTCAATGGATTGTGAAATTAATTCCGAAACGTTCAGTAAACACACAATTGTAGGAATTAGAATTTTGTAACATTTATGTAATTCATAGATTTATTTTTGTTTATCTTAGAAATTAGTTGTTATATTATATTTTTTCACAACTGGTTTAACGGAGCCGTGTGTCCTTAATACATTTACAATACTCGATTATATGAAAAAATCTAAGCAAATAAATTGTAATGCTATATGATAAACAAAACAAAATCGTCATTTGTGTAAACCTATTAATGGTGCCTATAATGTGAATCACATTATATATTGGGATGGTTAGTTGGGGGTGTTTTCATTGAATAAAAGGGTAAACTGTTTGCTGCGCGTATTATTTCACAGTTTGACAAAGTATCTTTAGTTTTGTAGATAAAAAATATGACACTTACGCCGGAAACCGAATAATAATAAAGTGTTCTGATAGGATGTGTTTTCATGTTACTTTAAATTAGTGGTCCCTTTCAGAATTTTATTTTTTGTCTACGCTTCGATATTTTAACTTGGATTCCTATGCCACATTCATACGAAAACTGTCTGTTTTGGAACCACATTCATGTATAAGCTTTTTTTATTTTGGAGATAGATTTTCTATTTAGGAATATTGGAAAGAATCCTAAAAGTGAATGAACATTATTTTATTTGAAGATGTGCTGTTTTAGTTTGTAAAATTATTCAAAGATACTGAGCCTCCAAAGTTGATAGTTTCGAAATAATGTGAACGTTTTTGAGCATTTTTTACTTCTATTCGCTATTACAGCTCACAACTTGAGAATGAGTCCAATTGTACAAAATTTTATTATGCCAATCAATGCAGTACCGAGATATACATCATTAGGTGGTTCGCGTCTAGTACATGTTAAATCTGAGGTTGATTCGTGGTGCTTGAGAATCAAGGCGGCTGGGAACTCGTATCGTGGACGTGTAGCTCTTCCAAGCAATATTTCGTGTGAGGTCATAGGAAACATTGATTGCATTCGGTGGCCCTGAACCGTCAGCAATAGTAATTACGATTGGCAAATGGTCGCTGCCCTGGGAACAGGGATTTTCTTCCACATACAATCTTACCAATGTCGCGTAGAGGAACAAGTCTTGTGCGCTAGGGCACGCTGGGGCAGCCGGAATCCGTGCCATTTCACCTGTGCTAAAAATGTGAAGTTATCGCAAATCTCATGGAGTGAGGTAGATCGAGTATCATCATGAATGCAACTCCATGCTGTACCGTGGGAGTTGAAATCACTTAAAACTAGCCTCGGCGTAGAAAGGGGTTCCACAATATCGCAAAGCCGTCGGTGGCTAACTGAGGTTCTTGGCAATGCATATCTTTGTCTTTAATTCTCGGCAAGTGTCAACTTAAATGCCTGGTGTCGAGGGAAGGTTACGTAAGAGTCTTCTCGATCCAAGCGAATAATATTGAAATCGTGAAAGTTGAGATCTATTCCTGAAGTAAGTCATGTTTCGCATAATGCCAATGCATCGCATTTCAAAGTACTTAGCTAAATATTAAAAGAATCGGTTTTTGAGATCAAATTCGTAACCTCGTTCGCTCAATTAGCTATCGAGGGATACAATCGCTGAAAGGAGGGGCCAATTTGCAGTTAACTGCATCAAGAATATTTTTTTCTGAGGGGATTATTTAAAGAGGTTCAGAAATATTTAAAGCTGTAAAGATATAGTCCACAATATAAGAGAATTTTATTAAGCAGCGCTGGTTTCTTTCTCTGGCTCTGCTATGAGTACACTGGGGGTTTATGATGTCCCTGGAAGTGCTGGGGGCTCCTTTTCTGAGCTCAGGTTTCGGAGACCGGGAGCGATTTGCTTCGGTTTTGCACCAGTACTTCCTCGAGTAGTTATTTTCGGGGTACCTTGAAAGTGTATGACCTTTAAAACGAAGCTTGGAAAAGATGTTTCATTTTTTCAATTGCTTCTAGGCACAGCAGAAGATGTCCCCTCCTGGGGTTCATCACAGTCGCCTTCGTCAGTAAACAAGTTAGTGTAGTTGTTCGTAGGGTCCGATGGCGTAGCTATATTTAGCATTTCTGTAAAAGAAAAAAAGCTTAAGTTTCGCGCTGTTTGTACGTGGGATATGTCGGGAGATCATGTAACACTTTTCAACATCCTTTCCACAGGAATCATCCACATGATTCGCACTGCATTTCCCACAACGAACCTTATTGCTACAACATTTGGGAGGCTGTTTGTCCTAGTTGCATGTAATTTGCGCAGTTCATGACCCGGGGCGCAAAATAGCGCACAGGTAGACGAACCTTGTGAAAGAAGAGATAGTCAGGTAGAGCAGAACCAGTGAAGGTCACCCGCCAAGAGTCCGAATTGACGAATGTCTTTTTTTCGCCAGCTGTGACTGATGCTGAATGCAAACGTTTGCACTCCAGTATCTTCACTGGCTTAAGCATGGTGTCTTTAAAACAATCAATCCCATGTTTCAGCAGATCCGCGCAATTCAAACTCGCATTGGAGACTATTCCGGTACATTCAACCTCGTCGCTGTTGTGCTATCTTATGACAAACGCCATTTTGGGGTAAACTGAGTTAGATATGCCACATTACTCGTTTAACGAATCGCTACAAGATGGCGTTCCCAGAATTTTGAAATTTTGCTTGGTTATTGAAATATAGCGAGAAAAGTGATTAAAAATTGTGAGTTTTTTGCTTCAAATCATTATATCTTAGGATTGGCTCAAGTTATAATGATGTTTTAGTTGCTTTTAAGTGTAAAAATGTCTTAGGAACACAATGGCATAACAATTTTCAAAAGAAAAATACATGTATTGGGAGAAAAACGCAGTTTTAGCTTTAAACTGGAAATATTGCCTATTTGACAACACTGTAACAAAAAATAACTATTTTTTCAAAATTCCCTGACTCATTTCCTTCAAAATGCATCTAACAGATTCTTTATAGACCAAATTAAACCAAAGATATGAATAAAAGTTAATAATTGATGCTTTATTTGTATGAAAAAAAATTTCCATGCACGATTATGACATGTCATACATTTTTTTTCATCAATACACACCTACGACACGTGTGAGTGCGACTTTTGTTTACATTTTTAGTGAAAACTCGCAACATAGTCAACCGATCTTCGTAATATTTGAGATATTAATACATAATAGGTAGAAGCATCAATTGTCTTCTCTGAATTGTTTCTAGCATTTATAAGTTTCATGATATTCAATCTCAAACTTTAAAAATCGTTTTTCTCGAAATGTGCAAAATGGCGCTTGTCATAAGATAGCACAACAGCGACGACCAATTTGATGGTACATATACCGTATACTCCTTCGTAAAAGGCTCGTAGCCATCGATATCATTTGCCTGCTTTAAGCTATTTGCCACCACTCGAAGCATATCAGGGTAACTTTTCGATATTGTTATATTCTTGACCTGTGGATTTCTTTAAGTGTAATGAAGAACTGCCGGGATGTAATTAAGTTTATCACGTTACTGGTAATGAGACCAGTTCTTTATTAATCTTTGCTTTTATATAAAGTTCTGTAAAGCTGTGTGCTCTCTCATGCTGAGAGATACTTTCTGAAAGGGTTTGGATTAACTGTTCGAAACAGTACATTACAATTCTTTCCCCTTTCGTTTCAGGTCACAGGTATTATTTTGAATAAATCATTCTACAAAATTTTTTAAAACATTATTCGATAGTATACAATATAATCTTAATTCAAGCACGTATACAAAAAAATCTGTTTTGAACACTTCGATAATTTCTTCAATAACTCTTCAATAGTCATTTTATTATGACAACGTTTTTGTTTTCTTCGATCGCGATCTACTCCGCGTGATGACTGGACTTCGCGAGCGCCGCTGAATTGGTTTTAGACGTTTTCGCTCGGTTGTAGCTGAATCTGCCAAAACTGGCAAATTTTCTTCTGAGCAAGATGATTCCCTCGGACGTTTAATTCGTTGCATTGATACACTTATCATTGTTGTCATATTTTTCCTTTGCATCAGTTTAAGTTGACTCCTGTGTGCGTTGGTCGTTGATCTGCCAAAGGAAACACAAAAAACATTTGTCGAAATTCTTTTTACGAAAGCTGCCTCAATCCATTTTTCAATTTCATTCTTGTTGGGATTTTTATATAGTATTTTATCACCCGAGGTTAAATTGGAAAATGGATCTGGCGGAGGCGCATTGCATTCAGTAACAGTAACCGCCTGTTCACCCGAATGTTTGTCCCGTGGGTTGGCTAAATAATTTTTATAGCTACTTTTGGGATGTAATAAATCTAATAGAATTTTAGGTTTATAGCTTAAAACTTTTTCAGAAGGTAAACTATCGTTCAAAGAAGTATAAGTATTGCGGTAATTAACTAAAAAGTAAGTAATTCGATCTTCGATTGGTAGAGATCTCGTCTGAGGGTCTAAAATGATTTTTTTAAAAACGTCTTTAACCACCCGCACCATTCGTTCTGCTTGGCCGTTGCTTCTAGGGTTGTAAGGTGGGCTTTTCAAAACAACAATCCCTTGTCTTTCCATAAATGAGACAAAAGCTATCGAATTGAACGGAGGGCCCCCATCTGTGACTAGGACGTCAGGAAGGCCGAATCTAGAGAATATATTTGTAAATTTCCTAATAACTTTGCTCGCATCCGTACCGTAAAGCATTAGTTCTATTTCAAGCCACTTAGAATAGCTATCCACCACTAGTAGAAAACATTTCTGATCAAAATAGAAAAAATCAGCATGTAATCTGCTGAATGGGCGTGTTGTTGGTATCCATGACGAAAAGCAACTTTCTGTTGGAGTTGGAGTTATTTTCATACACGATTGACATTGCTTAACAAACTGTTCTATATCTGCGTTGATTCCTAGCCAAAAGGAACACCGTCTAGCCATCTGCTTCATCTTCACAATGCCACCATGGTTGGCATGCAAGAGATTCAGAATGTGACTACGCATGGAAAATGGAATGAATACCCTATCTTGATATAGCAAACATCCATTCGATTCTTCTAAATAGTCCTTTAGAGAATGAATGGTTTGCCATGATTTGTCAAGTCTTTTTGGCCAACCGTTTTTTAAAAATTGCTTGATTTTTGAAAGCAGTTGATCTTTCTCGGTCTCTCTAGCTATTGATATATAATCTAAAGGAATGTCGTTGAAAAAATTGATACTTTTAATTTCTCCGGTGTCTAAACTTTTTGGAACTTGTTGACTCAGTGGAAAACGAGAGCAAAAGTCGGCGTTTCCCATCTGAGATGCTGGTCTGTATTGAATATCGAACTGGTATATGGATAACTCCATTACATATCGTTGAAGTCTCGTCACGCACAACTGATTTTTCCCTTCTTTCCCGAAAATTCCCAACAAAGGCTTATGGTCTGTATATATAATAAACTTCTGCCCAAACAAATACTTATGGAACTTTTTGACCGTGCACACCAATGCCAATGCCTCCAAATGTAAGATGGGGTAAGATTTTTGAGCTGTATTTAAAGAAAAAGAAGTGAAACTAATTGGCCTTTCCTGACCATCAATTACGTGCGCTATAACTCCTCCGAGACCACAATTGCAAGCATCCGAAACAACTACAATCGGTTTCGATGGATCGTAAAATTCCAACAAACCCGCTTGCATCATAACTTCCTTACTATTCACAAATGCTTCTTGGCAGTTATTGCTCCAAATGAACCTCACATTCTTTTTGAGAAGGTCGTACAATGGTTTAAGTTTGGTTGATAAATGTGCTATAAATTTCCCGTAGTAGTTCAACAAACCAAGATATGCTTTTAATTCCGAAACGTTGGTTGGGGTTTTGGCTTCTTTAATCGTTGATATTTTTTCTGGTGATGGCACAAGACCTCTTTCGGTTATTAAATGTCCTAAATACGGCAATGATACAACAAAAAACTTACATTTCGCAAAGTTCACTTTTATATTAACTTTGTTCAGTCTATCGAGGACTTGCAGCAATTTTTCCTCACAATCTTTTCTAGTTTTTCCAGCAATCAGTACATCGTCGAGATAACAGCACACATATTCTAATCCACCTAAAATTTGGTCCATAATTTGCTGGAATATGGATGCGCTAGAGGACGCTCCCTGCGGTAAACGATTATATGTATATAACCCTTTGATGGTATTTATGACCATAAATTTACGAGATCGAAAAGACCTAGTATGATAACCTTGTTAATAGATACCTTACAGTCGATGACCAGCCTGATCTCGTTGTCCTTCTTAAGAACAATGACCACTGGTGAAGCCCATTCACTCACATCGACTGGTGAAATTATTTTCTGCTTCTCCAACTGTTCTAGATGATTTATGACTTTCTCCCTCAGTTTGTACGGTACATCATACGCCTTTTTAAATATCGGTTGTTCCTCCTTTAAAGTCAAATCAGCCTCAAATCCTATAATAGGTTTTGATAAGTCTCTCTCGAAAACATTTGGAAATTTTGATTTTATTGTACCTATATCATAGTCATGCTGTTTACTGACATTCATGCTGTTTACCGCCATCGAACTGAAAAACGTGCGTCTCCAGCCAGGATAAAAAATATCTAACCAGTTTCTCCCCAGCAAAGGAGTGAAACTATGCCTGCCGTCCAGCACAATCAACCCCACCTGACTCTCAATCTCATTCAGCTTCACACGTACTAAAATCTTCACGAAAATATTCAATGGTTCCCCGTTTACGACTACCAATTTACTTTGGCAGTTTGTGATAGGCAATTTGAAAAACTGAGATATATATGTTGCTTTGCTGATAACTGATACAGCTGATCCACAATCAATTTCCATCTTAAGATTTATACCTTCTAAACAAGCTCTCACAAAACACGGATCGCTGAGGGACCATTCATAAATTACGTAACGCAAAAATTGCCCAAAATTGACTCCCCCCTCCCCCTATGTAACAAATTGTCACAAATTTTTCCATCCCCCCCTCCCCTGTTACGTAACAAATTCCAAGAAAACATTTTTTTTCTTCGATGAAAACATGTTACGTAACGATCTAGTTAACACCCCCTCCCCCCTATGTCACAACTTGTCACAACTTGGCGTACCCCCTCCCCCCCCTAAAAGCGTTACGTAATTTATGAATGGTCCCTGATATGATTCACCGACGATATCATCATGCAAGGGTAAACATCATCATCATCGTCTCACTCTGTAATTTGCAAACGCTTAAAATCATAAGTTTCAGCAGAGTGCTCTCTCTGGCTAATAGAATTAACAACTTCGCGCGCTCCCTTCATCCTGCAATATCGTTTAATGTGTCCCCGCTTTTTACATCGGTTACATATCAAGTGAGCATGGCTATTTGCTGTGTCGTACTGATTTTTATAAAAGGAATTGCGAGTATAACCATTTCTGGGGAAATAATTTGCCCTGTCGCCGCTGCGACTACGACTTCGACTGCGATCGTGAAATCTGACAAACGGTCTGCTTTGTCTACTGGATTCACCATAGAACCCAGAAGACTTGTTTCCCAACCTGTGTCTCATCGAGAGAACTCTCCCTGCATCATCTCCGAGAAATTTCGCTCTCAAGCTCGCCAACTCAGTTCTCACTACAATCTTCTCTACCTCATCTAACATTACACCGTCCTGCATCAATAATTTATTTTTTAAATCCTCATCCCGCAAGCCCAAAATAATACGATCTTTCACTGCTTCGTCCTTATGATCACCGAATCCGCAATTTTCCCCCAACAGTTTTATAGCAAGTATATAATTTTCAGCAGATTCCTCAATACCCTGAACTCTGTTGTGGAATTTGTATCGATACATCATATTCGGTTCGCTTTTATCTAAACGGTCCTTCAGTTTGCTCACCATATCATCGTAACTAATAGTGTTTAAATCTTTTCCTGGGTAGAGCAACTTCAACTCTTCGAAAATGACCGGCCCGCTTAAGGTAATAAAAAGACTTCTTTTTCTATCGTCATGTACATTATTTAGTTGATAAAGAAACCCCATGCGTTCCAAATAATGATTGAAACTAGACCCTCTTACAAAATGGTCAACACTGCCAAGCAAGGACATGGTAAATCACAAAATTGTTCTTGGAAATATAATAGAAAGAAAATACAAATTAGGACGACTTACGTGACCTGTAATCTTACTCCTGCTCACCGATTGTCAGTTCAGTGAGCCAAACTTCGCTCACTGAAGCCTGCACAGAGGCTCGATTCTTCGTCAATCCCCTCGTCCAATGAGCGTTTCTCGCCCCACTTGGTAGATGCTCACAGAGATGAATAATCGTGTGTCTATGGCTGATCGCGTTGTTGCAATTGTAGATCACTGATTGATTTATTTTTTGATTTACACGGGACGATCACCGCCTTCGCACGGAATAATCACCGCTCTTCTTTCACGGAACACTTACGAGAACTTTCTATCTGTGCTTGCGAAACTAGATCACTCACTGATTTCACCCGAGTAAAAAAAAACTGATCTCACCGTACACTATCAGTAGTCGTTAGTACTATCGTTACACTAAGCACGCTGATTAGCGAATTACAACTATCAAGTGGTGATCAGCGAACCACGCCACACTACAAAATGGTGGTCTAAGCTGGAACCTCGTGTCAGCATGTGATAAACGGTCACAAAATGGTCGCATGGACGCCAATCAAACAATTGATTTTATTTTTCGAGGCTTATTGCACGCTGCCCAGAACAAACAACTATATAATTTTATAAAGTACTTCACTGGGCGCGAATTACCACTCTCGCCAAAAGATTCTGCACGCTTCCACTTTACTATTATCTGAAAAAAAAAACTAAGTTTTCCGAACGTCGCCACCGTTATATTCTTGACCTGTGGATTTCTTTAAGTGTAATGAAGAACTGCCGGGATGTAATTAAGTTTATCACGTTACTGGTAATGAGACCAGTTCTTTATTAATCTCTGCTTTTATATAAAGTTCTGTAAAGCTGTGTGCTCTCTCATGCTGAGAGATACTTTCTGAAAGGGTTTGGATTAACTGTTCGAAACAGTACATTACAGATATTTCTGTCACATTTCTTCAAACATTTCTTGTCTTTGGTTCGGAAGAAGATCACAAAGGGCCCAGTTACAAAGCGTGGGTATATTTTCAGTCGGGGAGGCGATTTTATTTCTACATCCTTCAGGGAAAATCATTTTTGCACGTGACTATTGCCCAGTGCAAACTGGTATTATAGACAAGAATGGGAAGTGTAACATTTTATCTGTACTTAACTTGTGTATAGAACGGTATCTAGACACACCGTATGATTTGATAACTATGGGATCTCGGCTAAGATATAAGTTACAAGATCATATTCCCACATTTTTTCTAAAGCTACAATGATGTTTAAAACAATAGCTTCTCAATGTTGAAAAATGTTTTTGATTCTGGTACGTATTTACAATAAGAAAAATATTTGGATAAAATACATAAACATTAAGAAAAAAACACTCTTACCAGCGCCTTCTTCTGAATTAATTAGTATGCGATAATTCTGCTTCATCATCAATCAGTGAAGTCGTTCCGTCATCTAGTCATTATCAGATGGCGCTACGCGGACCAAGCGGGCGTATATTTGGAGGCTAGATTTACGTACATATATGGCAAAGTTCAATATTCTCGTGATATTTTAACGAATTATCACACAACTCAACAGGTCAAATGACCGAGTGAGCGATTGACGTAGATTTGCCGTCAATCACTCTATATAATCTTCGAAAAATATTTGACGAACGCAAAGACGCGTTCGAGCGATTCGACAGTTCTGCCACTTCCTCATGTACTGCAGTGCCGAAGTGGTGCATCCAAAGTTTGAAAGGGGTTTCTTTCGCTTACGAACGCTATTGACCGATTTACCCATATTGACATCAGCCACGGCTGAAATAAAAAGAAAATTAATATAAATAAACCCATCACGTTCACCTTCATGTTTTCCCTACAATAAATCACAAAAGCCATGGAGCTCCTATTCCGGGTACATTTTATAACAATCTCAGACATTTCCCGTCAACTGCATTTACACGTCCGTCAGCAAGCTCGGAGGCAACATAAATGAGCGTGATCAAAATTGCCGGTATAAATGCAAATCGTTTCATGTAGTACATGCATTTTGCGGATATCGCTTCCTGTCTTGGAACCCCTTAGCTCGACAGCGACTGAGCGCTTGTGAACGAGGTGGAATGATTGGTAGGGGGAGTGTAATAAAACATTAAATGCCAAAGGCCTTGTATAAGTACTTCTCTGTTCAAATATTGGCACTTGTTGTGTGTCGACGGGGGAAAAAGGTAAAATCAATAACTTCCACAATTGATCTAGGATTACAACCGTAATGTCAACCAGAAATGACACAACACTTACCTCGTATCGGACATTTTACACTACATGGGGTATTAGGGCCGCTAAATCATGCCATCAACCAATCGGCGATACCGAGTACCGAAATGCACGTCCATATGCGGATGACAGCATGAACCCATTAAGTTATATATTTAGTATCGTATGCGATTTTCGGCAACATAATTGTCGAAAACATAAAATGACTTGTTAGTATGAACCCGAGGCCTGTGTTAAGACACCTCCATATACGGAAGTCACTTTACTACGAGGACAGGAATGTCGATGAAGAAGTGGTAAAAAATGCAGCATACCCAGATCCTCAACTGGATGCAGCACCATGCTCGGGGAAATAACAGTTTGCCATAATGTTCGATGGTGCTTCCATTGCTCGCTATTTTGCAACGGTATCGGAAAGCTAGTGCATAGTAGTACAAAGCTCTTGTAAACGTGGGCAAAAAGTGGGTACAAGAAGAAACTCGATTCCTTGCTGCGTGGCACGTAAATCCAATTTACGATGTAAGTTGATATTACTGTAAACAGGAAAAATATTGAAATGGTGCAATTTTGGTCAAAATTGTTCTACTTCGATTTTTGCTATCTTCGACACTGTTAATCCTCACATCTTAAACTTTCTTGGATATTTGGTGTGCGTTAGATGAAACTAATATTCTTCCATATATTTCCACATACAATCTTTTGAGTTTACGTAACGGATGCCTATATTTCGCACGAGGTCGAGTTCGACCCCGCATTTTCTAATGCACAAAAACCCCTTTATTAATATTTAAAATTTGTTTTTCAGTCAAGTAGAGAGATAAATTATTATTTTGCGAAAATAAATTTTCCCATACAAATTTCCATGCAAAATTTAAACCATGGGCGCAAAAATATAGTTTCACCGATCGAGCTAAGAATTTGCACGATTTTTTAGGACCAAAATGTAACCCAAAAAGTTGCTCGGAGCAGGAATCTAATTTTTGTCCCTCCCTAGCGGACATAACGTAGGGCCAAGACACCAGACATATCATAATGGTAGCGTGACCAGGATCAAAACATAACTTATAGCTGAATAAATCAGCAGCAACAGCAAGGGCTAGTTTAACTCAAGTTGTGTTTGAAATGTTTATGAACTCGACGGCAGATTTAAACGAGTGCTACTGCCGCCATATTGTTACCGATACTACATCAGAACAAACAAAAACGTTATCTATCGATCATCATCATTTTTAAAGGACAATGTCATTTTCGGAAAATCATGCATACATCTACCGTCAGATATTCGCCAGCAGTACAAAAACAAGTTAGCAATTGTCTTCAGACATCAGTGGAAACTTTCGTAGTCGATGCGACTATGCAGCAACATTGCAGAGGGACGTCCCTAGGTTCTAAGCCAGTGATCAACTGTTGTGCATTCGTTTCAATATTTGTAGTGTTGCCAACCCTCCGGGTTTGACCCGGAGACTACGGTTTTGGGGCGATCTTCGGGCCTCCGGGTTTTACCACAATTTCTCCGGGTCTGGTAAGACGACGGATTTTTAAACTTTTATAGTACTAGATTTATTTGTTTAAGTGAATTTTTCTAGCGTTGCTCTGCCTGCTCCTGCAGAGTTCTTTAACTTTTGATCATTGATTAGAGATTTATTTTTTGCGCTAATGAACCCGCAAAGAATTCCAAAGACGCAGCAGTGTGCTTCACTCTTCTCTTCAACTGTGGCGGAGAGCAATAATCGTTCGGCTTATCAACCACAGCGAGAGTAGCTGGTGCTTTGGGATTCTTTGAAGTTATGCAGGGAAGAGAAATTCTACACCCATTCAAACCAACAAAACTGTTTACTAACGCGAAAAATGTGTATTCGCAAAGCTTATTGTGAACGGAACAGAATCGCGGTGCCCATTATATTTTGCCAATGCAAAACACTCAACGGTAAATGTGAGTTAATTTGGTAATTTTCCTACCAGTGCTAAATTCATACCCTGGCGAGTTACTGATGGATTCATATTTCTGTCTGGCTTCAGCCTATACTCATGTTTTTGAAACCTAACCTAGGCCAGCCAAAATCTCCGGGTGAAAGCCTAACTGGAGGTGACAACCATAAATATATATGGCATCCCTGGCGAATCAGTTCTCGATAAATAAATATAAAATCTTCGGTTTTGTGGGGGAGAATGTGTACAGTGCACAATCGCATCACCCCATACAAAGTTGTGACAAAATGATAAAAATTGGTTTATGTGGTTACAAATTGCGTTTTAAATAAATTTTGGATCAATGAATCCATCTTTGCTATAGGTTTTGAAATTTCATAATTCTTTTTTTCGACTATTTTTATGTACCCTTTTTGAAGGTATTTGGTTAGAGGGTTAATGTATACTTTAATAATAGTAGCCAATCACATCGGATAGCAGAAATGGTTGACAAAACTAGTAAAAATCTTTAATTTTTCAGTAATATGATGTTGTTTAGGCAACCAATTTGTAAAAAGATTTTTGAAGTACAGAGCGTCTCCATATATTTTCAAAAACATAGATATTAAGACTTCAGCGCAAAATGCACAAGATGAGGCATGTACTGCCCATGATTACAAATCAGTCCCATAAAGATAGGAAATCCCATAGAAAGTGGTACAAATATGCGATCATGGGCAGTGTATATCTTGAAACTACACCAAACTTTGAGTTAAATTGATGATAAGTGACTCACGGGAGACCATCTCAAAAATTGTAAGACGTATAAATATCAATTACTGATATGACATATATCTCAATTGCTTTTTCTCAATGCAGAACTAACGTACATGATTTCTGCACGTTAAACTCATATCTATAGTTTAATTTATTCATTCTTTTTTCCAATAAATTTAAATTTACTTCAATCGGCCATGTAGCTCTAGAGATATCGCCATTTGAAGTTCGAAGGTACGGACTACTCTTATGAATTGAATTGAACTGAAATCCTTGATATCAATTGCTTCAAAGACATGTTAAAAATTCATTATCGATCAAGACAAAAACGGTACATTGTAGTGGGAAAATTAAAAATACGTGGAATCAATTATTATCTTTCGTTATAGAGTTATGGTGTCTTCTGAAAAGTTGGCGTGGTACCTACCACTTCATTTGGTTGAAGCAAACTAGTTCGGAATTCAGTCACTAGGGCGGTGCTGATATCAACTTTTTAATAAAGCTAGATAGAAATGTGGTGTCTTCGAAAAGGTCCTATCATTTTAAATATATCTTCTGACGATGCAAACTTTGTAGGTCCTGTACGTTTCGGGATAGATATTGTTTTGGTTACAAATTTAACTTACAGATTATGTTTTCAAAATACAACATATTTCAAAACATGTTGGACCTACAAGATTAGTAACTTCAGAAGATATACATACAACTTTGGCGTCGATACCATATTTCTATCTTGTTCTATTGAATAGCTGATAACAGCGCCGACCTAGCTATAATGGAATCAAATAAAGCGCTAGATGTCATGCAAAAACTTTACCAAAGACACCATAAGGCCGATGACAAGCTTAAGCAGAAAGCGAAGCGTTTGCGGACGCGTCTGAGCTATTTACATAGTGTTTTGCCGCGTTCGCCCCGCTTTTACTATGGCAGTATTACGCGTTTTACATGCACACACCAAAGAGATAGGTCAAACGCATTCGCTTCGCTTACCGCTACCGCTGCGCAAATCGCGTAAGCATGTCATCGGCCTAACTCTAAAAAGAAAGATGATGAGAGAACGTGTAAATTGTGGGTTACCACCTTTTGGACGCTTGGTACCCCCGGGGTTATCACATCTAACTACGAAAATGCTCGTGAATTATTGATTTATTATTGATTTGTTTATTCAACCATGTAACGTAAGGCAGCTGCCTTTTTTAGTGCTACACTTTGCTTAAATTCAGTATTTATAATTATAACGACATTTCAAAACTAATTTAATCTCTAATTCTATGCTCTCAAATATTTAAAATTTAGTCCGTGTTGTTGAGTTCACGTAACAATTCTCGCCTAAAGGCTAACTTAGAAGTACAATATTTAATTGAAAATCCTGAAACACCTCTTACAAATATTGATTGGTTGTAATAAGCCGTATAATTAATTGGTAATGCAAAATTTAGTGTACGAGGATTACGGTATTAATTTTGAATACAGGTATTCAGGCTGCTTAGACTGGATAACGCGATATAATGTTAGATTGGACCGTAAATTATAAAATTGATTAAACGGGCAGCCAATAAGGTGGTGATGAAGATGGGCTACTCTAGAAAATCTAGAAAGATTGTAGATGTATCGAACACATGCATTCAAAGCCACTCTTAATTTTCGTAGTGACGTGACTGATGCATTAAGATATAAAAAGTCGCCATAGATGAAATGAGGAAGTATCAACGCTTTAAACAGCTTTAGTTTAATTGAAGTACGCAGATGTTTCGTTGATAAATTTAGTCTCTTTAATGAGCCATAAATTTTTCCGCATTGAGTATTGATTTGGTCATCCCAATCGAGATTAGCCTTGAAAATAATTCCAAGATTGTTTACACGGTCAACAAATTCAATAGGCTGATTGTTAAGAAACAATGCTGGATAAATTGTAGTATTCACCCGATTGAAAAAAATGGCTTTAGTCTTACTGGGGTTAATAAACAATAAATTTCGTTGTGTCCACAAATAAATACTTTCTAGATCGCTATTGATTTTATTGGACATATCAGCAATATTTGCAGTTTTAGCAGCACAAAAATAAATTTGAACGTCGTCGGCAAACAAATGAATAGAGCAATATTTTAGTACAGAGGGTAAGTCATTTATAAATAATGAAAACAAGAGTGGCCCCAATACAGATCCTTGAGGAACACCGGATCCGATTCGATGGAAGGATGACATGATACCATTACAGTAGACTGCTCGTCTACGTTCAGACAAGTAAGATTGTATTAGGCTGACAGCCTTACTGGAAAATCGAAAAGTTGAAACCAATTTTTTTAAAAGTTTAACATGAGAGACTCGGTCAAAAGCTTTTGTAAAATCTATTAATAAAAGAATAGCAATTCCTCTTTTATCGATTGTTTTAGCAATATCATCGTGCACCTTCAGAAGAGCTTGACTTGAAAGGAAGATCACGCAATGATCTTATTTTTTATAGACAACATGGGTCAATGAACTGAATCGTGTATTTTAACAATTAAAGCAATGTTAATTTGGAAATGCGGAAGTTTTTTCAATTTCCTGGAAAAAAGCAAAATGTGGGTTAGCCCCTTTTGGACGCCAGCCATTCATTTTTGCACCATTGCAACTACACTAATCAACTTGCAAATATAGATTACAGTTTTTTTTCTCATCAATTCAAAATTAGTACGTTAATGAAAATCTACTTTGAATTAGAATCATATCCCCAAATAAGACTAAATTTTAGATCAAATACACTTCTAATCAGGGCACAGCACAGTAGTTTTTTGCCAAAAACGTGCGAAAAATGATTCACGTGAAAACGTTAAAGCGTAAAGCAATGATGTCTTCTAGGATGTTTTATGAAGATCTAAGACCTTCATTTTGATGATATAATTATGGTGATTAAATCCCCTTGAGGTGATATATTTGTCACAGTTTTTTTTCAAAGTATGAAAAATGGTCAAGTCTTCAAAAATGTTGAAGAACTTGTTTTTGTGAACATGTTTACTGAAGACCAAAAATTTCTATTTATAGTATACTCGAAGTTATTGACCCCTTAACTTTTTTCCAACTTAACTTCTTAAATATCGTAGATAAAGCTTCAGCATGTTCCAGAAAGCAGTTCGTCTTGTCAGGACACATATCTTTCAAGAAGAGATTATTAGTCTATCTCTTATATTTTTTATGGACGTTAGCTCATTTCTTTTACCAGAAAAAAATAGCTGAAAAATCTCAGCTATAGGAGAATTAATCACGAAAATCATAGCAGCAAATGGCAGACCTTTCAATTTTTGATGAGTAGTCCGAAAACATTATTGAAGTAAACTCAGTCGTTTCCACGCTAACAACCGATCACCATTTGAAACACTTTATTTTTCAACAATTGCAAAATAATTTTGAAAATACACGACATATCGTAGCTGTTGTGCTATCTTATGACAAACGCCATTTTGGGGTAAACTGAGTTAGATACGCCACATGACTTGTCTGAAAAATATCTACAAAGTGGCGTAACCAAAAATAACTGTTTTTCCTAGATTCCCTGATTCATTTTCTTCAAAATGCATCTCACCGATTGTTTGTAGACCAAATGAACCCAAAGATATAAATAAAAGTTAAAAATTGATATTTTTTTCTATGGAAAATTTTCCATGCACGATTATGACACGTCATATAAATTTTGTCATCAATGACACGTGTTAGTGCGACTTTTGTTTACATTCATAGTAAAAACTCGTAACATAGTCAACCGATCTTCGTAATATTTGAGAGATTAATACAGAACAGATAGAAGCATCAATTGTCTTCTTTGGATTGTTTATACCATTTATAAGTTTCAAGAAATGAGCTAAATGGCGCTTATCATAAGATAGCACAACAGCAACGATATGCGATTGTTGTGATATAGTTGTCCATTTTGATAATTCAAGCGTTTTTACGGCACATACCGAACTTGTTAAAATGATATTTAAAAGTTATAGTAATGAATTGGCTTTGAAGGGATCATCCTTAAATAACCAGCAATAATGTTGAAGATATTAAAGATAAAGACTTTGTGTCTTTAGCAAAGTTGTTGGCAAAAGCTTGCTCTACAACTTTGCTAAAGACATAATTTTATTATATGCACTTGCAAGAAAGTTGGTATATTGTAATGTTCACAAATTGCTCCGAAGACATCATTGACCCAAATTTAACCACGGTGCTCAGTAAAGAAACTTTAGAACGTAGAAATCGGCGAAGTATGTAGCGTTTCGTTTCAAAAAGCCTAGCAACCCAAAAACTTTGGCGGTTATCGCAATAATAGTCCTTGTAAGCGATATTTATGTCGGTACAGAGTTCGCAAGCATCCGAAACTTATCACATGATATTTTTTAACGTTAACTTCCATGCCGTTAAGCATATACCATTCTTGTACCATACAGACAACTTCTTGAAGCACTATAGAGTGGAGTACCGTAGCTGTGGTACGGAAAGTTTTATGATCATCAGTGAACATCAATTTTCCAGACTTGATACGACTGTAGAGATTATTAATGAATAAGATAAAAATGAGAGGGTCTAGATGACTGCCTTGCCTTGCGGGACACCGCTAGTTACAATAGATAAGATTGACTACATATTGTCATCATGTCAAAAAAGTTATCGGGCTCACTTCTTAAATGGAATGTTTTTCTTCTTTGGACTGAATTTGCTAAAATTCTCCCTGTTGTTTACGATTGTTAATTAAGTGTTTTTGTATGAATGAATAATAGTCTTGCCTAAACGATCATCACCGAAGATAAATTAGTCACATTAAGTTCAGTGCCTGCAGCGAATAAAACTGCCGGTGCCATTATCACTCACCACTACCTACGTATACCGCTGAAACAAACGACCAGAACGCTAGGTACCCGATCACCCGATTGCTGCTGTGTGTGAACTGTTCGGTCTAAATGGAAAAATGAACTGCAACCAATGTTTGTTAAATATAGAATCGTACGAAAATTCTGTTACCTGTAAAGGCTTTTGCTTCGACGAATATCATGCTGAATGTGTTGCACTCACGGTACAAGAGGCACTTGGCTGTACACAACAGCGGAACATCTTATGGATGTGCACGCCTTGCACCGACATCATGATCGATGCTCGTCACTTTGAGGCATTTTCTAAGAAACGCAAGTTGCTGTCAGAGTCTGTCGGCTTTGTACTCGGTCGACCTGCTATTGCTGCTGTTCACACAGAATCACAAACTTTCAAGAGGTGCGTCAATTGAAGCAACAGGTCCCGGCTATCGACGAAATGATTGCTGGTAGATCGTACGAAGTTACCCAATCGTTTCCAGACTCAAGCTCTCCTTCCGACCAATCTTCTCCGTTCTGGTCAATCCAACTGCAGCATGTTTCCAGAAACGTTCCTGGTCTCGGTAATTTTTCTAACTCGTTATCGTGTTCCTCCGCTAACCTCTGCTGGCTTTTCTTCACGAGAGTGAAAAATTCAGTTACTGAAAGGAACATCGCGGATATAGTAACAAAATCATTCGGAAAGAACCCTGCCGTTGTGAAAAAACTTGTACCGAACTGAAAAGAAACAGCTTCGATGCCTTTCATTTTTTTCAAGGTTGGAGTTGATTTGAAACTGAGAAATGCTGCATTGTCGCTGTCAACTTGACCGAGAGGGACTTACTTCCGAAATTTCATGAGTTATTTAACGAATGGGAACCTACAGAATAAGTTTTTTGTGAATGTTAATTTATGTAAATTTTATATGCTGTGTGTATTTTTATTGTATTATGTAACGTAATGTAATCGTAACGTAATGCAATCGCCTAACGAATTAGGCGATTCCAGAGCAGTTGCCATTAAAAGATTCTACATGTTAGAGAAACGTCTAAATCGGTCTCCAAACCTCAAGGAGCAATATGTTGCTTTCATGGATGAATACCAAACTCTACGATATTGCAAAGAAGTGGATGAGACGAAGGGTGAAGCTGGCTTGCCAAATTATTACTTACCACATCACGCGGTACTGCGACCTTCGAGCTCTACTCAGAGTATATTTGACGCTTTCGCCAAATCTTCTTTTGGGAAGTCACTAAACGACGTGCTTCGTGTTGGAGCCGTGGTACAGAATGATCTAGCCAACAAACAATTTAGCTGGATAATGGTTTGAACAGTTATTGTTCAGCACAATCCTTCGTAGTAAAAGCTTGTTCAGCTTTCGTTGTTTGTTGAGTATTCTTTGGGGTTCCGAGAACATATCATCGCATTTACGGATGATCTTACTAAAATGTATCGCTAAGTGTGAATAACGGGTTAAGAAACCAGGTATCAACGACTAATAGGCAGAATCTAAGGCCGATGACATGCTTACGCGATTTGCGAAGCGGTAGCGGTAAGCGAAGCGAATGCGTTTGACCTATCTCTTTGGTGTGTGCATGTAGAACGCGTAATACTGTCATAGTAAAAGCGGGGCGAACGCGGCAAAACACTATGTAAAGTGATCAGACGCGTCCGCAAACGCTTCGCTTTCCGCTTCAGTTTGTCATCGGCCTAAAAGATCCATTGACGGTGTACGAGTTGACGACCGTGACGTACGGAACAGCTGCGGCACCATTTTTAGCCACCAGAACCTTGAAGTAACGTGCCAGAGACGAACGTGAACATTTTCTGGAAGTTGCCGATGTAGTTGAAGATGATTTCTACATCGATGATGTTTTATCCGGGACGGATACGGACATACGGTAGAGAAAGCCAATCGTTATCAAGTGCAGTTGAAGGAGAAGCTGGCTCTTGGTGGTATTCCTATTCACAAGAGGTCATCGACTTCTTCAGAAGTCATCCAAAGCGTGCCAATGGATGAAAGAGAGAAGCCAATGGAAGTTTCAAGCGCTAGCGCCAATAAAGTAATCAAAATGTTGAAATTATTATGGAATCAAGAAGCCGAATTTCTATTCTTCGTTCCGGAAATCGACAAAGTTAATGACGATAGGGTCTCAAAGAGGTACATTTTCAGCCTTATTATGCATTGAAACGGATCGCATTTTCGAACGAATGTGGTTCGATCGAAGCAGGCTCCCGTTTGATTTTGCTGTCGTTATTGAGTATGCAAATCACATTCGTTCGAAAAAGCGATCCGTCCAAGGGGTGAGTCGCTTAATACAAATCGAATTGTGCTCACAAACAAACAGCGTGGAAGCTTGTGCCGCAATTTGCCACGATGTTCCATGGTGTTCAGTAAAACAAAAGCAATGGTTGCTATGATTATTTAACTACACTTTGTTGACAATTTTTGAATTGTCAGAAGTGTGCCTCAGTGTGCCACACGTTGTGGTACCGAGTGAAATGATCTTGTGAATCGTAATCTTATATCGTGTTATCGTAAGTAATAAGGCTGTTTATCTCAGATCGCAAAACTGTTCGATCCTTATGGA
Source organism: Topomyia yanbarensis (assembly GCF_030247195.1). Classification (NCBI taxonomy): domain Eukaryota; kingdom Metazoa; phylum Arthropoda; class Insecta; order Diptera; family Culicidae; genus Topomyia; species Topomyia yanbarensis. The sequence continues at coordinate 154,489,676 of NC_080671.1, forward strand.
TTTTTGGCGCCAATACTAGCTACCAGAAAACTGGAAACATGGAAAGGATACAAATGGGATTTCCGATTGATGTGCACCGGTGTAGTGGAGTGCACTGGTTTTGCACTTTCTAGCAGAAGTGTCAATGGAACATACTCAGTTTTCTGCACTTCTGCTAGAAAGTGCAAAAATGGTGAAAGTCCAGTGCTCTCCACTACACCGGTGTCAATCAATCGAAAATCCCAAAAAGATGCGCTACCGAATATTTCCGCACTGCGGATTCCAAGATGTGTGGTATCTTCAACCACTGTAGTGGTCGAAATGCATGGATTTGTAGATGCATCGAATCTTGTCTACGGTGCTTGTTTGTTTGGTGCTTGTTGCATCCAGAATGACGAAAATGTACGGATGCGGTTATTGTGTTGCAAATCGAAGGTTGCACCACTGTAGGTAACTCACCGTACCTAGGAAAGAGTTGTATGCAGCCTTGCTGCTATGTCGTCTTCTGAAGAAGGTAGTACCTGTAATGAAGATGGAGAACGATTTTGTACAGCGACAGTGAAACTGTGTTTACATGGCGCAAAACATCGCCAAATCTTTGTTCGGAATCGCGTTGCACAAATTAATACAATATCAACGACAAATAACGGAAATTGGAGTTACATTCATACATCAGTAAATCTAGCTGACGTAGTGGCCAGAGTTCAGCTAGTCGAAGTACTGCGGGCTAACAACTTGTATTGGTTCGGACCAGAGCTTAAAATTCTCATACCTATTCAATGAACGACGAAATTCAGAGAATTCATCTTCGTCCTTTTCCTGCCTCTTTCGTCACTAAATGCATGAAAAAATAAAACAATAAAGGCCATGTCCCCTCCTCTCTCGATTCTACGAAAACGAGTAGCAGCAGCAGCGACTTTCGTTTTCCTATGACAATCCGAAGTTGCAATTTCGTTTTAATGCATGCTCAGTAATTTGCGATTTTCATTCATTAAATGAAATTAATGCAATGTGCATCTAATAATGCAGCTAGGACATAGTTAGAATGAGAAATATGCACACCGATCAGGCTTCCGTCTTACAATACCACCATTAGCTCGCAAATCTACAGAATCGAGCATCGACAAATAAATATCATTACTAGTGTGTTTTCGTTTCCCCAGCAGTAAGCTCAATATCAATGTTACCAATATCATTCTGAATCTCAAAGCGAAAACAAGCGTGCAGAGAGAATAATGAAAACGCTCTGCTACATGCTTGCTTTGTCCTAGCCCGTTGTCTCATTTTCGATTTCGCAAAGTGCTAGTGGTATGGAAAGAAGCTTCGTTCTTTCGTCAGTTTCGCCTGATTTTGGCAAATGAAAAAAACATTTTCCGACTCTGGTTCGGACCGCCACATCTGAACGTATCAAATTATACTCCACATCCAGAAAAGGAACTGCCAGTCGCCGATATTCCAGTACTTCGAAATCTTGTTCATGTGGCGGTAGTAATTATAGCAATGCTTCCTGTTATCACAAGGTTTAGTTCCTTTCGCAAACTTCAACGGGTCAATGGTTAGTACTTCGTTTCATCAATAACGTCAGGCAGAAGGATTCATCAAAAAGGTCAAGGGCAGCTACCGTTACCATACCTGCGCTCAGAGCAGCGATGCTGGATATCGTTCATGTGATTCAGCATTCTGAATTTTCAGAGGATATTGAGAAAGTCCAAGAAGGTGAGCGCTGTAAGGACATTCAAAATTTAGGTCCGATCTACGAGGAAGCGTAGGAGGTCGACTTGCACATTCTGATCAGACCTATGGTAGAAAACATCAGTTGATCTTACCGCATGAAAATTCAATAGTCAAGCTGTTAGTGCGAGCTATCCAAGATGAGAACCTTCACGTCGGACCTTTTTGCCATTCGACAGCGATCTTGGATCACCAAAATAAGGTCAATTGCTCGACAGGTAACCAGAAGCTGCATCATATGTTTTAGGGCCAAACCCAGAGGAATTGAGAAATAGATGGGAAATCTTCCAAAGAGTCGTGTCACTCAAACAAATCCATTTTCGTTGCTGGTCCAGTATATGTGAAATATGGAATTCGGAAGCAAAGTCTTGTAAAGGCATACATTTCAGTCTTCGTGTGTATGGTCACCAAGGCTGTGCATTTAGAGCTAGTGTCCGATTTTAGCACTCTGACATTCATCGCAGTCTTGCATAGATTCGTTAGGCGCCGTGGTATTCCAGATAAGATCCATATAGATAATAGCTTAAACTTTGTGGGCGCCAACAACGAGTTTCAAGAACTATTCCGCAATCAGCAAACCAAGGCAAAACTAGAAGAGTATTGTCAGCCAAAGGGAAATTGATTGGAATTTTATTCCGCCCGGGCCGCTCATTTCGGAGGGCGTTGGGAAGCCAACGTTAAGTGCTGGTCTCATCTAAAAAGGTTCTGAGGACGACATCACTGAACTTCGAGGAGTTCAGCTCATTGCTGAAGCAAATAGAAGCTGTATTAAATTCACGATCTCTTTTTGCACATTCGAGTGATCCAAATGATCCAGTTGTCATCACGCCGGGACAATTTTCTAATAGGCCTTGAGCTGAAGGTGATTCCGGAGCCATCATACGAGAGTATAAACAGCGACAGGCTGTCGAGATGGCAGTATATCCAGCTTCTACGACACCAGCTTCAAGGTTGACAAAAGTGGTGCATCAGAAAACGCAATGAAACTCAAGGCATGATCGTGGTCCTGAAAGAAGACAACCAGTCAGCCCAGCATTGGAAATTAGATCGAATTGAGCGAACCTACCCAGGACCAGATGGAGCAGTGCGAATTGCGGATGTGCGGAATTTTCAGGGGGTTTATCAACGTCCAATCACTAAGATCTGCCCTCTTACGGTAGAAGATAACGGCAATGAGCTTGTAGCCACCAGCGCTTCAACTTCAACAGGAACAGCTTGATGTAATTCTTTGGGCCGGGAAAATGTTCGTCCGTTCACTAGCAGAGAAGAATTGGGAATCAAAATTATCGAAAGCAGAATAACCAACCTACTGTGATCATATTGAAACGCCCCTGTCGTCCCGATGAAAAAGAAACGTCTTAAATTACCTTTAATTTCGCGCCGCCCTAAATTCCAGCAATACTGCAAGCAGGAGCAAAAAATAAACGATGCGCGAAAATAGACAAAAAACGCGCACTTTTGGGAGAGCGGTAAGAGTATAGTTACTATATTCATAGTTAGGCGGAGACACTGAGCGGAGCCAATTGAACACGTCAAATGGCGGAGCCAATCGAGCATGACGTCACATAACATGTTCTCTTTGGATGTATATGGAAAGGTATTGTAATTATGGTCATAATTATTTTACTCTTTTCTTGTGTTATCGAGTGTAGAGAAACGAGAAGATCAAGATTTTTTTGTAACACAAAGAGATATTCGCACAAGTATGAAATCATATCAGATCTTCGAATTGGTTTTCTATTCGTACATGTAAAGTTCGTACTCACGACGACAATGAAATCATTAAGCTAGAGCTTGAACATTTGCATGGGTTGCTAGTGTTTTCTTCCTGGAATAAGAGCTGCCAGTTTTCCGGCTTTTGTGTCCGCCTAACTCTATATATAGGAACTCTAGGTAAGAGGTGTCATTCTAAAAGATACAGTCGAAGTGTATGGAGTTACTATTATTTTAATGAATAAGTTTATGATAGTCAGTAATTAACCAACATTTATTTTCATTTTTAAACTTATCCGAAGCTATTGTGGTGTGCATTTCACGGCAAATAGTGATGTACCTTTCAGGTTAATCAAGTGGATGCCTTCCAGAGCAACATAGAAGTGTGCCTTCCAGTGCAATATAAAAAAATTACAGTCCGCCACAGAAAATCAGCTAGGGACTGTGCATGTGCCCCAACACCTGGAATCGTATAAATATTAAAGTAAGTTCAATTTAAAATCATTATATCTATCTATCTATCTATTTATCTATCTATCTATCTATCTATCTATCTATCTATCTATCTATCTATCTATCTATCTATCTATCTATCTATCTATCTATCTATCAATCTATCTATCTATCTATCTATCTATCTATCTATCTATCTATCTATCTATCTATCTATCTATCTATCTATCTATCTATCTATCTATCTATCTATCTATCTATCTATCTATCTATCTATCTATCTATCTATCTATCTATCTATCTATCTATCTATCTATCTATCTATCTATCTATCTATCTATCTATCTATCTATCTATCTATCTATCTATCTATCTATCTATCTATCTATCTATCTATCTATCTATCTATCTATCTATCTATCTATCTATCTATCTATCTATCTATCTATCTATCTATCTATCTATCTATCTATCTATCTATCTATCTATCTATCTATCTATCTATCTATCTATCTATCTATCTATCTATCTATCTATCTATCTATCTATCTATCTATCTATCTATCTATCTATCTATCTATCTATCTATCTATCTATCTATCTATCTATCTATCTATCTATCTATCTATCTATCTATCTATCTATCTATCTATCTATCTATCTATCTATCTATCTATCTATCTATCTATCTATCTATCTATCTATCTATCTATCTATCTATCTATCTATCTATCTATCTATCTATCTATCTATCTATCTATCTATCTATCTATCTATCTATCTATCTATCTATCTATCTATCTTTTTTTTTTTTTTTTTTTTTTTTTGAGAGCAGTAAAAAAATTTTCAGAAAAACCCTGAGTGAGGAAAAATGTACAAAAACCCCATTGTCAGGGAACGGGTTTGGGCTGCCATCACCCGACCCGCTAAAAACCACTGCTCTTGCCCAGAACCTGATTCCTCCCCGGCACTACCTTACGGCATTACTTCGGGGAGGGGTTTTTATGTGCATAGCACGCACTCTAATTCAACTACTTCCTAGTTCGTTTCTTCCGTAGGGTGACAGCCCCACTCCTCTACACACCACCAATTCTCTACCATCCACACAGACTGGCAAGCTCTGCATGGCAGTCGGAAAGCTGGCTGTGAGTCGAGGCTTAGTACTCCTCCCCTACGAGTACAGTCTGAGCGGCAAACTTCTGACTGTCTATTTCACCGAGCCCTGCGGCTCGCTTGTGTCGGTTAGCACCGCAACTCCCTTCTCGCACCATTCAACGCCGTTTACTCTTTGAGCACCAGACTTGTTCGCGAACTACTCGGTCTAGTCCCCGACGATGGACCTAGCCTACTCCGACGGAGAATTTCCCGGCGAGAGAAGTTCTCCCGAAACCGAGCCAACCAACCAGATGTCGAGGTCAGTTCGGCGATTCCGGTGGAGCAGAGCGTCCAGTTCGCTGATGCCCCGACGACCTGCGACTGGTGGTATTTCGTCGCGGTCTACTCAGTCTAGTCCCCGGCGGTGGATCTAGCTTACGCCGACGGAGAGTTCCCCGGCGAAGGAGGCTCCCCCGGTACCGATTCTTCTTTTGTTTTAGCACCACAATTTCATGAGCTCTTTGGCTTCCTCTCGTTCCGTTTCGCCCGATCTACTCGATCTAGTCCCCGGCGGTGGATCTAGCCTACTCAACGGGCCATACAGTAGGTGCTGAGGTCTATCCGGCGATTCCGGTTGGAGCGTAACTTCCGGTTCACCGGCGCCCCAACGACCCACTGCTAGCTCTGCGACGCGGTCTACTCGGTCCAATCCCCGGCGGTGGATATAGCCTACTCACGAGCTACCCGGAAGGATGTCGAGGTCGGTTCAGCGATTCCGGTGAAGCTTGACGTCCGGTTCCCAGGCGCCCCGACGACCCAACTCGGTGCTACATCACGCACTACTCAACTGGTCCCCGGCGGTGGACCTAGTCTACACAGTTGGAGAGTTCCCCGGCGGCGGAATTTCTCTCGAAACCCGATTTGCGGTTTCTTGTTGGTCTCTACGCCACTTCCTCTGCAACTCGGAGAGTATGCTCGAGACCACTCTGTTGACAGCGTCCCAGGTATGTTCGTCACGGCACATCTCTTCGACGATATTGTCCGCTGTCATACCAGGTATACCCCTACGAACTTCTTCGAATCTAGGGCATTCGAAGACCACGTGTTCCGGTGTCTCCTGCACGGTCGCACAACCCGGGCAAAGGGGTGACGAAGCATGTCCAAACCGATGCAAGTACTTCCGGAAGCATCCGTGCCCGGACAAAAACTGCGTCAAATGGAAGTTCACCTCTCCATGCTTCCTATGTACCCAGGCCGATACATTTGGGATGAGTCGGTGGGTCCACCTTCCTTTCTCCGCGTTGTCCCACTCCTGTTGCCATTTAGCCAACGAGTCCGCTCGAACCTGTCTCCTAGCGTTACGTGCATTTCTCCGCTGATAGCATTCCACGTCCTCCGCCAGGGTAATGCAGATGGGGATCATTCCGGCGATAACGCATACTGCCTCCGACGATATTGTTCTGTATCTATCTATCTATCTATCTATCTATCTATCTATCTATCTATCTATCTATCTATCTATCTATCTATCTATCTATCTATCTATCTATCTATCTATCTATCTATCTATCTATCTATCTATCTATCTATCTATCTATCTATCTATCTATCTATCTATCTATCTATCTATCTATCTATCTATCTATCTATCTATCTATCTATCTATCTATCTATCTATCTATCTATCTATCTATCTATCTATCTATCTATCTATCTATCTATCTATCTATCTATCTATCTATCTATCTATCTATCTATCTATCTATCTATCTATCTATCTATCTATCTATCTATCTATCTATCTATCTATCTATCTATCTATCTATCTATCTATCTATCTATCTATCTATCTATCTATCTATCTATCTATCTATCTATCTATCTATCTATCTATCTATCTATCTATCTATCTATCTATCTATCTATCTATCTATCTATCTATCTATCTATCTATCTATCTATCTATCTATCTATCTATCTATCTATCTATCTATCTATCTATCTATCTATCTATCTATCTATCTATCTATCTATCTATCTATCTATCTATCTATCTATCTATCTATCTATCTATCTATCTATCTATCTATCTATCTATCTATCTATCTATCTATCTATCTATCTATCTATCTATCTATCTATCTATCTATCTATCTATCTATCTATCTATCTATCTATCTATCTATCTATCTATCTATCTATCTATCTATCTATCTATCTATCTATCTATCTATCTATCTATCTATCTATCTATCTATCTATCTATCTATCTATCTATCTATCTATCTATCTATCTATCTATCTATCTATCTATCTATCTATCTATCTATCTATCTATCTATCTATCTATCTATCTATCTATCTATCTATCTATCTATCTATCTATCTATCTATCTATCTATCTATCTATCTATCTATCTATCTATCTATCTATCTATCTATCTATCTATCTATCTATCTATCTATCTATCTATCTATCTATCTATCTATCTATCTATCTATCTATCTATCTATCTATCTATCTATCTATCTATCTATCTATCTATCTATCTATCTATCTATCTATCTATCTATCTATCTATCTATCTATCTATCTATCTATCTATCTATCTATCTATCTATCTATCTATCTATCTATCTATCTATCTATCTATCTATCTATCTATCTATCTATCTATCTATCTATCTATCTATCTATCTATCTATCTATCTATCTATCTATCTATCTATCTATCTATCTATCTATCTATCTATCTATCTATCTATCTATCTATCTATCTATCTATCTATCTATCTATCTATCTATCTATCTATCTATCTATCTATCTATCTATCTATCTATCTATCTATCTATCTATCTATCTATCTATCTATCTATCTATCTATCTATCTATCTATCTATCTATCTATCTATCTATCTATCTATCTATCTATCTATCTATCTATCTATCTATCTATCTATCTATCTATCTATCTATCTATCTATCTATCTATCTATCTATCTATCTATCTATCTATCTATCTATCTATCTATCTATCTATCTATCTATCTATCTATCTATCTATCTATCTATCTATCTATCTATCTATCTATCTATCTATCTATCTATCTATCTATCTATCTATCTATCTATCTATCTATCTATCTATCTATCTATCTATCTATCTATCTATCTATCTATCTATCTATCTATCTATCTATCTATCTATCTATCTATCTATCTATCTATCTATCTATCTATCTATCTATCTATCTATCTATCTATCTATCTATCTATCTATCTATCTATCTATCTATCTATCCATCTATATACATATAAAAGTCAAAGTTTGTATGTACATGATTTATAGACTCCCAAACGGCTTAACCGATTTCCGTTAAAATTTGCACACAGTAGGTATTTGGTATGGGGCGTGTTTGTGTGCTATTAGTTGGAGATTATCTGCCCGCCAGATGGCGCTTTGGAACAAATTGTGTTTTCCTCCTATTTCGCAAAGTGTCGCAGCAACGCGCGATGGGTACTAGCTAGTATGCTATACGTGCTTCTAGATCTCAGATTTTCTTTAATACAATTTAACCACGCACAGCACCGATCTATCCCTTTGTGTATCGTGATGATGATGATGATGATGAGATTAACATGTTAACAGCGATGACTTTTTCCCTGCGCTTGCAACGGGTGCAAGTGTGTGAACAACAGTGCCAACATTGTTGGTTAGGGAGCTTTGAAGATTTACACCGGAAGGCAACCCATTCGATGTCGACGTGGTGACAATAAATCGAATGTCGTGACGCACTGTATCCTATTACCAATATGGTGCTATTAATGATTTTATGGCCGTTCTGAAAATTGAATTGTGCTTGATAGCGTGTTGGGATATTATGCAAACAAGCCATGAAGCTACCGGCTGCGATGTAATGTTTACTGTTTGTGTTCTACTTAGACTCATTCTTATTTAGCCCATAGATAGAAGATCTATGCGTAACATTACATATAGGTATTGGTCACTGCACAGTGACGTCATGCATTAAATGTGACAGGTGGTGGTCCTGTTGATTATATTTTGAACTTAGAGATAATTCGTATTCTCAAAATGATATATTGGGAAACATTTGAAATATTGGGAATCACGTTTTTGGAAGTATAGATGTACTCTAGAACGCCTTACAATAAAAATGTTCTATTCCCTATTGTGGGGAAATGTATATGAAACATCTAATAAGTGAACTAATTAATTGTTTATCATTTACTTCTAGTGTTCTCTGAATCGATAAGTAGTTTTGCGGTAAAATTTCTTGGGAATTGATTATTAGCACTAAGCTTATTTTAATTGAATTCAAATTTGTTAAGTTCAAACTGTAAACAAAAGGACCAAGACTTGTCAAATTTGTGAGGTTAAGGCATTTCATACAATGATCAATTGCTTCGTGGTAATTAAACAACAGCAGGTGGTTGATGAGTTTCCGAACCGTCATTATACCAAATAGAAACGGTTGTAAACGATACATTCTTTAAAGGGTAAACAGATTGATTTAATATTGATTTCAATCTGGTCGTATGATAGCTCAAGTTTTGCTGAAAGCGTTATAGTTGCATGTCACAATTACATTCATAATAAGTAAAATAACGACGAGTCGTTTGATGTTGAAAGCGACGCAAAACCATTCAACAAGAGTCGATTAATGGACGTGGGTGAAAATGGATTATAAACTCCTTCATTCACGATTTTCGAAACTCGTACAAATTGTCATTCAATGCAAAATTTAATTACATGTATGTATAATGAATGGTGACCTATGTAGCTTGTTTTCCGGAAAATATGAGCAAAACTATTTTTCACACAATGTCCCCTGCAGCTGTAACCAGTTTCAAATAACACCGGGTGTGAAAAGAAAAACAACCGAATGTGGCACGTGTATTTGTTGAAATATGCTTTGCGGAATTCGCACATAACGGAAAATGACGGCCACTTGCCCTGGTGATCTGGTGTGCCGAAAACTTTTTCTAGCAAAAATGCATTCCACGCTGCACTATTGCGCGCAGAAGTAAAACCAGAGAAATGTGATTCCATCGGAGTGGGGTATGACAGGTAGAGAGAAACGTATCCCACCAGCAATATATCTTGTTTGTGTCTCCGCCTGTCACGGAATATTCGCTGAACTTTTATGAAAGTTTGTTAAAATGATTGTGGGTTACTCTCCAAGCTTCATGTCACAATTTTCCTCAGTTCGTGCACTAGTTGTACCCACGATGGTTGCATGACATATTCCCTGCAGGCATTGGAGATCACCCACGCCGAGGGTCCATTTCGTTCTATTATCGTATATCATCAAACGTAATTTTATGATTATTGCTGGTTAGCGAATTTTTATTTACCGTATAAATTTGCTTATCCTTCGCCCATCCTCCCCAATGCTCATATATTTGACTCGATTGCCTGTGTCTTGGGACAGGGGTATTTCAGCCAGTCCGTCCTCGATTGCTGTAACGGTTCGATTTCTTTAATGCGCGGTGATCGGGAAGGCGAGATTGGTATTGCGAGGCAGCACTGCCGTAGATTCGATTCGTTCTCGAAATCTGAATTATCGAATAAAAACTACCATAAAGGTGGTTTTATGGCCTCCTGCAACCGTACGGAAAAGCATACTACCGTAGATTGAGGCGGTTTCGGCCATCGGAATAAATAAGATGCAAAGGGATAGATAGAGATAATTAATTTATCTAAAACTGCTGGTGTGCAATATTATGAAATAATGGACAACAGCTCATTTGTAATTGCATTGATGTAGAACCGAGATTTTGAAAAAGTGCATAATAAAGATACTCCATGATACGATACTAGTCGATTTCTAGTCAAGATATACACTTTCATTGGATGATTTACTCCATTGTTCGGATAGAAGAACCGAGGTTCAACCAGCTAGCAGTCGGAAAATATCTTATTTTGAAGGGCTTCCATTGACTCAGCTGATTTTGTCTTGACGCGGTGATTTAAAGGGAACTCTTTGGTAAAGTTTTCTCTCTCTATACAGGGTGTTTGGTTCATGGTTAAGAACCTCTCGAGGGGTGATTGACTGTCATATTTGGAGAAAAAAATCGTTCTACACATACCATCAAATCTCAATCATTACAAAGTTATTGAACTTTTTGTGTTAAAAACTTATTTGTCTTAAAATACCTCGAACTCAAAAAGTATACTTTGTATTTCAAATATTTTAGATCCACTGGAAAGGTGAGAAAATTTCGCATTAAGTCATGCTCTCACATGTTTCATCTAATGAGCTTAAGTAGCCTTTTCAACGTAATTTATTCAAAATTAAACAATTTTAATCAATTTTTCTTTCTTTTCTTGAAAATCCTAATAGTTAACCTCATCATTTTAAAAATTCAGATTATTTGTCTTGAAGAGCTGCATAATTCGTTCTTTGACAAGATACACTTACCTTTTCTTATTTTCATGAGTTTGGGTTATTCAAATTGGATATTTTTATCTCATTTTCACTAATACCATCTCTAATTGAAAAATTATGGCACTTATTGTACTTTTTATCTTTTTATTCGAAAGCCAGGAAAATTTTACAGAGAAAAATGTATTAATACCTTTCAGTTAAGTGAATTTAGTATTCTTTTAGAAGTAAATTAGTTTAAAGTTAGTGCTATTATTAGCATTGTCGTCAATTTTCTTAAAATATTACCATTATTGTCACGGAATTAATGCATCTCAGCAAGTTCTACAGTTCTTTCTTTGACTCCATTCAATTATCTCTTTTGGTTTCGACGCAAAATCGTTTTTATCACATCGTTTCATATGCAAAAATAATGATTTCGAACCCACTACATTTGGGGCGAGGTCATGCTGTGTTAACTAATAAATAACAGCAAAATGAAAAGAGATATAGTCAAAGTGTCAAATAAAAAGTTATAGAGAACACTGAGGGGCATCAAATGAACAATAGTAACGATAAATTTTGGTGATTAATAATTAGAATAATTAAAAAACTCTCAAAAAAAACACAAATTTTGAGTTATTTCGTTAGTAAAAAATCATTTAGTAGACTTAACTAAAAGATATTTGTACATAAACTGATAGGACATTTTCTCAGCTTTCCAATGAAAGCTTGTAAATAATGATATAAAGCATATTTTTTAGATTAGAGCCTTTTAAGCACTTCCAAGTCGGTTACAGGAAAAGTATAGTAATGAAATTACAAAGAAATGAGAAGAGATAGGATTATGACGTCCAAGAACAAATTATGAATCGTCCTAAAACCCAACTTTTGGATAATGGATATTGCTATAATCATACTTCATTATTTCGAGAAAATTATCAAAAACCTCCCAAAAAACACTAACTTTTAACTACTTTACAGCTAAAAGGTAGTTCAACCTAATTAACTAAAAGATATGAGAACACTATTGAATAGAAAATTTTCTCACCTTTCGAATGAAACTAAAATATTTAAAATACAAAGTATACTTTTAAAGTTAGAGATATTTTAAGACAAATAAGTTATTTACACAAAAAGTTCAATAACTCTGTAACGGTTGAGATTTGATGGTATGCGTAGAACAATTTTTTTCTCCAAATATGACAGTCTATAACCCCCCGAGAGATTCTTAACCATGAACCAAACACCCTGTATATACAGATATATAAATATATTCATTTGTGGATTATTTCTCGCTCTTTTTACCTTTCCTATATAGAAAGTTTATGCAATTGCTCGAAAACCATTTGTGTAACGCAGGCCGCAGGGACGCGTGTCGTACACGATTCGGCTCAGTTTGATGAGATCATGAAATATCCGTGTTTAAAAGTATTTGTGTATATGTGTGTCCACTTCGGCTACACGAATATGACTCAATCGATTCACTCAAATGAATGGTGCAACACTGTTATAGATTGCTTTTGAATTTCGTTATGATCGGAGTTCCGGTTCCGTAATTACAGTGCAGTTGCATAGAAAATTTCTATACAGTATGTCCACACTAGTCTCTCGGAAAAAGTTCTACCGATTTTCTCTAGCTTAGACTCAAATAAAAGGTACAATATTCCTATGGGCTGCTATTGAATTTCAATTCTATCCGACATCCAGTTCCTGAGCTACGAACTGATGAATACTTTTTTTTCGAGAATTGTCCTACTGGATATGAGAGCTTTCCTTTTTTTAGCCTGCTGATACCAAGAACAGAAACTTCCGGAAGTGACTGATTCATGATCGTGAGGGAGTTTTTAGATTCACGCTTGAGACCGCGTTTGAAAATTTATAGGAGCTGAAACATTCACCTTATCACCAGGATGTTATCATGTTTGCGAGATCGCGGGTGTATGTGCCGTGGATGGTCGCGAAGGGCTCAAACATTTGTGTATTGACGTGTTTGTCACGTGTATGTGACTTCGCGTGTATAATTTCGATTTTATAATCGCGTGGCGTGTATTCTTGAAGGATTGCGCGCGGACCGTGAATCTGATACCTAATTTTTAGTGTATGGTACAGATGGTCAGTTTCCACATATCACTAGAGTTCCAGGTCATGTCATTTTTTTGATTGGTTCAACTGAAGGCATTAGTTTAGACTGCTAGGACCGAGGTTAGATTTCCGGACGTGACCGTTTTATGATCGGGCGTGTGGTGGGTTAATGCTTGATTTCGCGTTTGGAAGTTTATAGGTGCTACCAAGGAGCTTTTATTCTCAGGTGATACGATCCTCGATACGATGGCCGATCAGCCATGTTGGTTCTAGAAACTACAGCTAAAAACATTGTTTACTACATCCCTATGCATGTTTGCTTGGATTTCAGTATGTAAACAAAGATGTTCGCCGTTATTTTTCTACTCCACAGCTTGCTGCACGCTTACCTCACTCCCCACCTAGTTACTGCCAAAGACGAATCACCTTATAACTCTAAGCACCTTGAGTTCTACGTTTACATAACTACCTGGGTGTTTTCATGTAGGCGAAAGCGCGGGTACAAGTATGTGTGGATTATTGCAATTACATGGTCGCGTTTGCGATCAGGTTTATGTTATCGCGAAGGCCACGAGCGTTTGTACCTACATGAGCATAGATAGAGTATAGTAGAGATATACTAATAAAGGGGATCATAACATGCTGAATAAAGAAAAAAAGATGCAAAGAGCTCGATTAGAAGTGTATAAATTAACCGACACTATTTTGGTATACATCAGTAATGGAAAGGCAAACTAATAGATGTACAAAAGAAACAGACTAATGAAGTAGAATAGAAAACACATGTAACATGCAATCAAACTCGTCTAAATGCAGCAAGTGTTGTATATTTACCATTAACGACGATTCCATTCTGTTAGACTCCCATCATGCTATGCTGGCCGGGAATGAGGAGTGGATCCAGAAAAAAAATTCGGAGGGGATCCGAAATTTCGATTTTGAAATGTTTATTGCACAATACCTAAGGGGCCATGCATAAATGACGTAGCATTTTTGGGGGTAGGGGGGAACATGAAATTTGCGACGAAGTGTAACGAGGGGGAGGGTAGGGTCAGATGTTGTGCAACGTAGCATTGAAAACAAAAACTTATTGATTAGAGAAAACAATTTAATGTTCCTCCGTTTCCAAGAGAAATAAATTTAAATTCACACAAGTAACTTTTCACACGGTTTTTCATGTGGTGAATTTTACGATTCGCAGAATTGCAAGAACGAAAAGATTTTGTATGCTACATTAGTTAGTTAATGTTGTTAACTAGTTAGTTTGGTAGCTGAATTAAATTTTCTCTTCGGATTCAACCAAACAAAATTTAGTAATTTAGATGAACCTATGCTTCTTAGAATTTCATTCTCCATGACATAAAATTCAAAACAAAACTATTAACACTATATTTGTCATGGAATGGGCTAATTTTGTACGCAATTTGCTGTTATAATGAAAATATTGATTAAAGTTTGTAAGGACATGTATTCAAAAGAATTGAAAAACATATGTATTTTTTCATCCCTCGCCGCGTTGCGCAGGGGGGGGGGGGGGGGTAGGTAAATGCTGTGTTATTTACAAGGGGTAGGTTACAATTTTATGACCAAATGCTACGAGGGGGGTGGGAGGGGTCGAAAATCGCCGAAAAAAAGCTGGATTTGTGTACGGCCCCTAATATGTAATACCCATCATTTAATTAAAATCAGTTTTGGTGGTCGAATCTGTTTTGGAATGATTTTGAGTTTCAAGCGAATTTAAAATTGCAACTTTTTTAAAATTTCTCAAGAAGTCAAAGATCTTCGGTGGAGGGGGGGGGGGTAGTCCGGACTCCCAGAACCCTCCCCCTGGATCCGCTACTGCTGGGAATGGATTCACGTGCCTCGGTAAATTCATTGTACCCTAATTTATTCAATCCGACCTTTCGAATGAATAGAATTAAATGCACAAATTGAACCTCGGAAGTGTTAGCCAGTATTCTATCATATACTCCAGTTCTGCATCCATTCTCTGACTCAACTGTCATAAATACTCAGACGAACGCAAACACAGATAGAGATACGACTGGCACATAACAATTGTATACTAGTACGAAAAACTACAATTAATACGAAACGACAACTAATAGGTTTCTACTTATGTATTTATCAAATTAATTTAATTATTAAATTAATTTAATTAGTCTATGTACGAGGTATGATGACGAGGTCGACCGATAAATGGACACAAAATGACTCTCACTGGGGGCTCCACGAATACCGCCATTAAATTGTGGAACAATGTTTGCAAACACGGCACACAGCAAAAGTCAACCCACGTCGATCCGCCAGTCGGCCACGTCACAGACCAGACCGCACAGACCGTTAGTATGCGCAGCTGCAGAGTAACATAAAACATTAAAAAGGCGCATAAGCACTCTCGGTCTCCTCGATGCACCACTATCGAGGTGTAATGCAATAACCATCTGTCAGAGGTTCTGTAGCACTGATGCACGCAATATGCTTGATGATGTATGCAATATCGGCAAACCACTCAACCTTGGGGAGGGAGTTACGAATTGATGAATACTTTCACATAAAAACTACCAATATGAACTGATACCATCACGATACGCAAAGCTATGAATCATGCTAAAATGTATTCCAAATGGCTTTTGAAAGTTACTGAATTCCAATCAATACCATTCGCAATTAATTGGTCTCAAAATCATAACCAGTAGAGCCAGAAGTCGCGGGGATGCTGATATTTTTTTAATCAAGGTAATATCCATCTCTTAGAGATGAACTCAGATTTTTTTTTCGATGGTCTCCGCAGGGCTCCCAGTCCGAATCGCTCAGACGGGAAATGTCACCCACTAAAACACTGCAGGCCAATTGCAGCGGGCCGTGATTGTGAATGTGATATTCATTGTACGGTTCAGATATGTGAAATTAAAAAGAAGCCTATAATTATGTTTGGTACACACGAGTAGTGGAGAAGCGAGCTACAAAAAGTACAACAAAAACAATGACTAATGAGGTAGAAGAGGAGAACACATGTAACATAGAATCAAACTATGTCTAAATACCAGTACATGATGCTTATTTACCATTAACGACAATTGCATTCTGTTAGCTTAGATTGATACTATGCTTACCGGTAATGGATGATTCACCAGCGTCAACTTATTTTGTCCAATCCGTTCTTCCCGAATGAATCGAATCGATTGCACGAATTGAACACCGATAAAAAGGGACCAACGAATTCTAGGAATGATTTATCACATACGCCAGTTCTGCATCCATTCCCTGACCCAGCTGTTACAAATACAAATAGAAGAACTAGAGATGAACAAATGAATTTCGAATCGATCAAAAGAATCGACTCTTCAAAAAGTGCCGTTTTTATTGAACTGCGATTCACTGAAAAAAGTAATTATTATGCGCCTAATGAGATCCAACAAGAACCGGATGAGTCGATTTGATAATTTGCTGTGATTATGAATCTTTAGAGCGAATGAAACGAAATGAATAACAAACATTGAACACTGTTTATAAACACGGAATAAAACATCATCAAAACAGATGTTATATCCAACATAATGGTAAAATGTGTGCTCCAATCAACCGAAGATGAAGCAAAACCTATCATGGTTTCCAAACTGGCTCCTCTACTAGTTGTTAGAGCATTTTTGACAACATTGCGTCTAAATGGGAAGTCTCACCAAATCCAACAGTAACAGTTAAATTAGAGATAGTCAAATAATAATCTTCTCACACTCACATGTGATCCAACTATTTGATGGGAGGGAAGAAAATCAGTTTACCCTGCTCTTTTCGAAATTAAGCTAAAACGCATATACATAGCTTCAACGTCAACATTCTCTCTAAAAGTTTTCGAGAACCATAAAATGAATTGAGTTCATTATTGCAAATGGAACTATGATAGAAAATTACTTCAAATATGTATATCACGAAAGCGTTTCTTAAAGCCTTGGATTTTTCCCGTTTTATCTCAAACAATCATTTTTCAAAGCACGAGGCACTGATTCGATCAAAAGAGTCGATTCATTTTAGTGAGTGAATTGGATACGGTTCACTCTCCAAACTGAATCGGTTTGCCCAATCGACTATCACATAACAATTGTACACTACTACTAAAAACTACAATTATTACAACTGATAGAGTTTAACTTTAACTATATTTAGTAATTCGCCTGAACACGTTGACGAAGTCGACTTCCACTGCAAGCCGTGCTCACAATCACTACGCTGAAACTGTTGAACAATGTTTGCAAAAACAGCTCACAGAAAAAGTCAATTTACGGTGACTCGCCAATCGGCCACGCTAGTGTGCACAGGCTGTTGGCTGACCGTTAGTTTGGGCTGGTGCAGAGTATGAAAAAGCACAAAACATAAAAAATGTCCATAAGCCCCCTCGATCTCGTCGATGCACCACTATCGAGGCGTAATACAATAACAACCAAACATGCACAAATATGCTTGATCATGTTTGCAATACCGTCAAACCCGTCAACCTTTACAAACTATCTTAATTTTTAAAACAAAAACTAATCGATTTTTTAATGAAATCAACGCCATAACTAATCTTTGATTGCCAATACTTTCATTGACGATTTTGCTATCAAAATAAGAAAGAACAGTTATAAAAATCTTATCAATTAGTTCGTTGGTATCATACTGTAAAGAAATGCTTCGCGGCAATTGTTGGCAAATTTGTCGACTTGCGTAAGGATTGGACTTTATACCTTAAACATCACCAAAAATGTCTGAATATTATCGAATTCAAAATTATTATAGTCCATTGATCTGTGAACCAGTTAAAAAAGTATAATTTAAAATTACCAACCACTCCAAGTGATTGCCGGTTGAGATATCGAGTAAGTCTTTAGAAAGTCTTTGGAATTAAGTAAAAAAATCTTTGTCCGGTATTTCTGGATCCCGGGAATGAGAACACAATATACTGGGATTAAGAAAGAAAAAATCCCGGGATTCTGGAAAATAAATTACCGCTCAAGCAACACCGTTTGTTGACTAACAGTTTCTACAAAATAGTTGTTGGTTGAAAAGAAATGTATATCAACCATTCTTAAACTGATTTAGCAATTAAAAAGGCGTATCAGCAAAAGTTTGGGGTTATGCAACAAACCGCGGTTATTATATGTTTCAAGTGTTGTTTGAGCGGGTTGGAACCTCTATCCACAATGTCAGAGAAATTCACTAAGCCACCTGGGACCTTGAAGAGACACCTACCACGAAGCTTAGGAAAGGATTTTTTCCTTTTTCTATTGTTTCTAGTTGCAGCACAAGATGTTTCCTCCTGAGGTTCAACACAGTCGCCTTCGTCAGTAGACAAGTTAGTATAGATTTTCGTAGAAATCGGTGGTATTTTTAACATTTCTGCAAAAGACCGGTTAGAGTGTCCCTGAAGGGAATCCTGAAGATTGTGCATGCGCTGTTTGTACGCTGGGCATGTCGGAAGATAATGTGGATTTCCCCCACAGTAGAGACACTTTTCAACATTCCTTCATTCCTGTGGAACATGATTCCCACTGCATTTCTCTCAACGAACCTTATTGCTACAATGGGAGCATGTGTGCCCCAATTGTTTGCAATTAGTACAGTTCATGATCCGCGCCACAAAAAGGCGAACAGGTAGACGAACCTTGTCCAAGAGGAGGTAGTTAGGTAGAGCAGACCCGGCAAAGGTCGGCCGATATGAGTTTGAGCTGGCATATCTTTCCGTCAGCTGCGACTGATGCTGAATGCAAACGTTTGCCCTCTAGTATCTTCACTGGCTGAAGCTTGGGGTCTTTAAAAGAGCCAACTCCATGTGTCAACAGATCCACACAATTCAAACTCGAATAGGAAACGACCCCGCTTATTTCAACCCTATTAGCTGGGACGTACACTCCTTCCCGAGCAGAGTATGACTACAAATTGAAAACTAAACTTGATATTGTGATGTTCGGAAAATGATTACTCAGGTTGTTATTGTTTTGGTCGTTTTAACGATTAAAATATCAAAATGGAGCGCAGCAAAATTGTCCTATGACATCAAACAGAAAACTAATTCTGCTATCAGTGAGAGTAAATTGAAAGCTCATTGAGATGTTGAAATTTTTTTGATAACAAAATATGTATTCACTTTGATGTTTTAACAAAGAAATATAAACATAGAACATTCTTCTAAGAAACAAAGAAAAATGAGATCACAATTTGATGATATATTTAAAAAATCAAAAACTGATAGCAACATAAGATTTCAATTTGAAGCTATTGTCAAAATATGAATTCTACTTGTTGTAATTTTGATGTTCGACTTTGCTCGGGTTCGTAAAAGGCCCGTAGGCTGTAATATCATGTGCCTGATTTAAATTATTAACCACCACCCGAAGCTTATCAGGGCGAATTTTTGATATTTCTGCCACGGCCGAATATCGTTCAGTTAGAGCTCGCGAACTGTATTAGATTCAAAACCTTTTTGTGTTTAACCCGGAAGAAAATCAAGCACTCGGTAACCGAGCTTCGATATACCTTGAGTCGGGAAGCCGATTTTGTATCGATATACATCTCACCTCGAGGTGAACCATTACCAGGGGTAGTCATTTTTGCACGGGCCTATTGCCCAGTGCACGTTAGTAGGAGAACTAAGAAAGGGAAACGTAAAATAATAACGAATCTTGTATAACGGTATACAGGCAGTTCACAAAACCAAACACTGCTACTGCTCTGCTGGTCGACTAACGGTTACCACACACACAACAGAAGAAAAAGTCGAAAACTACGAAAAGGCGGAAAATGAACAAGATAACTTAGAACGCGGATTCTTTGTAGCTATACACTGCACGGACTGGAAAGACCAACTGTTCGTTGCGAAAGTAACCGTAGCCATGAGAAAAAAAAGTTATATCCTCCATATATTCCGGATCTGGCGCCATTAGATTATCATTTGTTTCGTTCATTACAAAACCTTCTTAATGGAAAAATATGTCCATAGATAATAGCAAAAATCAATTAAATTAGCATTTTACTTAAAAATCGGTTTATAGTAGTGCCAAACTATGTTTTACCAAAAAGATGGAAGCGGGAGTCGAACACTTTGATGAATACTTGGTGCATTAAAGAATCTGTATTAATTTAGAAAGAGAAAAACCTTTGTCTATCATTGCTCAAAATTGCATTGCTCAAAAATTTGAGGAGTCTATAGAATTTGATATGGAACGAAAACTTAAATTACCTGGTATGATAACGTTTTTTGGGTTATTGAAAAGAGAAATCTTACCCAATGATCTTGAATATTTTAAACAGATATTACTAAATTCATCTCGAATTGTTTAGTAGCGCATTGATCGGAATCAACTTCCGTCCACTTTTGAAAATATTCTTGCACCAAATTATTAAATCTGATAAAATTGGACCATGATAATGAATTAATTACTCTTTAAATGAGCAGGTTGTGAGGACCAGGATGTTGCAAATGAACAGAATTAAATTATGGCAAAACTTAAATTAAACTATGTACCCGTGTACAATAGGGTGTCCCAAAATGACATCATGTTAAAAAAGTCATCGGGCTCACTTCTTAAATGAAAGGTTAGGGTATTAGGATCACTTCCTTCTTTGGAGTGAGTTTGCTAAACCGCTCCCTACTGGTGGCGAATTTTGATTTTTTGAAAAATGCTATTCATCAAACACAACACTGTTCTACAAAACTAATAAAACAATTCGAATATGCTTAGTCCGCATTTAGTTTTTCGGAAAATAGAAGGAAAATTATGAAAGATGGCGTTTTCCGTTTGTCTCTAGTACATCAGAATCGGTTTCTTTGATTTAAAAAAAATAATTTTGTATATTAATAACCACTTAGCTGGGTTTAAAATCACGAAAATTAAACAAATGTGTCGAGTTAGTTGCAAGTTATGGCGTATATATGAATGCTGAATTGATTGCAGTATTCACACACTTACGCTCCTTTTATTTGCATCTTGCGAGATGTAAATATTTTTAAGTGTGCAGATTTCGTATATAAGGTCTCATTTCCGTGTTAGGTACCTTAGAGTGAAGGAAAATGAGAAGAGTGAGGTGAGTGTTGAGCATCTGATTTTTACGGTTTAGATCATACCATTCCTAAATAGTCAATTTTAAAGGCTTTGTATTTTCAAAAAAAGTTTTACAACAGAATACAGCGCATCTTTCGATACAAAAATTTGGTGATTAAACCTCCTAGAAGTAATAATGGAGAATTAACTTTTCAAAAAGTAATTGGAGACTTCATGTCATTAGCAAAGTTATTATTATTTTTATAATTGATGGCACAAAAAATCATCAAATGCTCATAATTCTGATGTATTACAGACAAACGGAAAACGTCAATTTTCATCATTTTCCTTCTATTTTCCGAAAAACAAAATGCGGACTAAGCTTATTCGAATTGTTTTATTTTGTAGAACAGTGTTGATTTTGATGAATAGCGAAAAATAATAATTACAAAAACTTGATTAACTCATACCCAGCTATACACTTTCTTCAGCAAAATTATGTCTCTATAGTTCGCTCAACTATTTAATTTTTAGATACCCAGTTTTGAAGAAAAACTAATGAAAAACACCAAAAATTACATTTTTCACTAAGTTTTAATGGTTCTGTCACTCACATAATCCAAAATTTGTACAAACTAACTAACAAAACTGTTGAAAATAAGACAGTTCATGAGCACTTCAACAGGTATGAATTTGAAATTTTACCCAAAATCAGCCCATTTTTCAAAAATTTAAAATTCGCCACTAGTAGGGGACGTTTTATCAAATTCATTTCGAAGAAGAAAGTGATCCTAATACCCTAATCTTTCATTTAAGAAGTGAGCCCGATGACTTTTTTTAACATGATGTTATTTTGGGGCACCCTAGTGTACAACCTGTAGCTTGTTCGTTTGATGGATTGCCATCTGACTAAACAGCAAGTTATCGATTTCATTATTTCAGCATTCATCTGTCTAAGAATAGCGGGAATGACAAAAGGGTCAATTGTAGACAACATTTTAAAAAGATTGTGATATAAGTCATTTTATCGTTGAACATGCTTAACCGAAGCACCGCACATCATCGAAAGGCACCGTATCATCGTTCCTATCGTGTGCCGGTAAAATATACCCACCAGAACATAACTGTGACTAGAAATCACGAATTCATCCAATAATGGGTAAACAGATCGATTTTCCTGCCCACTATGGCCGTCAGACGGTCGTGGTGGGGGCTGGGGCGAGGGATACCAACCGAAAAAAGGATTATTATTTATCGATACAACCTATTATCCATCGCCGGTGCGCACAACCTTTGTAGTCGAACTACACACGGTATAACCTACGGGCCACGAGCCAACCCTATCCAATTTGTTGGATCATCCCTTCGTTTAGGCAGGAGAAAGGCAAGGACGAACACACAACAAAACGATAAACTGCCTTGATTCCCAGTCATGAATGGGAACTTGAATACACCGTGAAGCTAATAAATTATTTTCCAATTTATGTATTATTCATTTTGCTGATTTAGAAACTGTTTGATCTATTCATGTAGAAAATCATTAACATGCTATTAGCAGTGATCAATTGACCTACGTACCTGCAGGAATGTGTACAACTTGAACCGGATAAATTAATTCAATTGACCATTTGTTAAAGCTGCAGGCTGAATCTAATCTAATTTAAATCCAATCTTTACATGTAGAAAGATCGACGAACTCGAAAATCCTCACACTTTTCGAAATTTTACACTCCAATAAGCAATCCCTAAAAAGAGAAACACTATGAAAGTCTGCTCGTTTGTGACAATTTGTTAACTTTGTCCATAAGACACGTGCCATTGTTGTTCATCTGCAGTTGAACATATTTTCGTCCTAACTCAGGAGAGGTCTTTCGGGAAAGTTTCTGTTTTCTTCTGATGGTGTTCACGTGCAATCGGTTCAATCTGGGATAATTTAATAACTATTTCCAAGAGCTCGTTTGAAAGTTTTTGATTCGATAAAAACTGTAGGTAGGTACATGCAACGTTTCGACAAACAGTGCGTAAAGGTGGATCGAGAGGGATGAGACGTGCGGACGGCAAGGTGTTTTCTGTTTCGACCTGACACGTATGATTTCGATGTCCTGTTTAGAAGAGGTACTAGTTCCCCTCTACTGAAGACTTCATATAATGGAAGATATTGTGTTGTGATTCTCGGAAATTGCGAGAAGGATTTTTTTGTTTTTCAACGTTATTTACTTAAGTTTAGCATTGCAGTACGTTGAAGAATCAACCAGTAAATTATTTTGTAAAGTGAATATTTGTCACTAGCAGAAATTAATTGGAGTGTCTAAAACTAAGTTGCTATTTAGTGCTACATAACCTATTAGTTACCATTATCAAGTTTTTCAATTTGAAATGATTTTTTCTTTAATTGGAAATTTTCATACGAAAGGGAAGTTCAGAAGTATCTTAATACTAGGAATAGAGTTTAATATAAAACAGAGCACTATTTTTGGTATTGTTAAATACCAAGAGAAAAAAATTTAGAAAAAAATGGCGGTGGTCAGCTATTTTCGTCCGCGTCCCTTATCACCAATTTTTATAAAGTGATTCATCAGCAGTGCTATCTATGAAAATGAACCACCTTGTTTATGCAACTAATTTCTTCCGATCTTTTTTTAAATGCAAATAATTAAGCAATCTTCATTTCGTTATATTCTGAATTGCACATATTTTGTCGTATGTAATTTTAAATGTACTTTCATTCGATGGCATTGTAAGGGAACACGTATCCGCCGGTTGATGCCAATCGAGCTGACATTTCTTTAGACTCAGCAAACTCATTTATTTGTTTGTTTAGTGTTTATTTGACCAACTAGGAAACGAATCCACTGGATCTTTAATGCGTGTGGGAAATACGCATTAGCTTGTCTGAGTGAATGACTTTTGAATTATGTATGAAGGTGGAGAATTGACAATTCGCAAGATCAATTCCAATACAATTACCAATTTGCGGCAGCCATTTCAGCACGAGGAACAAATGTTTTATGGTCATATTTATTGCTTTACTTTTAGTCCATTAACTCAGCAGTCAATTATACTGAGCTAAAAATATGTACGTACTGTTTGGAAACGGGGGGTGTTTTTCTGTTTCGCGTCTTCATTGTAATATCGGAACGTTTACTCGAACGAGGTGGAAAATTTCAAGTTACGGGATCTCAATATGCTTGTGATTATATCAATAAGGACCGTTTATAAATTCTGCCACGCTATTAGGAGGAAGAGATATGACTAACTGTGACATAAATGGGAGGGGAGCACGTCAGGTGCTTTGACGCAATCGGCCGTTTTACGCACGATTGCGCCATGTATAGAGGAAATTCCATAGAACATGAACTTTTGCGAGTAGCGGCATTAATGTGCTTCTACAAAATGAAGAAAAAACTAAAATCATTTGATTCGTATTAGACCAAGGGAAAAATTAACGTGGTAATATGACAGAGAGTTAGTTAGTGTTGGGTAATCTTTGCGTGACATAATTTATGAATGTTCCACGGTCCAGTTTACATTGTCGACAACATTCCTGACAGCCGGCTGTCCGGAGTACAAGTTGTTTTCGATGAAACAATCTCGATAAACTGCAGGATACGTAAATGTTCTAGGCGTTTAAACTCTGGGATTACCCAGAGCTTAAACGCCTAGAACATTTACGTATCCTACAGTCAATAAACTATTCAAACATCTTATGCACGAAAGTATATTCTCAGTCGCATCGCTTGCTTGAAGCGAATCCTGACTAACAACCCACCCACTACCCAATCCGTGGTACTTATGGGAATGTCACTGAGTCGGGGCCTTCCGTTAAGTAAGTACCACATCAACACTTCTTTTCTCATACCAAGTTACGGTAAAGATGGTCGTGGCCCGCAATGGTGGCTCTCAGGCGAAATTCTTGCTTGGACTGGATCAATTTTTATTCCCAAACAATGCTCCTCAAGTAGTCTGGCTGGAAATGAGAGTCATCAGTCTGCAATCTACGAAGTATACCGTGCTTACGTAGCGCAACGCAACGCAACGCAAGAGGAAAAATTTTAGAAAAAAATGAATACTCGTCTGTCGTATATGTGATGCTCAAGTGTCTTTTTGACCTACACTGCCCTTGAGTTCTTTCAGGTGGTTCTTATTCTTGAGCATTTGAGCGTAGAATTGTGACAACCGAACCGACCAAATGGGCAATTAAAAGTTTAGCTCAGTATAAGTCTCCGGGAAAGGATGGAACTGGTCTACTACAAAAAGGATATGAACACTTCAAGCATATTTTGAAAAAAGGTTCTTAGTTGTAGTTTTGCAACAGGATACATTCCATTAGCGTAGCGGGAAATAATTGTCAAAATCATTCCCAAGGTTAAACCATCTTCAGAGGATGCTCTTGATGGCGATGATTGGTGCGTTTTCTACAACATCTACTGCTGCTCTAGAGGCACTCTTGAACATAAAACCACTACATGTGTTTCTGAAACAAGAAGCGCTTTCTTGTGCATACTGTCTTAAGGTTACTGGGCTCTGGAACAGTATCCCAATAGATCGTGCAACTAGCCACACAAGACTGTGGCCCCATGCATGTATTTTTCCTTTTAGATCTTTCAATGTGAGAATTCCTCGCGAGGAATGGCTATCTTTTCTTTTTTTTTTTTTTTATTTTTTTTTATCTGGCTGGATGGAGTGAGAACTTGAAGAATCCGTAGTTTATTATACTGACGGTTCATTTTGGAGGGCTGAGGCTATTGTCATGAAATGAGATTTAACCAATCTCATTCGCTTGGTAGATACTGTACCGTATTCCAAGCAGAAATCGTTGCAATTCTGTGTGGCGTACAATCAAATTTGCGGTAAAAGAATCTATTTTTTCTCTGACAGTCAGGCTCCCCTGAAAGCACGTAATTCGGAAGATTCGAAATCGAGATTAGTAATCGCATGTCGAATTCAAATCGAAGAATTTAGCTTTTCAAATGCTATCTACTTTCTATGGGTACCCTGCCATTCCGGTATTACTGGAAATGAATGGGTGGACGAAATGGCTAGAGCTGGCGCTGCGACTGACTTCGTTGATCCAGAACCAGTTCTATCACTGTCGTTTCGTTGGATAAAGCATAAAATTCGCTCTTTAGCTGCATCGGAACATGCCAACCATTGGTGTAGCTTGCAAACTTGCATTCAAACAAAGACTTTTCTGCCGGATATCAGTCAATGTCAAAGAATTTGTTGCATTTTTTCAAGAACAACTCCAGTATTCTAGCCAGGGCACTGACTGGACATTGCAAACTCAATTATCACATGGCCACTATTCAGTGCGTTGAGTATTATTCATGTGATCTTTGTGAATTCGATTACGGATCATCATATCATTTGATATGCAACTGCCCTGTAGTAATGCAATTACGCATCCGGATTTTTGGTTCTCCATACAGAGATGAACCTATGTAAAGAGAGCTGAAGCTAAACGAGCTATAGTTTGAGCCGTATTTGAATGACAAATGGTACTGTCTTTCTGTATTCTCAATATCTCCTTGAGGGTGCTGATATATCCGCGCACTGCATAAATAAAAATTCTAAATACCTCCGGGGGTTGGAAGTTTGATTCCTGCTATTGTAGCACCTGCAGATCGTTCAGCATTCCTCCGGGGGTGCCGAATGCTCTGTTTTAATTATTCTGAGTTGTTATTTTCCTTACCCCTAACCTTACTGTCGTATCCATGGTCGAAGTATTTTCCGCTTCAAAGCGTCTTTACCTATCAATAGTTCTTAACAGACTGAATCGTATTCGCACTTCCATCGGTTTCCCTTCCGCAAAATATATCAACACACTCGCTTACGTGTGTTCGATGTCTGTAGTCACTGCATGACACGCTGATACGCACACAGCTGTACTCATTGCTCTTGTATTTTGTCAACCAGTCAATCCCTCTTCTTCTCACAAGGCATATATAGTGAAACTGAGACTGCTTGAATGTTCTTATCCTGTTGCATTCACATTCGTACCGATATACCGATTCATTAAGGTGGAATGTATACTTTTTACTCACATATTCTAATATTGGAATGATATTTCTTAAAATTATCGGTTTTAGATAAATTATTTCTCTTCCAACAATATCTTATACACTACACTTACCACTTCCCCAATCTTTTCCATTAGGGAAATGATGAAAAGACGATTCTTGGCAAGGCACAAATCTCCGATCAACATGGGGAACGTGCCATTTGAGCCAGACGCTACTGATTGCTGATTATAGTACGAATAGAGTTTAATATAAAATGGAGCACATTTTTGGTATTGTTAAATACCAAGAGGAACAATTTTGAGGAAAAATAAAAAAATTGCTAATGAATCCTCCATTTGAAATATGTTTTGAGACTAGGTAGTATCAGAATTTAACGCTTTCTTTTGTTTAGAATAGGTGGAACTATTAGATAAGATTGAAAATAGGGGAGACACAAATTTACTTTTCGATAAGAAGACAGTTAATGATTGTGGAGCATCAAACTTGCGGATCCTGCGGAACGAAGGATAATGGTCTGCAGATCTATAAGGGCAGTTCATACTAACTGTGTCATGGATTAGTGTACGTGAATCGCCTGTCAGAAGATAATAATGTCTGTATTGACTTCCGAATTCCTCGAAATTATGTAGTTATCGTATTTTTTCAAAATTCTCGAAAAACTGAAACTTGGTAGAATTTAAGCATATGATGGAAGATTTTAATAGAAAAACTTACCGATTTAACTAAAGTTTGGAATGTCAGTCGTTTACGAATTTAAACAGTACTGGAGATATATAACTGTATGTTCAAAACTAGGCTAGTTATTAGGGGTTAAAGGGATCTGAAAAATAAATATTCGAAATGATTGTTTTTGTCATTTCCGAATTTTTAATAAGTCGAATGTTTATCCAAGACGTTACGCGATAACATTGGCAATAACATGTCCAGCATGGTCTCCCTAGCAATCGCACGTCGCTCTTTTTTGTAATTAGCTGTAAATGCAGTATACCTTATTTATACAACATACTGAATACAGTTTATTCTATTGTAATAAGATCTAACTATCGCCACAATTTGTATGGGGCAACCGCCTTCGCCTTCAATAGTACAGAATTCGAAGGCAGCGACGCGTAAGAAACATTTTCCGGCCAAACGAGCTGGCCTGAGTGAGGGAAAACTGGTTGACTGGAAGTGAACAAAAACAGAAATTCCGTTCCATATAACCACCCGCAACCACAACAATACCGTAAAAGTTAAATGAAAATCGTAAACTATTTTCCAAGCCATTTCGCTTCATTCCCCATCGGAGACTAGCAGCTCGTTTTTGATAGTAGATATTTTCTACCCAGGGAAAGGAAAAGAGGAAAAAAAAAGTTCTGTCAATATAGTTCAATCGTTAACGAACATCCATTTTATCTCCTTTCTAGTTTCAAGAAGTCCCCATGCCAACCCCCCCTTAGTCGACAACGACTAAGAGCTTTTGGTGAACACTGACAATTTGTGCATCCTGCAGAACAGTATAGCCGCAGCAAGTTGAAACTTTATATCGTGAGCGGCCAAACGCCGTCGTTTTTAAGATGTGCTCGATATTGGAGCATTCTAGTATGGGTAGCAATTATTTTATTAAAAATCTCGTCAAATGAGTGCGACAGTGATAATAGGATACATTGTTTGCGAATTTGTATTAAAATTTTTCAAGTACCATCAAACGAAGTATGAGAAAAATGGCCTAATCCGGATGTTTTCAACGGTTTTCGGAAATTTGTACAATACCTGTGTCTCATAATTTTCGAAATTCGAAGGAAGGCGAAAAGAAAGATGAAACAGAAGAATGAAATATATATTGCTACACAATACGATCACAAGACAAAAACGTTACAGGATGGATTTTCCACTTCTTCCACTATACATAGATTCATCTATGTATGGAGTACCGAAAGTTGTGATGATATGTTGAGCCGTAATTGGATTCATGTGTCTTGTGGTAATTGTGGTTGCACTGTTCAGTCAGTGCCTTAAACAGAATACTGTAATCATGCTTGAATAAATGTAACGAAATCTTCGTTGTTGTTAGTTTCAATTTTTTCCGGATGGGTACCCGAATGCAGCGTACGAGTGAATCGTGTGGTTCCTGCCCACTAATCGTTAACCCTAGAAGGTTTTTGTATTTATTTCCAATTTAGGGGACGGGCATAGCGTAGTTGGTAAATCGACTGCCTTGTACGCAGCTCACCTGGGTTCGAACCCCGCACATAGGGTTAAATATTTTTCCAAAAGAGATTTCTCTAACCCGAAAAGAGGCGAATGACCCTAAGGTTAAAACCTCGATAATCAAAAAATTAAATTAAATATTTCCAATTTTAACTATTTTAGAGGATCACATAGAATGGTTTTTAATATGCTACCTACTATTCTTTAAATCACTACAAGTCGTCTTATCAAAATGACGTAAGTTTTAAAGGTAAGAGTCGATAACAAAGCACTCGATTTAATGCCCTGTGCCACCAGTAATATGCATCTCCTTCGCACAGTGATACTTTTCCATACAAAGTTGTGACAAAATTATGAAAATTTATTTATGTGGCTAAAAATTGGGTTTTGAACTAATTTTGAATCGTTGAATCCATTTTAGCTACCAGTTTTGAAATTCCATCATTCTTTTTTCAGCTATTTTTATGTAAACTCATTCGAAGTCATTGGTCGTTATACAACCAATTTGTAAAAAAATTTATGAGCTACAGAGCGTCTCCATATGAGAAATTTCAAAAACATAGATATAAAGACTTAGGCGAAAAAATGCGCAAGATTGGGCTTGTATATATAAAAATTACATTAAATTTTGAATCAGATTCACGATAAATAACCCATGTGAGACCATCTCAAAATTTGTAAGACGAATAAAGATAAATTACCGATATGACATTCAATTTGTTTATTGCTTTTTATCGATGCAGAGCAAACATAGACAATTTCTGCACAAAAAGCTCAATGTACTCAAATGGAGAAAAATCAGTTTCAATATTCGGCGATGCTTTTCTAAATGTAGTTTTTATTGTAGGTATAAATTACTTTATGACCATGTTTTTCCGGAAGCATCTTTGGTTAAACCTTATGACAATATAACAAAGAATTTAATTCCTGTGTGCTTTTAGTGCGTAGAAACTAAAAAAATGCTTACGCACAATTTGCATCACAGTCGTGATTTCGCCCTTCAGCACACCACCATTTGCGGAAGGGCTAAACTGTGTACATAATTTTCAGAAGGGCGCGGTAAATGGGCTAAACTGACTCCGTCTTGCTGGGTAGGGCTGGGTAAATGGGCGAGCTTGACAGTATACTTTTTAATAGGGCTCAGCAAATGGGCGCATAGAAACCCAATGTAAATGAAAGGGCGCGTGCATCTTTTCTTCGAATTACATGAAAATATCGAAATATTCGAATGTTTATGTGCAACAACTATCGAGTATGACATGATTGTAGTAGATATTGCTTATCATTTATATAACAGAACCGCCGTTTAAAGAATAATTTTGTGAATAACAACCGTACGCCCAGTTCTGTCAAAAAATGTAAGTTTAGCCTTTATATTCCATATGAGAAGAAGGGCCTAAGTCGAAATCTCGAAGAAAATGCATGTTTCGCCGTTTTGTTTTCTTTAATTATAAATCAAACTAAAAACTTGTAGTATTTTTGTCGCATAATGTCATAATAGCGAAAACGCAGTTTGTTTACATTTGCGATTTAAGCCCTAATGAAAGATCTATGTCGAAATCTCTTGTTTCCTTCCCCAAGGTTTAGGGGTTTGACGGTATTGCAAACATCATCAAGCATCAATTGCTTTAAAATGGGTATTGCATTACGCCTCGATAGTGGCGCATCGAGGAGACCGAGAGGGCTTATGCGCCTTTTTATGTTATATGTCTTTTCATACTCTGCACCAGCGCATACCAACGCTAAACCACTGGTCTATGCGCGGTGGCGTGGCCGACTGGCGGATCGACGTAGATTGACTTTTGCTGTGTGCCATGTTTGCAAATATTGTTCTATTGGTGGTATTCGTGGACGGGGCTCACGGAGGGAGTCATTGTGTGTCCATTTATCGGTCGACTTCGTCATCGTGCATACACTAATTAAATTAATTTAATAATTAAATTAATTTAGAATAAGTAGAAACCTATTAGTTGTAGCTTTGTGATAATCGTAGCTTTTAGTACTAGTGTACAACCGTTATGTGCTAGTCGTATGTGTATCTATGTATGTATTCGTCTGAGTATTTGTGACAGTTGGGTCAGGGAATGGATGCAGAACTGACGTATATGATAGAATAGTGGCTAATACTTCTGGTGATCAATCTAAGCATTTGGTTCTATTCATTGGGGAAAGTTGGGCTGGATAAATTAGGGTAAAATAAATTTACCGACGCACGTGAGTCATCCATTCCCGGCCAGCATAGCATGATGAAAGTCTAACAGCATGCAATTGTCGTTAATGATAAATATACAACATTTGCTGCATTTAGACGAGTTTGATTGCATGTTATATATGTTTTTCTATTCTACTTCATTGGTCTGTTTCTTTTGTGCATCTATTAGTTTGCTTTTCCATTATTTATGTATACCAAAATAGTATTGTTCAATTTATACACTTCTAGTTAAGCTCTTTGCATCTTTTTTTTCTTTATTCGGCATGTTATGATTCATTTAATTATTATATCTCTACTATACGCTATCTATACTCATATAGGTACAAACGCTCGTGGCCTTCGCGATAACACAGGCCTGACCACGGGAGTGACCATGCAGTTGCAGTAATCCACATATACTTGCGCCCGTGATTTCGCTTACATGAAAACACCCCGGTAGTTAAGTAAACATGGCATCTTTAAACTTCCAAACGCGGTCTCAAACATTAACCCACCACTCGCGCGATCATGAAACGGTCACGTTCGAAAGTTTTACCAGTGACGCTCATATTCACTAAACAACACGATCCATGGTGACATGACCTGGAACTCAAGTTTACCCATAGGAAAACGGACTACCATCTGTACCATACACTAAAAATTAAGCATCAGATTCACGGTTCGCGCGCGATCAAACAAGAATACACGCTACATCATTATAAAATCAAAATTATACACTCGAAGTCACACACACACACACACACACGTGACAATCACGTTAATATATAAATGCTTGAGCCCTTCGCGACCATCCCCGGCACCTACACCCGCGATCTCGTAAACATGATAACATCTCGGTGATAAAGTGAATGTCTCAGCTCCTAAAATTTTCAAACGCGGTCTCAAGCGTGAACCTAAAAACTTCCGCACTCGCACGACCATGAATCGGTCACCTCCGGATGTTTCTATCCTTGATATCAGCAGACTAGGTGCATGCCTTCAATTGGATTAATTAAAAAAAAAGAAAGCTCTCATATCCACTGGACACCATGGCGACATGACCGAGGACTCTAGTGATATGGGGTAACTTACTCCCTGTCAGAATGTGAATTGTACACCAAAAACTAATTATCAAAATGAAGGTCCGCGTGACCATCCAAGAACGCACGCGTATATAGGAAATGCCACACGGTTACAAAATCCAGTCTTGTACACGCGAAGTCACATGAACGCGAGCACACGTGACAAACACGTTAGCATACGAACGCTTAAGCCCTTCGCGATTAACAACGCACATCTACGTTCGCGATCGCGCAAACTTAGTAACATCCAGGTAATAAGGAGAATGTTTTAGCACTCACGAGGTTTAAACGCTGTCTCAAACACGAACCTACAAACGTCCGTTTTCGCGCGCTAATGAATCTGTCACGTCCTGAAACCATTACTCTCTGTCCTAAAAACTTAGGTCCATACATTCAGTGGGACCAATAAAAAAATAAAGCAAATATCCACTAGACAACGCGTTCCACGGCGACGTCACCGGGCACTCTAGTGATATGGAGGATCTCACACTCTTTTAGCATCTTAGCAGTACACCAAAAAATAAAGTATTAGATTCACGGTCCACGCGCGTTATAGAATGGAATTCATACACGCGAAGATACATACACGTTAGCACACGCGACATACAAACGCACACGCGAGCGAACACGTTAACGTACAAATGCTCGAGCTCTTCGCGATGATACACGCGATCGCGAGTCCCTACGCCCGCACATACCTGAACCGCACAATGAATATCACATTCAGAATCACGGCCCGCTATAATTGGCCTAATGCAGTGTTTTATGGGCGAGATTGCCTGTCTAGTCTGCAAATTGTAGTATGTGATTCTGACGGGGAGCCCTTCCGAGAACCTAGCTCTACAGCTCCAGTAGGACAACTCTCGAAAAAAAAGCTCAAATCTCTTGTTTCAATCCTTTTTCTTTCCGAAGAAGTCAAAAATTCTCCAATCGATCGTGTAGTTCTTGTGATATCGTCATTTGAAATTGGAAGGTGCGACAATTATTTTGAATTCAATTGAACAGAATCCTCGATGTCACTTGCTTCAACGATATTTTAAAAAATCATTTTCCATCCGATCACTGTAAAATATTAAGATAATTTTATAGAAATGAAAGAAAAATTAACTAAATATTTGACCTTTTCAAGATATTGATTTTTGGGGTTTTGCCACTCGTCGTACCAGTGGCACGATGAGTGACAAAACGTCGAAAATGTCTTGTGATTCTTTTGCAAATATTTATTTTATTTTTCTTTCAGTTTAAGTAAATCGAAATATCTCGAAATTTTACCATAATCGGATGAAAACTAAATTTTTCACATGTCGTTGAAGCAGGTGATGTCGAGGATTTCTGTTCAATTCAATTCATTAGAATTGTTCGTACCTTCGAAATTCAAATGGCGATATCTCAAGAACTACAGGGCCGATTGGAGTAGTTTGAAGCTGTTGATGTGAGCTTTTTGTGCAAAAATGATTCGGGCTTGTTCTATATCAAGGAAAAGCAATCGAGAAAATCTATGTCATATAAGTAACTTATCTTTATACGTCTTCCAATTTTTGAGATGGTCTTCCATGGGTCACTTATCATCAATCTGACTTAAAATTTAGTGTAGTTTTAAGATATAAAGGCCTCATCTTGCGCATTTTTGCACCGAAGTTGTTATGTCCATGTTTTTGAAAATACCCATATGGAGATGCCCTGTAGCTCATAAATCTTCTTACAAATTGCTTGCCTAAATAACATCATATTACTAAAAAATTAGTGATTTTTACTAGTTTTGTCAACCATTTCTGCTATCCGATGTGATTGACTACTATTATTAACCCGTTAACGTCCAACTTCTTAAAATGGGTTTATATTAAAGTAGTCGAAAAAAAGAATTATGGAATTTCAAAACTTATAGCAGAACGGATTCAGCTACCCAAAATTAGTTAACATTTATGTGTCCAACAAAAAAAACACCTTTAACAGGCCAACGAGGGTACCCGGGTACCCACAAATTGAAATGCTCATAACTATGGCTTCCTTTAACCGATTTGGACACTTTTAGATGTTTTGGATTCAAGAACTCGTCTACTTTTTGATTCTGTACAATAGAATTGGAATAATGGATCTGGTTTTTGGTAATCCGGATTTTCCGGAGTAATGTTCCAGTACTAGGATGTGATTTGTAAATTTTAATAATGCCCTAGCAATATGAGTATCAAAACTCTTCAAATTGTCTCGGAAGTCTGTTTTTTATTGTTATGGGACCCTATGGCAATTTGAAAAATGTAATTGGAATGGAATGGCCACTCACGGCCCCACGGGAATATGCTCCGGAATGTCCGTTCCGGGGTCAAATAACCAAATCGTTCCAAAACCACGAGATACGGCCTACTGATGCAATTCCAAGAATTTTGATACCCATATTGCTAGTATTCCATTGAAGTTCGCAAATAGTACCCCAGCTCTGGAACCTGCTTCCGGAAACCCGGATTCGCGGGAACCGAACGAAGTAACTCGATTCATTTTTACCAAGCCCAAAAGTGGATGAGTTCCTGAATCCAAAACGGCCAAAAGTATCGAAATCGGTTAGATATTACCTTAGTTATGGGCATTTTAGTTTTGTGGGTACCCGGGTACCCACTTCGGCCTGTTACGTAATAAAAAAATTCAGGAGTCCCTCCTCACTCCCACCCTTTCTATATCAACAATATTATTAACCCAAAAACTTGACTTAGTGAAGTTCTAAGATCTCACAAAATTTCAATTTCCAGCTATGGATAAAACATAGGAATTTAATTAATTGAAACTTAAAAAGGTACCCGGGTACCGCGTCGGACACACAACGGTTAAAAACCCGATTTTTAGCCAAATTAACCAATTTTCATAATTTTGTCACAACTTTTTATGAACAGGTGCCACTGTGCGTCGTGCTGCTGCTCTGAAAGCATTCCGCGCGAATCTCGTACTTTCCGTTTTAAACTGTGCATCTAGAGATAGGGCCAGATCACTCTAGCAATGTACAACAAAGTTGCATCAAATGTGAAAAAAGCATTTCATATCCATTTTTGCATGAACGTTGCACTCCTTCGCAAAAAAACTGTCAAACAAACGAGTTACGCCGATCCACCTCGTTCGATGTTTTGTTGGATGTAGAGTTAGTTTCCAGCGGGGCTTTGACATCTCACACGCAACGCAAAATGCATTTTGAATTTCTATTTATAAGAAAAAATATTTCGTTGCATTTTTAAAAATGTCATTTGCCCCTAGATCTAGAGCGTTTAGAGCTCAGTAGTCATGTGTTGCACACATTATTATTGAAGGCTAAAATCGACACTAAACCGGCCCTTGGTACATGAAAATATTGTTCGTTTAGTCTATCGTGTAAAAATGGTTTTGGTATTGTTTTCTAAAACCGTATATCTGGGTACATCTGGGTCGAATTGCTAATCTGAACTGCGGATAGAGCTAAGTTTGCTGGGGGTTATATATAGCGTTGATTCTCAAAATAATTTGAGTAAAGACATGATGAAGCTTCACGTTCACGGCGCGGTCGAATCTGTCATGAATTGATTCCAGTCTATGAATGGTTCAGGTTTTCCCTGTAATCACAGCAATTAGCACACATAGCTGGAAGCCACATTCGAAAGCGAACTCCGGCAACTTGCTGCTAATTACATTAATTTTTCATTGCATGACACATCAATAATATATTCAATGCATGATTAGTACGGCACTTGTATACCTAGTCGTTTACCCCCATTACCCTCAGGAGTCAGGACTGCGAAGAGAAATGTGTCGCTCTCAAATGGTGAACTATTGTTATGCGGTGCAACCAGACCAGGAGGAGGCGTGGAGGAGTGTGAGAAATCCAGACGGTTGATACACATATGCTTTGTGATAAAATTGCTTCCGGCCAGTGGACAATCTGGTGATGTGAATGATTTGTATTACAAATATTTGCCCTGTACGAGTGAGCCATAGTAGTATCATCAATAATACCTTTGGCGTGCCAGTTGATTTGCTATTATGTATTGTGATAGGTCCGAGTTATGCAGAACTTGCAATCCGTAACATTAAAGCACTGTACAATAATTGAATGAGATTGTTAGTCTTCTTTGGATGCTGAGATAGTGTATATAATCCAAAGGTATTCTGGCCATCTGAAAATTTGAGAATTATTCTTAAACTTTCATATAGATATACTGCTCCGTAAGGCCTGATACGGAAATGGTGATATAAATGAACGATGCCTTCCTTCAATGCTATGCAATTAAATGAACGAGATATTTGAAATTGCCAGCTGTCAATCCGATTTCGGGTGTACGATAAAATCCAACTTCATCGTTCCTGCAGTACATTTTTGTGTGGACGTATCCTTCTAAGATGAATTCGTTCATATGAATTCAATGAATCAAATTCCACGGACGTTACATTTTTATTCCTATTACTTTGTAGTGATTCTTAATAATTATCTAAATACGTGTGAATAGTGCTTTCATTTGAAATGACATTAACAAGTATTTTTTCAGGACTACTGTACCTAGGGCAGAAGAGTTATTATACTAATAATTCAATTTTTTTTTGTCTTTTGATTTAAGTGCCAATGCCTTATTTAGGACTGGTGGTATCCAACGGGGAAAAACGATCGGAAATGGTGAGTGAAGCTAAGCAATCATGTGAAAAAAATTCCCCCCAGAGGCGAGACTCGAACTCGCAACCTTTGAGACTCCGGCCCAATGCACTAACCCTTATGCTATCCCTGGGTATGGCGACATCCCAGAAAGAACATATGATTATCCCACTGGAGACGGTGATCGTACCCTGCCTGCAAAGCGAGAATCACACAACGGCAGCTGATCACCCCAACACCCGGGATTTCTGGGATGTCGCCATACCCAGGGATAGCATAAGGATTAGTGCATTGGGCCGGAGTCTCAAAGGAGTTATTATAGTTTCGTAGTCCTGTTGTGCAGTGAAAATGAGTTTACACAGAAGAGTAGAGAACTCTTGTGGGAGAAGACCATTGTGAATGACGTTAAAACAAAGTGGTGTAAGACCTGCAATTCGCGAGGTAGAACAATTACTAAAAGCGAATATTAGATTACTGGAAGATTCCCAAATGCAACTCCACCACGCGCGCAGTTTTGATAACGTTCCATACACAAGGTGAGACAGAACGCTTCATTAGGCAGAATATATACAATATTTCGTCGAACATGATGACATTAGAATCGAGATCCCCGAATATATGTATGTGGACGATAATCAATCGAACTCCGGCTGTATGGCCTTTCCCCGTGTTCTACCGATCAATATCATATTGACCAAATGGCAATATAAGGAGTAATATCTGTTGCGAGTAATAATTTATCGCTGTTGTGCTATCTTATGACAAACGCCATTTTGGGGTAAACTGAGTTAGATATGCCACGTCACTCGTCAAAAAATTCTCTACAATATGGCGTTTTCAGAATTTTAAAATTCTGCTTGGATATCAAATTACCCGTGTTTCATTCCTAAACAATCCCGTATGTGCCCAGTACCACAAAAATAGCCCAAAAAGCGATGACACGATCGTGATACTCAAGAACAAGAAACAGACAGAAATATTGAACCATATTCTAGTAACAATTGAGGGTTTAAAGTAGTTGTATAGCCACTTTTAAAACTTAGATTGCACTTATAGCGTGCTATAAAATTTCAATTGTTACTTGGGAAGCACCAAGGCAACAATGGCGACGAGGATATGGACGTGTCCTACAATGGCAAGGAAGACAAATTGTCAGATCACCAAGCTGCAACGGATGGCGCAGCCAAGGCCGTCGAGAGCCGCGGCGGGCCCCAAGGCTAGTGTTACTGACGGGCCCTTCTCAACTTACTTATTTGAAGCTTGATTAGAGGAATTGTATATATTCATTCATATATCAAAATAGTGCTGTTACTAAAATTTCCATTGGTACGAGTTTTTCAATTTGCGGGTTCCCGGGTACTCTTTTGGCCTGTTGAAAATGTACACAATGGTTAACAACCTTATTAGAGGTATATGTAGCTAATCCGTGTATTTGCAACTTGTTTGTGTCATCGTCTTTATATATAAAGTGGTATTAACTTCATTTTGCCACATTCAATGATATATTTCATTTTGCGCAATAAACGCTTCTACTAGTCTGAAAAATAATCAGTACGCTATGTCCAACTATGAAATTGTAGGGTGCAGACTGGTTCAATTTTTGACTTTTAGCTCCACCAGTCTTTACTGATTCCTTTTATGGCCCTTAGTAATTGTGCAAATTTTGGTACCGATCGGTTGTGTCTACGGACCTTCCAAAAATTTAAAAGTTTATATGGAAATTAGTATGGAAAATCGGTTAAACTTAAAAATAAATTCTTAAAAAATCACCTCATCAATCAATTCATGAGAACACTATATATTTCTAAAGGTATTCTTCTACTGAACACATTCGTGGAACATTGTAAGTTTGTGAAAATCGCTGAGAAAAGTTATTAACTAAAGACGCAGCATGGCTTCAAAACAAGTGGATTTTATTATTAATCATAGCAACCCTATATATATATATATATATATATATATATATATATATATATATATATATATATATATATATATATATATATATATATATATATATATATATATATATATATATATATATATATATATATATATATATATATATATATATATATATATATATATATATATATATATATATATATATATATATATATATATATATATATATATATATATATATATATATATATATATATATATATATATATATATATATATATATATATATATTTGGAAATGTTCTTTGAGACCAGCTATCCGAGAAGTGAAACAATTACTAAAAGTGAAAAAGGTG
This sequence comes from Topomyia yanbarensis, assembly GCF_030247195.1. Lineage (NCBI taxonomy): Eukaryota > Metazoa > Arthropoda > Insecta > Diptera > Culicidae > Topomyia > Topomyia yanbarensis. The sequence goes on from NC_080671.1 coordinate 154,529,487, forward strand.
CTCAATGTGGCAGGAGCTAATATCCTACAATTGCACCATATAAAACATTAATCACAGTCATTCGTTACGCGAAACAACATACAACACGCCAACGAATGCGGCAACGTTAACTAAAGCATCCCCGTATATATAGATAACGGCTCTAGACAGGTGCGCTAACACGATTTATCTCCGCCCACTCATAACGATAAAAAAGTTTATATCAAGGTACGGAGAAATGGATTTAATAACTTTGAGGAACATTTACCAGGGTGATTCTAATCCTTTTCCTGTGGTGAGAATGCTTGTGAACAAAAAAATCCTTTTTACATAACCAATTTATGCATATTAACCGAAAATGGAACATCTCATCAGAAAACATCGGTTATGCGCCCAGGGCAGATTCCTATGCGCAAATTCTCCAAAAAGACACTGCACCGCGCAAACCATTGTACAGAATTCCAAAAGTCCGCCTACTATAACCGTAAACAGCACATCGTTTTCTTATGCCAAACCACAAAAAGCTTCAAAATCAAGATTTACGGGTCTTACAGGAACAAATATTCACTCAATAAAAATGCTCCCAGTTTCTCCTAACCAACAACTGGTACCACCAGCAAAGAAACTAACGTAGAAGAGGACGGATACGTCCGTGTGCTTGCATTCCTGTTCGGCGCTGTATTGCTTTCTTCGAAAATACATTGAATTGGCTTCTGAACATTTTGTAGAGTATTCTGTCAATTCAAACAAAAAAACTCGGTTTTGCTGTCCTAGTACATAAAGTAGACAACTCCTCTAAGAACGTTTGTTTTAACAAAAGTCAAATATCAAATAAAGCTCTGGTATCCACAATTGGAGCTCGAATTCTCAAGTTATTAAATTAAAATGTCTTTTAATTTTTTCTCCGCTTTCATCATATGCCAATTTAATAAGGTGAATGATTACAAAGACATTACAATTATTATTTTTGTTGCTCTTCTACGAATACCGGACGTTTTCACCCATCTTCCGGGTAAAAACGCGGGCCCCCAAACGCGATCCGGGCCCCAGGGCAATTGCCCCTGCTGACCCCTCCTCTCATCGGGCCTGGGCGCAGCAAATGTTTCCCCATGGTGTGAAAGGATTTCTAAGCGCAAGAATGTAGCACGTACGAGATTCAGATAGCTGGAAAAATATTTTTCATATCTTACATACATATATGAGTAAAAATTTCTCAAACGGGCAACCCAAATTGGGTCAAACGGGCAACCAAAATTGGGTCATAACGCAATTTCGATGTAAGATTTAATTTTTGGTATTATTTGACATTTCTAAACCAGATGGGCTTTGCGAAAAACAAATTTTTAACCATAATGTTAACATTTGAAGTTTTTGGTCCGTTTATTTAAAAAAAAATCGTAGTAGCGAATGCTTTTATTCTTCAGATTCCTACCTTTTTAAAGGGTTACATATGTTGAGGTCGGCCAAAAAATCAAAAGTTTTTTATTCTTCTATCCTAAAGTTCAGGTTCTTAAGAATGTTATCTCAAATTTTTATACAGATCGGAGCAGTAGAAGCAAAGTTAAAGCGTTTTGTATTTTGCACTCTTACGGATGCGTGGCTTATACTTGGAACTTTTAAAGCGATTACTTCGAAATCATGTTTTCTCAAAAACGTCTTTACGGTGACTACGACTGCAGAAAAAGTTTTCAACCGATCTCAAAACTTTTTTTTAGCTTGTTTGTAATTTAACTGCCATGTACTTGAATGATGTTATGAATTTTTCAATGATTTTTTTCAGCTGAAAATAGTTTTTTTTTGGAAAAATCGTCCCCGCTTCCAAAAAGAAGATTTTTTTTAATCAACCGTTCAAGGACACCACAGGTGCATATACTAATGAAATTGTTTTAGTTTTATACTTTCAGTTGAGCTGTTGGACAGGAATCGTAGTCACGGCAAACCTCTTTGAAAAAAAACGGGACTTTGACAATTATTAATATTTTCTGATGTTCTCAAGTGGACTTTGCAAATTGGACATTGTACTACGCTAGACCTATAACAAGTTTTTCATAAAAATATGGCTACATACTTTTACAAAAATTCAAACTTTTCCCTTTTTCCCGCATCTCAACATATATAACCCCTTAAGCTGTGTCGTCGTGTTCTTCAATTGTGAATGATTATTGTAATTTTCGTGAAAGTGTGAACAACTGATTAGTCGAACCAAAAATAGTGCTCAAATTACGGAATTTATCATCCCAAAAGGAGCTGGAAAAGGAATTATCATTCGATTGAGAAGCTACCCAGCCTTAGCTAGGAAACTATCGTTTCTCGAGCCGACTTTAAAGGAAAGCAGGGTGCAGAATAACTCCGGTGATGTCTATCCTTTCTATTTTTTCTGAATACTCAATAATCAATATACGTTAGACAATATTACAATGTTGTTTAGAGGATGAATTGGGTTTATTAGTTCACAAGAACTGAGTTGTGATTTTCATACTAGTAGACGAACTTTTATGTACGAATTATAATATATTTTATCTTGTAGTTACGACGGTGTAAAAGTAACTATCCGTGAAATTGAAAATATTATAATTTTTTCTGTGTATCACATAAAGAATGGTTGCATTCGTTGGATTCGTACTGTTATCGTAAAAATATACATGGTAATCATTTAATATCAAACATTTCCTGCATCGATCATTTTATTGTAGATATCCAATGTGTAAATTGATTCAGTAGTACCACTACGTACTATATGTTTTAATTTTTTTGAGATGCATAGATTTTTACTGATGCGATCATCGCTGCAACATCGTCCGGGAAAAACGGAGTAGGCTGTTGTGAAAGATGGATGTGATTTTTCATCTGTCGCGTTTTGTCGCGAACAAAGGGTTCGCAATATAGGAAAGTTTTTTTGACTTTTGCCAAAGTGTTCAACAATGATTTTCTGGTTTAGCGTTTAACTTTTGTTTAGTAAACAGCCATACGGGAGTGAAGTGCAAAGAGATCGAAGAAAGTGGTGCCAAATCAGTTACGGTTGTTCGCAGATTTCAGAAGGACAGTTCAGATAGGAACACTGTAATCTCTGGTCGGAGAACTATGTTGTTTGGACCGGATTGATGCAGAATATTTAATTGATGTATGCTTTGGTTAACAGATTTCGGTAAGAATGTTCCATTCTTTATCCACATTATTCTATCGATATTATATCTTCCTTCATTGTTCGCAAATTTGTATTTGAACTCTTTCATCTCGAAAACCCGTTTTGGCTCCTGTTGTTTTTTTTAAGATGACAGGAGTAGTATAGGTTAACCAACAATTTATATGTGCTACAATGGTTTGACAGCTGATATTCTATTGCGAATCAGTCATGACCATGGAACTAGACTCAGCAGCAAACCTGCTGTCAGGTGTCTAAGGTTCCATCCAAGAGTTTCATTTTATGCTCATAACTTCTATAATGTATATTCATCTTTTCGTATTACTTGTTTCCTTTCTGTTAGTCATCAACCGAACGAAAATAACCATTCTGCCATGCTCCAATCTATTTATACTTAACTACTAAAGCTAGGAAAAAATCACATTTTTTTCTCGAAATATTCTCGTAAGGACAATGAAAGTTTACAGCATAAGTGTATGCTAATGCTGAATTCATTTTTGGATCAGAGTCACTCCAGGTTCGCTCTGAACTGTCATTTTTAAGTGGCTTTTGTTTACATTAGAGCGAACCTAGAGCGACTCGGATCAATAACCAAGGTCAGCATTAGTTTGGAAGAGAGCGAGTAAAGGCGCTTTAGCTTAATGAGCCAGGGAAAGGTGTAAATACCTCTGTTCCATACCAATGGGCCAAAGGACTGACATTACCCTTCTTAGCAAAGTCACTCCCAGCGTTTTATCCTAACCCCTTATAAACAGAAACGGTTGGTACGGTTGTCCTCGTTTCTTCCTCAGTCAAGTTTCAAAACGATTCGTTGGTTGAATTGTTCATTAAATGAATAATTCAGTTGCCGTATAATATTGAAACATCCTCAAACCCAACTCTGCACAGTAGGCCTGGCCGTTTTAATATTTTCGAAATATTATAATATGCTTGAAATATTAATGTTGACAAGAAAAACACTATAGAATAACTGCAGTGTTTTCCAGGATGCTTTTCAATCCTAACTGCCTAAGGGTTAGAATAGAAGGGAATAAAAAAAATAAAGAAGTGTTCAGCGCCTCTTTTTGTTCGAAAATAATACCAGATATACTACGTTTAGTATTTAACAATATGCCGTCGAGATAAAAATGGCGCGATATTTGCAACTAAGTTATTGCATGCCTAACGTCGCCGCGTTAGAATTTCGAACAACGGATTGAAAGCGTAAATAGGTTGCGTTGCGACGACTCCGTATGGACCACATGGATGTGAAGTATATAGGGGACCATCCATAAATGACGTAGCATTATATGGGGGAGGGGGGAGTTTTGTAATTTGTGATGATGTGTGACGACAGGGGAGTAGGGGGTCATGTCATGCTACGTAGCTTTTTTAAAGGGAATAGGGGTTGACCTGATGTCACGACAATTTTACGAGTTTCATCTAACTGACATCATTTTTTTATTATTTTTTATTTTTTTACGGGGACAAGCGGAGGGGTAGGGTTACCGTCAAGCTACGTAATTATCAGGGGGGGTATTTAGAGTTTTGTGACGAAATGCTACGATGGGGGAGGGGGGTGTTGAAAATCACTCAAAAAATGCTACGTCATTTATGGATGATCCCTAGATCGGAAAACTAGAGATGGCAGGGTCATTGGAACAGGCTTAATACCATAAGGACTTAACTTTTGTCTTTTGTTGATGGAGGTCGAGCTTAGGCAGCAATGTAGTAAACCCGCTACGACTGTAAGCGCAATTGCAATAGTATAATAAAAATCTATCCCGGCATTCGAAAGGTAGACAGAAATAAGGGACATTCATAAATTACGTAACGCAAAAATTGCCCAAGATTTACTCTCCTCTCCCCGCATGTAACAAATGGTCACAAATTTCTCCATACCCTTACCCCTATTACGTAACAAATTCCTAGAAATTTTTTTTCTTCGGTCAAAACATGTTACGTATCTAGCTAATTTCCCCTCCCCACTATGTCACAACATGTCACAACTTATCGTACCGTCTCCCCTTAAAGTGTTACGTAATTTATGAATGGTCCCTAAACAGCAGCAATTTCATTGATGCTAATCGTCGACAGGTTTTCAGTGAAGATCTTACGTGGATTTACGTTTGTCGGTTCTCACGGTAAAGAGGCACAAGTGGGATTTACCAAGTGGCATGTTGGGGGACTGATTCGTAGTTATGCTCCCCATAAACAGAAGACAAAAGTTAAGCCCGTACGGTATTAGGCCTATTCTAATGACTCTGCCACTTCCAGTTTTCCGAACTGTATACTTCCTTGCTCTCACTTGAGTACTATGACTCTGAATTTTCATAACTTGCCCTACCCAGTAGTCTCTAGTTTGTTGAAAGTCGTTAATATGTAAAAAAGAAAATGTAACTACATATAGTCGAAATAAAAGGGGTAAGACAAACATATCTAGTATGTGAACGGCCCTCACCTTCAGGAAAGACTGTTTGGGCCGAAACGCCAACGTACAACGCAATCCAGCTAAAATCGGTATTTTATCGAGTTCACATGATATGTGAGCTACAACATAACATTTACAGATGGCGAATCAATGAACCATTTATTCTTAAAACCTCGGAAGACGAACGAGAAAATTAGATTTTTCATAAGACACAACATGGGGGAATCGAACTTTTTAACGCCAGCTAGTACTGGGGATACCTCTTCGGTCAACTTTGACTGCTAATAGCAAAAAATCAATTTTTTTTCTTCAAATATTTCAAATAACAGCACAAGTTGATTACTTAGAACTGTTGTAAAATGCAAAAATGGTAATTTCGGAAAAAAAGTAATTTATATGTTGAGATTATTATTTGTCAGCAATTTAGAATTAGAAACCAATTATCAATATGCATTTAATTTTTTCTGATATTACATGATTTAGTTTCGCTACTAATAAAATGATAAATAAAACAAATAGGTAAACCGTTAAGATCATTAATCATAAACATGCGATTCAGAATAAATTAAATATCGTTCAATAAGCATTGCTCTATGCGTCTATTGTTTGAGGTAACCAACTCTATTTTATATTCTCTTTAATGAAAATTTTTGATGAGACGTCTACCTGTTCTATAATGAAAAATTAATTAAAATATTTTTTTTCTGTGAAGTATATGAATAACATCCTTGGTACATTATATTTATGTAATTAAATGGTAAGGTTTTTGTTTGAAACCGTGACACGTATAAACGCTCTAAAAAGTAAATAGTCAATGGGCAAACATGGATTCACGCTTGAAGTCTGGTAGAAAACGATGAATGCATTCAAATTCAAATCGCTATAACTTCCGATTCCGTCAATGAAATATTTTCAAATTAACAGTTTATAAAGATAAAATCAAACCTGTGAATGTATGCTGGTAGCCTGATGAAACGTGTCATAAAACTTCAAATCGTCATATCTCTCGAATCTTTCGATGGATCATTTTGAAATTCATTGAGAAGATACTTAGATACTGTATCTTTCGAATGCCGTATGCCTAATTAATGGTCATTTTTATTTGTTAATAACGGTTTTAGGCACACCGTGTGATTGCAAAACATATTATGTGCTTATATGCAATCTTTTACAACGCTAGATTTTGCTTATGTTCTGTTTCTTGATAATTGGTTTCATTTGGGTGCATAACTGGTACCAGTGCCATGACTAGCTTACCTCCCGATCAGAAACACATAACAGAAATATTTCAAAACTATATCTCGCATTGTTACTTGTTATAAATTTCTGTTATTTTAAAGTACTAACGAGACCTAATTACAACACAATATGTAACAAAAATTGCGTTCTGTTATAATCTTGTTATTCCATTCTGATCGGGCTACCTTACCTCTCCTACCCTTCTTCATGAACATAACCTGTCCGTCAGTAGAAATTCGTGCGTTTGAAAACCAATTAGAGGAATTGCTCGAATTGTAGGATACACATATACGCGAATTGTTACTTCCGTTGTTGGTTTCATTCAGGCGGAGTATCATAGCTCTTGTTTTTGCAAAGTTTTTGTTTCGTTCATTTGCTAGTTGAGGCTAGCAGTACCATACGGCACTGACCATTTACAATGTAGAGGCCGGGTTGAAATGTTTACAATATCATCCCTACATGGAATATTTATTCTGAACGTGTTTCATGTTGTTTTTATATTCTCTTTTCATAAACACTGAATAAAACAAATTTGTACAATAGCAGGCTATCTACAATTTTTTTTTTCAAACCTGTATGTCAAATGACCCGCAGATCCATGTTGTTATAAACAAGTTTCACTATCGATTGGCTCACTTATGCCCTTGCTCGGTTCATCCAATCGAGGGCGGCATTTTCAGTCTGGTGCTAGTGCTATTTGCAATTTACTTCAAACATAATGCTTTTGTACAAACAGAATTTTCGATTCCATGATGAGATAGAAGCGGAACCGGAATTTGAACTTAATTGGTTATTCAAATTGCTATTCTGGTAAATGGCCATGCGTGACCGAACGACCGGCGGGGTTTTCAGGCGAGCTAACGTTAAAAATAGTTTAAAATAATGTCAAATGAGAAGTGTGCTGAGGTCGTGCATGCCAAGAAGTATAATGAAGTATATATGAAAATAGATTAGCAGTGCAGTATCAATATTCTAAATAACCAAGAAGATTTATTAAACGACGAGCAGCACCTGTTTAACTTCTCTAATCGTATATTTGGCGGTTCAACATTCCTGATACCCTATAGGTTAAACATCTATTGCAATGGTAATCAATAGTGCTTCGACTCGCAAGGTATAGTTAGCAGTTGAGAGTTGCATCCCCCCTTACCATTTTTTTTACAATGGAGAATACATTTACGTACTAGCCCACTACACGTGCTATTAGTAGATGCCAAGCTACCACACGGGGTGTGTCGGGCTCGAATGGTGACGCTGCCATTAATACCGACTAAACTCCATTGGGCTCCGCCATCGTTCCCCCCAGGGACTACCTCTCGGTATTACTTCTGGGGGGATGGCTGTACTTGACGTACTCATTCACTCTCGCTCACGCGTTCATACGTCCTGTATGAGGCTTGCTTGGGTGCTCTCTCTGTCGCACCTTGATTCACTCTCTAACACTCCACATGAGGCTGACTTTTGTGCTTACCTTTTTCATTCATTGCTAGGCTTACTTTTGTGCTAGCCTCTAACATACCATGTGAGGCTGATTTGGATGCTCACCCTATCAGCTGGTTCACTCTCGATCGTACCACTCTGTTATACCCCTGTCGCTCCCCCTGGCATCCCATGTGGGACAATTTTCTTAGGCCCCACTTCTGACATACCATGCGAGGCTTACTTGGGTGCTCACCGTTTTCATACCTTGTGAGGTTGACTTTTGTGCTCACTTCTACCCTACCATGTGATGCAGACTTTTGTGCTCACCCTTAACATACCGTGTGAGACTGACTTGGATGCTCACCCTTTCACTCCTCTACCCCGCCACGAGGCATCGATTGCTAAGTCCCAACATACTACGCTACGACCCTCCCATCTTGGCATGAGGCAGTCCACATATACGCCTATACACTCGCTCTTCTGCCTTGCTTCGGAGTGGCTGGGTTTACCCCTTACGCGGTTGCCAGTCGCTGCGCCAAACCTGCCTCAGCATGAACAGACCATTCACTCACTTTTCTGCGCTCGGCCTTTTTCGCTCCAACTAACCAATCACTAGTTAGTCGTGCCCATCGTCTGTTAGTCGTGCGTTCCACTTCTGCACCGATTGACACATCCGCTGAATAAGGGTATCAGGGGTTGTGTCCCAGCCACAGACGTCAAGCATTGCTCTTCTTTCGACGTCGAAACGAGGACATACGAACAGTATGTGTTCGGCAGTTTCGTCTACACCTGGGTGCCCGAACCTGTGGAGGTACTGTCGGAAGCAGCCATGGCCTGACAGGAATTGTTTCAAATGGAAGTGAACTTCCCATGGGGTCTGCCCACCCAGCTCGAGGTATCAGCCGGTGGGTCCATCTACCTTTCGAGGAGTTAGGAGAAATAAATAAAGATACGGCAACGCCTGCCAGTAATCTACGTCTACAGGCGCACACCTTTGAGCTGTTGGACATCATCCTCGATAGTGCCGCAACAGCAGTCGACGCTCTCTTGCATGTATAGTCGACGTGGCTGCCGAAGGTCAGCTTGTCGTCTATAATGACTCCGAGAGATGTCAGACTCCGCTGTGAGGTGATCATGACCTCTTCCACATGGATAACTGCATGTTGTGCCGACTTGCGGTTGTTGACGATAACTATCTCTGTCTTATGCTGAGCGAGCTCCAGGCCTCTCGCGCTCATCCATTTCTCCACCGTGTTGATCGCCTGTTCTGCAGTTAGTTCTACCTCAGGGATTGACTCCCCGTAGGCCTTCAAGGTTACGTCGTCGGCAAAGCCGACGATCTTGACTCCAGGAGGGAACTTCAGTCTCAGAACCCCATCATACATGAGGTTCCATAACACCGGGCCTAGAATCGAGCCCTGCGGGACTCCGGCGGTAATCGGAACCCTTTTCTGACCAGCATCGGTCTCGTTTAGCAGTACGCGGTTCTGGAAGTAGCTTTCCAGGATCCGGTACAGACCCACCGGTAGGCTAAACCGGTGTAACGAGAGCGCGATGGCATCCCAGCTTGCGCTGTTGAATGCCTTCTTCACGTCAAGCGTCACTAACGTACAGTATCGAATGCCTCGCCTTTTTCGTTGGATCGCTATCTCGGCAGTCTTTATCACTGAGTTGATAGCGTCCACTGTAGACTGACCCTTCCGAAAACCAAACTGGTTGCTTGACAGGCCGTCCGTACCTTCTACGTACGGGGTTAGCCTGTTGAGGATAATCCTCTCAAGCAATTTGCCAGTCGTGTCGATCAGACAGATTGGTCTGTACGCCGATGGGTCGCCTGGCGGCTTCGGCAACAACACCAATTTCTGCCTTTTCCATTTATCGGGGAAACGGCACTCGTCAAGGCATCTCTGCATAGCTAGCCTGAAGATGTTCGGGTTCGCTATGATCGCTGCCTTGAGAGCGCTGTTTGGAACTCCATCCGGCCCTGGAGCTTTGTTCATTGCTAGGGATTTAGCCACTGCGAGTAGTTCTTCATTCGTCACCTGAGCCACCATTTCGGCCACGCCCGCGCTGTCTCGTAGTGCAGGTGGCCAGGGGCTTGTAGCTCGAGACAAGATGAGTACTTCGATAATCGTCGCCAACCAATCCAGAGACCGTTCTGGGGGTGAAGAGCCCGCCTTTGGTCTTGGCCATCACGATTCTGTAGGCGTCACCCCACGGATTCACGTTGGCACTCTCACCCAGGTTGTCGAAACACGCTCTCTTGCTGCTTTTAAAGGCCTTGTTAAGGGCCAATTTCGCAGCTCAAAACACTTCACGGCGGTTCTTTCTTGCATCCTCGGTGCGGGCTCTTTGCATCCTACGTCTAGCTCTGAGGCAGGCTGATCGTAGAGCTGCAATCTCGGCACTCCACCAGTATACCGGGCTTCTGCCATTTTTGGCAGGGTTTCTCTCGGCACAGTGGCGTCGCATGCGCGTGATAGAACAGCTACCAGCGCATCCCCGCTTAGACTGTCGGTGTTGGCCTCCATTAGCGCTTGGCCCCTGCTATTTGTACAGCGGCTGCCCCTCTCTACTGCCCAAGCGTTAAAGTCTCTCGCTATGACTACCGGTTTCCGGCCCACTAGGTCTGACGAGAGCCTGTCGATCATCTGGTTGAACTGTTTTATGGGCCACCTTGGTGGAGCGTAGCAGCTATAATAGAACACACCATTGATCTTGGCAATCGCACACCCTCGGCGGAGGAGTGTATTACCTCTTGAACCGGGAACTGTCCCGTTATACAGATTGCCACCATCCCAGGCCCGTCCTACACCCAATTGCCGTTGCCGGCAGGGATGTTGTACGGGTCTGATAGGTGGGCGACATCTATCCTCGACTCCGAGACCGACTGCCACAACAGCTGTTGGGCTGCTGCACAATGGTTAAGATTTAGCTGTGTGACGTTCACGGTTTCTTCTTATTTGCCTCACCGAAGGGACACGAAGGTCCGCTCATAGCATGATTATGGGCTTGCTTAGCGGTGCAGATAAAGCATTTATGCGCCTTAGTGCAGCCCCGCTCCTTATGCCCCTCCTCGCCGCAGCGATGACATAGTTTGCTCCTGTATGTACCCTTACATTCGTACGATTTATGGCCGGACTCAAGGCACCGATAGCACCTATCCACTGAAGGCGGCTGGGGTATGCTAATTGGGCATACTGACCAGCCGATCTTCAGTTTACCCATCACGGTAACTTTTTTGGCATCTGCCTTCAGCAGCCTGAGGTAGGTTACTTGGGTGCCGGAGGGTCCCGCTCTCAAGCGCACAGAGGCCCGCTCGATTTTCACGTCGCATTGCTCCTTGACGGCTGCGACGACATCGTCTGCGGTCGTGAACTCGTCCAGATGCTTACACTGGACAGTCTTCCGCCCCTAACGACCTCACCTGGGCGCCTTCGCCCAGGACCTCTTGGGCCAAGGCCTTATAGACAGCACTGGATTGTGCGCCTCGCTTCAGCACCAAAAGCATTTCGCCTGTATTGGTGCGTCTCACGCTGCGCACGTCTTGCCCGAGAGGCTTTCGGCCGCCCTCATCGATTTTAGGACGTCGGCATATTTGTCCTCGTCGGTTTTTAACCACAAGGCCTCATTTCTGTCCTTGGCCTTCTTCGCGGGCCGCGGTGCATCCGGTGTCGGTGTCGGCTTCTTCTTGGTGACCAGCGTCCAGGGGTTTACGCTCCCCTGCCCCGGTTGCGCCGAGTTGCTGGTATCTTCTCTCTACCCTGCGGGGTCATTTTCGCCACGGTTTACCTCGACCGGACGGCCTTTTGGCCGTGACGGTTACACGCCGTGTGGTGTTGGTTTTTGCACCCTCGCCTGGTGACTTCCTAGGGCGCTTCGCGTTTGACGCCGTCTTGCGCTTGCATTTACCCTTCGAGGGGAACTCAGCCGCCGCTTCGAGCGACTTGGCTGCTCCATAGAAGGGGAAGGGGAAGGCCCCTGTCTGTGTACCTATGTCGGCCTTCTCCCTTCCCTCCCTCTTGGAGGCCATTGTCTGGGTTCCTCTGTCTGACTTTTCTCCACACTCCACCTTCTTGGCGTAAGCCTGCTGTTCCTGTCTTGCGACACGAACAGCCTTCCGGAGCACCAGCAGGCTCTGTTTCAGCTCCTTGCTGATATTTTGCTTCGCGTTAGTGAACTCGATTGTAATATCGAGCTGCTCCACCACTTTACGCATCGTGGATAGTGGCCCGTCCAGCGCGTTGGTAGGGCTATTTTCTACCACTGCTGG